>NC_067165.1:39436591-39736591 GCF_903995435.1 Acomys russatus
ACAGAAGCTGACAAGCATGCTTTATGGTTAATAGGGCACCCATGGAAACTTTCTCCCTGACCTGGGGAAGACCACTCGCTTGGATCAGGTCCTTAGTCCCAGAAAAATACGAGGTTCCTTTTCTGTTTCTGGTAGCGACACAAGAGAGCCATCATCCATCACCGGTCACCTTTGCTTTTAGGGCAGGAGGAGTCAGGGGTGGGTAGCGGACTCCATGGTACTTTATATGGATCAAGACAGGGCTATCTATTTTCTGAATGCCCAGTGCCTGGCACATGGGCTGTGCATGCAGATGCTCAGGGGTGCAGGGGATTAAAGAGGCCTTTCCCAGGAGATTTAAGGCCCTGATAACATCTCCTCGGATAGCCCACACTGGTTCTAAAGATTGCCCTCTGGAGGGGACCCGGATGGCACAAGCTAGCATCAAAACCTGTACAGGTCTTTCCATTGTCCCTACCTCCTAGTCCCCGATACCTTGAGGCCTGATCCTGTCACCGATGAAACTCTAAACTTCCCAGGTCCCCAGGCTGGCTCCCTTAGAGAGAGGAATTAAAAAGAAAGAAGTGGGATGCCAGAATCTAGGGCAATGCGCCCACATGCCATGATGCCCTCTCTGGTGGCTTCTCTACCTGGAGTCCAAGGTAAAATGTTTCCACCCCATACATTCCAGCATCTGGTCCGAGATGCTGCCCTGGGTTTCTTCCTTGCAGGGATTGGCAGGGACACAGCAGCTGCTAGTGCCAGAAATCGTGACAAAGCTGGAGAGGTGTCTTATAAATAGCCTGGGGCTGCCCAGTGGCTCCCACCTTCCCCCTGGGTCTGGTCCCAAGCCTCCCTCTCCTCACTCTGCTGGATCCATCTGCTCCTTAACTAGCTATATGTCCTTGGGCCAGTGACTCAACTTCTCTTGCCTCGCTTGCTTTCTTCCGTTGTGAAATGGACTAAGAACCCATGTCTTCAGGGTGGTTGTGGGCATTAGACTCCAAAGGGCATTTAGCAACACGCCTGATACATGGCTGGCATGTCGGTGTGTGCGTCGGTTACTGGCCATGGTGGACCTGGGGTAGGAAGCGGTCCAGCCTGATGTCAGTGGGGATGCAGAGACGGGTTGAACAGTAACAGCAAGAACTTCATCTCTGCCCCGGAAGGGGCACGGCTAGCCTCACTGCCCACATCAGTTTAGTCACCTAGGGGCCAGCCAGATTGCCCCAGAAGCCTCTTTAAGACAACAAGACTCAGGTTCTGGCACTAGAATACTGTGTGATGCTGGGGGACTTACTTGCCTTCTCTGAAGTCAATTCCCCATCTGCAAAGCCTCTTTGGCCCCCAATCTCTTTTGAATGAAGGTGTCTTTCCTAGCCCACGTTTTACAGTGGGACTCCATCTCTCAGGATGCCAGTTAGACTCCCAAGGCTGGAGATAAGAGTCTAAGATGCAGAAGTGAGCCACTCAGACCCAGCCTCAGCCTAGTCACCCTGGGCACCCAGTTCAGGGTGCCAGCTCAAGCCACAGAGAAACAGGTTTGTGATAATGCTAACTTAAACGCACAGGCAGAGAAATTTATATTCTTTGTAAACAATTGCATAGGTAGCCTGTTTTGTTTTGTTTCATTTGGTTTGTTTTGGTTTTTGAGGCAAGGTCTCACTACATAACCCAGGCTAGCCTTGAATGTAGTAGCCCTCCCAATACTGAGATGACAGCATGTCCTACTGTGCCAAGCATAAGTGGTTTTCTTGACAAAGCATATAAAATAAACAAGAAAGAATTAGCCACAACAATGCAGAAACCTGAGCAAAACAGAGACTTTTGCTTCGTTCAAATAAGAATTTGGTCCTGCCTGATATGGTGGCGCACATCTTTAGGAGGCAGAGGCCGGATGATTTCTGTAAGTTCAAGGCCAGCCTGATCTACAGCGTGAGTTCCCAGGGTAGCCAGAGCTACACAGAGAAACCCTCTCATGAAAAACAAAACCAACAAACAAGAAATTCAGTTCCCTACTTGGACTCCTCAGGTTGTGTGGCCTCAAACTAGCTGCTTGAGGATAACAACCCCCGTGCCACCAGAAGACTTCAAAGCTTAAATATGACCGCACATGTATGTGTTAGCGTCTGGCACACGCAGGGCAGGCGTCCAATGACTGGCAGCTGCTGTTACGGTGCTGCCATTGCCAGCCTCTCACTGTAAACAGGACCTGGGGCCATCAGCCTTGCATGTCCCTCTCCAAACAACTGGTGACTAACCCTCAGGGGCATATTAACTACCATGTGCCTTCTGGCACCTTCCATCTAGGGCAGCCCAGGAGGGTGGCCCTGTGGTCTCCCAGTGTGCAAAGCTCGCACACTGAGAAGGTTCTGCTGGCTTCCCTGACCTGGTCTCGCAGCATCCCTGCCTCTGGCCTTTGTTGAGCATCTGGAGCGCGTGCTGCACTGTCTGCCCGTGAAATGCGACTCATGGAGAACATGCATATTTGTGACTGGGTGTGTGTTTCTATTTCAGGCTGATGCTGTTCTCTTTATTTATTTTCCCCAGGATATTGGTGCTTTGGAATCCAGCCTTGGAGGGTGTTTTGACAGACTTTGATACCTCTCCTGATCCATGGGCAGAAACAGGCCCCAGTGGGGGAAGGGTGGGCAGTGAGAGAGAGAGGGTTTTCAAATGACAAGCCCCCTCAGCTAGGACACAGACAGTGGTTATCACTGCCCATAGCTAGGCATGCAGGAGAGGGGACACAGAGGGGTAGGGTGAGGAGATAATTTCCAAGAGTAGGGAAAGGAAATGGAGAACTAGCCACCATGCTTGCTGTTAAAATTCTGCTACTGTCAGCTATCAATGCCAAGACTGTTACTATCAGCTCCCATGCCATTGCCATGACCAGCATTTTTGGGTGCCTGTATTTATAACCAATGGTGGATTGGTGGCTCCCTTGGGGAGCCCACCACACCTCTTGGCACATCGCTTTGCAGCCCCCAAATCAAGAGGCTGTGAGAAGGAGCTTAGCCAAATGGTGCTTCTTTCCCTGCCCAGGTCTGACTGTTCATAAGCAGACTTGCTTGGTTGAGTCCGAGAGACTTGAGGCCGATTGCCAAAATAATATTGTGGGCTGTCCTTTCTGTGAGGCCATGTGTCTAGGGACCAGGATCTTCAGCCCAGAAACTCTGGACATGTGTGCTGGCTAACCAGGAAAGAGGGTTTGGGCCATCATGCCTTGGCATGGTGGATGCACAGACAGCTACATCAGTGCCTGCCTCCGTGGAGACCAAACCTGAGCAACGAATGTGACATAAGGAAATTACCTGGAATTTCTGGTCCTAGTAAGAAAATCAGCTGAGCACCCCTTACACAGGAGCAGGGTGTCCTTAGCAGTAGTGAGGAGTTCTGAGGAAGTGAAGAGGCACCGTAACCTTTGGGGGTTTCCAGCCATGAGTTTCAATCTCAAGTCAAGGCACTCGCTATAGAGTGAGCAGTCTTCAAAGCCAAGTCCTAAAAGGGATCCCGTGGGCAGCTCTGCCCACTTACAATGGAAAGCCCAAAGCTGAGAATATGATGAGAGTCTCTCCAGGGGGGCACTGGGCACCGGTGACCAATTGAGACCAGAATTTCAGGCTCGGTTCTCTCTCTACTCCAAGGATTTTCTCAATTGTTTCCTAGATTTTAAGGACAACAAGAGAGTGTCAAATGGCAAGCTGGGGTATGGGCCCAGAGCCTTCAAAGCACCAGCTTTTGAGGAGAGAGGAGAAACCGAGGATCCCAGTGCCTTTATCTCGCTCTCCAGGTTCTGGGGCCCCTTGAAACACTTTTCTGAGGTTCTGGCTTTGGAAAATTTCCTTAGATTGTCAGTGAAAGGTATCAAAGCTATTGGGCAGAGAGAGAGAGAGAGAGAGAGAGAGAGAGAGAGAGAGAGAGAGAGAGAGAGAGAGAGAGAGAGAGAGGCAGATACTCGAAGAGACAGGAATGGGTGAAAAGAAACTGCTGCCGAGGAAGCAAGCTGGAGTCAGTGCCCCCAAGGGCCAGCAGTGCCAGTGTGGGTATCATAGCACAGACCGGGAAAGACTCAAGTGAAGGAAAGTCAGAAAAAGGAACGAAAGCAGCCAGGAAGGTTGACGGACAGAAAAGACCACAGGGTGTGCATCTGAAAGACAACCGTGGGGAGGAACAGAGCAGGGAACAAAGGCAGCACTAGCGAAGACTGCAGACCCTGGAGGGAAAAAGACATGCCAGGAAGAGGCTTGAGCAGGCCTGGGGGTGGAGAGTCCGAAATGGACACTGAGCTTCAAACCAAGACTGTGAGGCGCCTGCCTGCCTAGCTGGGCTGCTGCCCGGAGCTTTCTTTGAGCCTAACAGCTGCTTTGCTCCTTTTGGCAGATACTCTGATTCAGGAAGGTCTGCAGTAGAAGGGGAGAGGGGGCGGTGGGGGGGGGCGGGGGGGGCTGTTAGAGCCTATGTTGGTTGTGTGTGTACACACCAGTGTCTGTGTCCCACAGCCTGAGCCTCTGTGTGAGGTGAGGTATCAGCGGGAGTCCTATGCAGTGGTCTCTGGAGCCTGGGGTTTTAAGCATCCTCCAGCAAGAGCATCCTCCGAGTGAGATGTGTCCCGGTCCACGAACCGGGGCTTGTGGGAAGATTAGGCTGGTCCACGTGGGTGTGAATCCTAGGTCTCTGTGTGCATTGTGTGCGCCTATGAGCCACGATGGGAGTATGTTTACCAGAGCGGAGTGTGAATTTGTGCATGGAGTGTTCGCGACTGGTCTATACATAGTGTGTGCGCTGTGCGTGCTTCATTCGTGCGTTTGGAGCTTGGGGGCTGTAGGCTTCAGTGCGCTGTCCGCGGTACTGACCGAGGGTGCTAAATGACTAGGACCAACACCCAGACTCGGTCAGCACCGCAGTTAGCTGGCACCCTCCGTGGAGCAGACAGAGGTCCGGCAGAGGAAACCTCCAAGGAGGCGTCTCCCCCAGGGAGTTGGGAAAAGTTCTCCCAGTAGCAGGGCTGGCTCAAGGAACTCGCCGCCACTTGCGCTAGTAATCTTTCCCTGACTGCTCCACGGTTGCTCAGATGCCCGCCCCATCACAGTCCTTGCTGGCGTTCTGGGCCGAGTCTAACGCTCGGCTTCCATCACCTGCCGGACTCCCAGAGATTCAAGCATGCAGCGTCACCTGCAGCGGCTTAACCGCAGCCCAGGACTCAAGAACGTCCCGCCGAGAGCGTGAGTGCGCCCAAGTAGAGGGCAGCTGCAGAGGCCGTCGTTCACCTTTCCCTGTCCCCTCCCTTCTCTGAAACCAGGCGGACAGGTGGATTGGGGATGGCTTCAGGCTGACGCTCAACTTTTATGGACCCAGACAGACGCCCACTGGGACGAGCAGGGGTACAGAGATCAGGAGCTGGGATGATTCTGGATCTTAAGCTCGCTCCGGCAGACCAAGGCTGCACAGCTCCCTAGCGCGTTGATATAAGTAAGCCTAGGGGCGCGAGGACGAGCTCTGAGATCTGAACTCTGTCCTCATCAGCTGGCTTCCCTACCGCGCCGAGGCCCTCGATCGGGATGGCCTGAGAGCGGGAGAACTCCCCGCACTTCCCCGGCCCCTAGCACAGGCCGGAGTGTATGTGGCGCGTTAGACCCTTCCCCTCTTCGGAACAACACACCCCCAGCCCCGATGGCGCCCAGCGGCAGTCCCACTCACCTCGCTGGCTGAGCTGAGCTAGGCTGAAACACGGGTGCCGCAGGGGATAGGGGGCTTCGGACACCCCGCCGTGAACACTTGTCCCTTGTAGGGAGTCTCAGGAGGAAAGATTCTCAGAGCTTCAGGAGGCCAGCGGCCCCCAAGCTCCGCTCCTGGGCGTGCAGACCGAGCAGACCGTGGCCAGGTCCGTGACAACTGCGTCCCTAGCGCGCACCCGAAACACTCGGAGCCGCCGCCGCCTTTTATCTGCCGCCCGCCTTTGTTTGGGTCCCGGTTCCTACCACGGGGTGCGGGGGTGTCCCAGGCAGGCTCTGGAGTCGCGCCTCCCCCCGGCCACTGGCGCCTCCAGCCTCAGCGCCTGTGGGCTCTGCGTCACCGTCCTGCGAGGGCTTGCGCTCCGCCGCGCGCTGCTGTCCCCCGATCCCGCCGCCAGGCGCCGCCCTGGCTGTCGATCCCCCTGCGGGAGCCGTGTAGTGGTATAGCCAGGCTCCCCTTGCTCGCGAGCAGGGGCTGCGCCAAGCGCAGCGACCCCTGGGGGTCAGTCTCAGTGTCTGCAAACAGCCTGGCCAAGCCCCCTACCGGCCCCTCCACCCCCCTACCCTCCTCCCCCCCCCCCCCCCCCCCCCCCCCGCCGCTAGGTTTCTGGGTGCCCAGGTCTCTCCCAGGCGTGTGCTCCTGCTGGCTGCTCTCAGCCCCATCTGCCCAGCCTTGGCACCTAACCAGCCTGCTGGACACTCCAGGGCATCCCCGGATGCCCTCCGGAGGTGGCTGCCAAGCCCAGACGCCTGGCACCATCCCTCCCTCCCTCTTTTATTCACCTCTCTGAAAGCAGAGCCAAGAGCCCTGCCAGCCCCAAGGACCAGGCACTCCTCCAGTAGCAGCGTGAGGTCTGCCTGACATCCCCTGCCGAAAGGGTGCCCAAAGAGGAAAGGGTCCAGGAACCAGCCATCCCCGTTTCATTTCTCTCTCAATGCTCATTTTGGCCTTGATGTCACCCAAGGAGAGAGCCAAGGGAGCCCTCAAAAGGACCCGATGCCGCCTTCCCACTGCTGGCTGAGAGGCCACCCAGGTGATTATGACACAAATCAGAACGTGAACTTCTGGAGAACCTGGGAGACCGAGAAACAAGTGAGCTGCAACCTTTGCCCTTCAAAAAGTCTCTGTTTTATGTGAAAGAATGCAGGGTTCCATCATGAAATAAGAATGTCAAAAGTCCCACACTTGGCTCTAAGCTGTGTGGCCCATTCTCTGATCTGTATTTTTGAAAGAGGAAACTTAGGGGCCAGGGAGATGGCTTACCAAGTACATGAGTTGGATTCCTAGGGCAAACACACTCCTGTGAGCTGTCCTGTGACCTTTACTTATGCACTGTGGTACACATGCACATCCCCTCCAAACACACACACACACACACACACACACACACACACACACACACACACACACACCATAAATAAATAAATAAATTTTTAATTAAAAAAAGAGGCAACTTGGGAGGTCTCTGAACCCTCTCACTTTGAGGTTCTACGGTGAAATCCTGCTGTCACTAACCTGCAGTACCTGTTCAGCTTTGTTGAACACCGTCCCTGGGGACTGCACTCACTGGCTGGTTGCCAGGTGGACATACAGGTATTTATGATCCAGGGTGCCCCCAGAACTCATCTGCGCAGAAGCAAATGACCAGAGCCAATGTTCCTAATCCTAGCATTTGCTTCCCCGCAGCACATGCTCAGGAAGGATTTTGAGGGGACCCACTGGCCAGCCACCACGGCTTTCAGAAGATGTGCAGGGAATTCACACCACCCAGAAGATGCTAGGGTTATGGACCGCTCCTGGCAGGAAGGATGCCAGAAACTAAAGCCTAAAATGGAGGGTGTGTGTATTTCTGCCACAAGAGCAGAGGCCAAATGTGGTACTCTACATAGAACAGGCCAGCAGTGCCTTGCAAATGTCCAGCCCCACATAACATATCCCAAAGGGAGGCAGAGAAAGAGGAGCCATGGGGGAGGTGGGAGGAAGGCGAACCAGGGAAGCATTTGTTTCTAAGGGAGCAATAGGAGACACAGAGTGTGTTCCCAAGCCCAGCTGTGAGCAGAGGTTTGCTTTCTGTGTGGATGGCTTAGTTGTTTTCAGTTCAAGACTGCTTTCGGGAGCCCCCTTAAAGATCTCCAAAGTCCCTGTGCTGTTCCTTGAAACTCAACAGAATCCAGGGCACCCCATTTGTTTTCCCAGGGTGCTGTGCCTCCCAACAACCCATGTTTGTGGATGTGACCTTTATTCTCCTGGGAACTATGTTTAGTAGATTTGATAAGGACCCTGATGACATGACATTCTTCCTGTTTCCATTCGAGTCCTTTCTTCCCTCTCTAGACCTCCAGGTAATCTCCAGAGGGCCAGGGCTTGTTCTGCCTTTGGTAAAGGAACCTCTTCAAAGAGAATATACAGGGGACCTGACTCTCTCTCTCTCTCTCTCTCTCTCTCTCTCTGTCTGTGTGTGTGTGTGTGTGTGTGTGTGTGTCTGTGTGTCTGTGTGTGTGTGCGTGCGCGCATGTGTGTTTTACAGGGGGTGATACTCAGAAATTCTGAAAGGATATGATTTTCCCAGGCCATCAGCATGGTTTTAAAATGCAAATGGAACCAGGCCTTTGAAATATGTCTGCTGTAAAGGGGAGCCTGTGGTGTCAGTGGAACAGGGATGAGTCTGGAAAGCTGTGAGACTCCTTCTCCATGGCTAATCTCAGCTCTCTCTCTCTCTCTCTCTCCCCCTGGCTAACCTTCCTATTTGAGATGGTTGTCCCACCCCAGGCACCTCCTAAACCACACTCCTTACCTCCAGGAACTCCCAGAGATGATTCCACTGTCCCCAGGACGTGTCCAGCTGTGAAGTGGGAAAGAATGCACTTCCCCATTGTCCCATCTGGCTCTGCAGTTCCCCATGTCCCCTCTGCTGGAAGTGTTTCCTGGGTGTGATTTAAATGCCTCTTGGTGGCCTGTTCCACCCCTTACAAGCTGCTGTGTGTCCTTGGGGAAGTCACTTCACCTTGCTGGGGTCCCATCTCCCTCTTATTTACAAAATGGAGACAGTGAAGGTGCCTGTCTCACAGTAGTGGCTATCAAAGTTTATCAGATCAGAACACCTATCTCTGTGGAAAAGCAGCATTTAACACATTGCACGGGCCAGAATAAGATTTGGGTGAATGTCAGTGTCTTCTTCAGACTCCTGGTACCTATTAGACAAGAGCCAGGATTTCGTTCCTGTTCCTTTGTTTCGCCGGTGAGGAAGATTGTACACACACAAATCGGGTTATTTCACCAGATGGCCGAGCAGCTGAGGGTTAGGCATATGGGCAGGGTTGGGAGTGTTTATCTTTAAAAATATGGGACATTAAGGCATTGTCCCAGCATGGTGGAGGGGAATAAATATCTTTGGAAGTAGTTCCTTTTAAACCTGCTAACGCTCTGACTTTGGGGGAAGCTGGGGCCGGCTTGTGTGCGTGTATATTGTTTTAACTGTGTGAGAGAGCTCACGAGTAAAAGCTCGCTTCGCTGACACTCGGTTTACTCATCAGCAAAATGGGTTTAACGGAAACCTCCATCCCTCCCACATTTGCAGTGAGTTTGATGACAGATTCGGATGTGTTTCTAGGCAACTGTTCAATAGTCTCTTACATAGAGTTTAATTCCATGTCGTCAGAAAGACAAATAACAGAATGACTGGTTGCGTTTCAGCAACTGTTGGGTTGGTTGGGAAGGGGCTAGGTAAACTCGACCAAGTTAGCTTCAAGTAAATTGTCTTCTTGAGGTCACACAGCAAGTTAGTGGGGGGAACTTGGGTTGCACTTCCTCTGCCCAGCCCCCTCTTCTCGAAAGCTCCTTTTGAGAGTTTGAGCTTACAAAACTCCCATAAGGAGAGAATAGATGAACTGATCATTTAGGAGAGGAAAGAGGTTTGGGGGAGGTGACGGAGCTAGCTCCAAGCTGGGCTGCTCTGCACAGGGCGGGGAGTGGGGGGTGGGGGGGTGGCGTGCTGTGTGTGGCAGATGGGCAGCACTCCCCTCCCTCCCCCAGCACTGTGCAAGCAAGCAGCCAGGCCTAGCATTCCTTTCCCAGCCTCACTTGCCTCCTCCAAGGAAGCAGTCAGCCTGCGCCAGAGTGAATACAATCCAAGTTATTAATTGCCTGCAACAATTAGCCCCAGCTCCTGGGCCTGCAGACGCCCAGGCTCTGAAAGAGGGAGCCAATTACAGCTTCATCAATATTCACGCTGCTGCGTAATCATCTCCTGATGAGATGCCCCCACCCTCACCCATGTTTGTCGGGGGGCCTTTGCACCGATCCCCAACACCTTCAGAGGACCAAGTATTGCTGAGGCCTTTGAGAGTGAATGTCACTCAGGGCGAGACACAGAAGGACGGGGCGAGAAGACAAGGACCTTGCCAAAGACCTAAATGAGTGGCTTCAACCAGAACAGTAGCATTGTGAGGGAACATTAGCGTCTCCAGGTTGTGGGTGCAAGCCGAATCCTTCGTGCTCTTGTTGCTATAATGGTTTAGAAAGGGGAGGTAAGAGACACCCCTAAAAGTTCTAAGGCTTTCACCATGTGTGTTTATGTGTATGTACATAGACTTGGGGGGCATGTGTGGGCCATATGTCCATGTCAGGCGTATTCCTCTATTGCTCTTTATCTTATTTCTGAGATATGGGCTCTCACTGAACCTGGAGCTCACTGATTCAGCTAGACTGGCTGGCCAGCAAGCTCCTGGGATCTGCCTATCTCTTTGCCAGTGCTGGGTTCACAAGCATGCATTATCATCCCAATTTCAGTCCGTGGGTGTCCGAACTCAGGTCCTTGGGCTTGCATAACAAGCCCTTAGCTCGCTGGGCCACCTCCTCAGGCCACATTCTAGTCTCAATACCACATGCCTGCTTTGTGGCTTTGGCAAAAGTCGTGTCCCATCTCTGGGCTTATGTTCTTCCTGACACCCTCATGAGAGATAATTTAGGAGTAGGCCAAGCAGCTGCACATCCAGTGAGCGGCACACAGTGAGCTAGGAAGAAAGACGGCTCTTCTGTTCTATCTGGGGGAAAAAAGATCTGAAAGGAGAAGAGTCACGATCCCCAGGAAGGAGTCCGGTATTAAGGATGAGACAGGCAGGCAGTTAGGGAAGCTGGGTGCTGGCCCCAGATTTTCTGTAATTCATTCCTTGGCCTTGGTGTTCTTTTGTACCTGGTGTGTGGAGGAAGGATGGATGTGCAACGGGTATACAACATCAGAGGAACAGGAAGGCCCTGATTTTCTTTTTTCTTTCTTCCTTTTTTGTTTTGTTTTGTTTTGTTTTGTTTTGTTTGTTTGTTTTTTTGATTTTTCGAGACAGGGTTTCTCTGTGTAGCCTTGGCTGTCCTGGACTCACTTTGTAGACCAGGCTGGCCTCAAACTCACAGCGATCCGCCTGCCTCTGCCTCCCGAGTGCTGGGCTTAAAGGCGTGCGCCACCACGCCCAGCTAAGGCCCTGATTTTCAAAGGGGTGGTTAAGTGCAGTGAAATGGTCCAGAGAACATGAAACTAAGGCTCAGCTTGTCAGCCAAAGGCACGCACCCATGTTCCCTACAACACCAAAAGAAACCATATACGTCTTTGTCAAGATAGAAAATAAAAACCATTTCCTGGTTAAGACCCCTTGAGAAAGGCTGTGTAGGAATCTGCAGCTAGAGCCTAGCCCCAGGGCTGTTTCAGCACCACGGACAGTGGTTAGCGCCTGTTGAACTTAAGGACTCAAGGACATTTTGAGTCTCGAGTCAAGCCTTCGAAGTGGCTTGAGGCTTGGAGTGCATCGCGCTGAGCAGCACTCAGGTTCAAGTGTTAAGTTTGTGCTGCCTGGCTTTTGAGTGCTCACTGAGCCTGTCTTTCTGCTCCTCTAGGGGTACTCAGGGCTCCTGGTAAACCTGCATTTGTGGCTCAGCATAAAACCCCAATCTGGTCCCCTATTCTACCCCTTTGCCTTGCCTCAGCTTACTGGTAGAAGCTGGCCAGCATATTGTTCTCCAACCACCTCTGCTGGCCCACTGGCGCCAGAGGACAGGCCAGCTTTAACCCTGGCCACCAAGACCCATCTGCAATGACAGGAGGAAAGAGCTTTCCTGGCATATCCCCAGCCAGGAATCTGTGTGGCTCTAATGGGCTGCCCCCCCCCCCCCAGTGCCAGCTTCTGTCTCTGCACATCCTGTGTGGTCAGGGTACAAGAAAACGCAGTGGTAGGGCACTGAGCTGGAGCGGAGCGTTGGTGGACACATCTGGATTTCATCAGGTTATATGTTCTTTGGGCAGCAAGGGCAGCCATATCTGTCATGACCCTAACCAGTGGCTGCCAGGGATTGGGCACCAGGCCCTGTGTGCCTCTGCCTTCACCCAACCCTGCTGCCATCACCCAAGAAGTGCAGGGATTGCTGTCCTTTTGACCACCTCTTTTCTGCATCCTTCCTGACATCTCCGAGTCCTCATCATCTTGCAGCTGGGCACGTTGGGGGACAGCTGCTCTTGTTGGCGACTCAAGCCACATCTGGCAGATGTGCGAGCAGGATGCAGAAGGAATGTGTGAGTGGCTTTAATGTGTATGTGGGGGAGAAGCCTCAGCCAAAGATGCTGGCTGTGCCCAAAGAATTGCCTGTTCCCTTCTTTTCTTGTATCTCCCCTGCCCCTCTTCCTCTTTCTCCTCTTCTTCCTCCTCTTCTTTGTCTCTTCCCATGCTCCCACACTTCCGGACCCCATCCTTTACCCTTTTGTCTTCCCTTCATATTGTTCCCAGTAGTCCTCTACCACTTCTTTAAAATTCCCATGACCCCAGGGGAATAATTATTTCCCTTTTACAGACAGGAAACATGTCAAAGCCAAGGTTTGTAAAGTCCGGCGAGTTCAAGTCCAGCCCATGGGCTTCTGTTCTCCCAAGAGCTGGGGGATGGTAGCACCTTGGCCCTGTGGGACAGGAAGGGCAGAGCTGACAAACCAGCCTCTCTCCATCTCAGATGGGTTGTTGGGAGGCTGTGTTTCCTTTGCAGCTTTGAGCTGGTCTCACCATCTAGCCTAGACTGTGAGTCTCCCCAACCCTCAACCACCATGCATGGGGTCATCCCAGGGTCAGTAAAGTTTATCGGATGCAAAACCAGAGAAACAGAAAATGGAGCCAGAGAAGAAAACGCAATCAGGCTATTGCACAGGGACCCAGGCACAGAGGACTTTTCTTCCCTGGAGATTCTGTGACTATTATTTCTAGTAGTTGGGATGTGTGGTCTGTAGCTCAGGATGTGATGCTGGACAGACTTGGTAGTGGCATTGTTCTATGGAGGATGCTGTCACATTGCCTTGCCTTTCTGAACTCACCTTCAAGCTACTTCATAAAACGGCTGTCACTGGGCACGGCAGCCATGACTGTGATGGCAGCACTTAGGAGGCTGAGGCAGGAGGATCTGAAATTCTAGGTTAGCCTGGGCTTTCATATTGAGATGCTGTCTTCTAAAGCAACACTCTGAGCTGTAATGGAGCACGCCTTTAATCCCAGCACTCAGAAGGCAGAGGCAAGTGGACCTCTGTGAGTTCAAAGCCAGCCTGGTCTACAGAGAGAGTTCCAAGGCAGCCAGAGCTACAGGGAGAAACTCTCTCAAAACAAAACAAAAACCCGGTGGTGGTGGTGCATGCCTTTAATCCCAGCACTTGGGAGGTGAATCTCTCTAAGTTCGAGGCCAGCCTGGTCAACAAAGTGAGTCAAGGATACACAGAGAAACCCTGCCTTGAAAAAACAAAAAACAAAACAAACAAAAACCAACAACCAAAACAAAACAAAAAACCCAAATAACAACAAAACCAAATAAGTAAATAAATAAAATAACAAACACTCAAGTTGTTGCTAAGGTCAAGTGAGGTTGCCTGTGCAGTATATTTGATGTATGGCAGACTCCAGGCAATGCCATTGCTATCTCGTGTGTGTGTGTGTGTGTGTGTGTGTGTGTGTGTGTGTGTGTGTGTGTGTTGGAGAGAGCGGCTGGCAGTGGACTTAGGACAAAACTCCAACTATCCCTGGGACACCTCCTCACCACCTGTTTCACAGACAGCCACTTGTTCTCAGTGTTCATTTGTTTGTTTAATACGGTTTAGATAACAAGGCTACAGCAAGCAAATTTGTGATACATACTCACACCATCCCATACCGGGTGTGTAGGTTCAACACTCAAGCTCCAGAGTCAGAAGACTTGAGTTCAAATCTCAGTTCTTCTGGTTATTTTCGGGGTGACTTTCAGAAAAATCACTAAACCCTTCTATGCATCAATTTTCCCATCTGTAAAAGGGGCTCATAGTGGTCCCCACTGACTGAGAGGCTGTGTAGAGGAAGCAAGGGACGTGGGAGATAGAAGCAAGATTAGTAAACATTGGCTAACATTGTATTTAATCTCCTTAACAATCCTAGGTTTTATAGAAGAGGTAACAGAGCCAAACATGGGACTTATAATTACAGTATTTGGGAAATGGAAGTGAGAAGATCAGAGGTTCAAGGCCAGCCATGGATATATAGCCAAGTTTTAGGCCGGCTTGGGCTACATCTGAGCCTGTCTCAAAAAATAAACTATCATCACCACCACCAAAAGAGTTAGTGATGAGATCCAGTCTCTAGTCCAAGGTCACACAGTTAATAAATGGCAGGACTATTGGAACGTAGGATTGCAATCCAGGTCTGACTGGTTTCCAGGCCCCCTGTCTTTCACCCAGCAGCCACACGCTGAGAAGTGTGCAGGATGGAGCCTGTGGGCTCCTCTAGGGATGAGGCAGCCCCTCACTCTGACTCAGAGGAGCTCTCCTTCACAAGGTGCTCTCCCAGGCACCCTGCCCTAGCTGGCAGCTTGCCCTTCCCGCTCTGTCATTCATTTAAACTACACTCCTTCCTACTTAACTGCAGCAGCTCCCTAGGGTGCTCCCACCTGCCAAGCCTGCTTACCTTGCCGGTCCCACAGGGTTTACAGAACCGGGAGCCCAAGCCTTGTTTCCCACCTGGACCTGGTATGAGGAGCTGGGAGAGCCAGTCCCTTCCCTGCATCCCCTGATGATGGCTGGAGGGTACATGGTCTAGGAGTTCCAAGGCCCCCACTGCCTGGCCATCCAGGTCCCTCTTCTCCTTCATGACCTCCCCCTAGCTCTGCAACCTGTCACTAACATGTCTTTCGCAGCTCTTGCCAGGCCCCTGTCATACACACTTGTCAGGCGCCTGGGTGCCCCACGCAAGCTCACACTCCTTCCCTACCTGAAATGCCCTTCTCCTTCCTTGCTGCCAGCAGATTCATCCATCCCTGGGCCAGCTCATCCTGTCATCAGAGAAACCACCCCCATCCTCCCCACACCGTTTCTCTCCAGAGTACCACCCCGCCCCCTCCTGGCTCCCAGAACGAATTCACACATCTATTTCTGCGCTTATCCCAGCCTGACTTGTGTTCTGTACGGAGGCTGTTGTCAAGGTGTGAGGACTCCTAAATTTCTGCAGGGGGCCACTTCCCAGGCAAGGGCTCTAGTTGAGGAGCGGAACTTGGGCAGCAGATCCTGGAGCTCTGGGACCATCTGGCTCCCACAGGTATGCTGGACCCAGATATTTTGGGGATAAGACAATGGATATCCCTGGAAGGTATGTCCTGTGATTGCATGGCCTTTGTGGAATGCTCCAGACCTGGCCTTCTACTGCCTCATCCTACAAGGCTCTAAAACCTGGGTGCAGTGCTGGGCAGGAGCACATCAGAGTTTCCAGCCCTCACTGGTCAGTTAGTGCCACAGCAATGCTGTGTAAGGAGTCATTTGAGGCATTGAACAAGAGGTTTTTGTTTGGCTCACAGATCTAAGACTGACTGGTCAGGAGCTCTGCTGTGGGCATGAGTCAGGTCACCTCTGTTCTGGGGATCCTGGGAGGGCCCACAGTTACTCTGACTATGCCCTTTCTCTTGCTAAGCTAGGAGAAAAGAGCAGGCCAGCTGTGAACCATAAATATGTCCCAGTCTAGGGCTGGAGAGATGGCTCAGAGGTTAAAGGCACCTGGTGTTGGTGCTGAAGACAATTCAAAGTTAAGTTCCTGGTGCCCATGCCTAGTAGCTCACAGCCACTTGTGACTCCAATTCTGCCCAAGGGGAGGTAGATCCCACCCAGCTTTGGCAAGGGTATGACCGTAAACTACCACTCCAGGAGACCCAAGAATGGAGAGCAGAAATGTAATCTTTTATTCCATGTCTATGCCTCGCTTCCCACTTATAGACAAAGCTGACGGCTAGATGTTCCTTCAAAGCCACTAGACAAGGTGCCCAGTTTCCCCCTTACAGAGTCCTTGGCTCATTTGCGCATTCCCCATTGGAAGCTGAGCCAGGCTGGCTGCAAATCAGCGGAGAAGAGTGATGGAGCGAGAATGCCCCAACCTCAGTAGTGTGACACTGAGACGGGGCACAGGGTGTTCCGTTTGCTCAATTCTGAAAAGGCAGAGAGCTGGGACTATGTGCCATTACCACACTGTCTTCTGGCACCATCTGCTGTCCAAATTCAGGGAGTTTTGAGGACCTTTTAAAGCCTTGAGTTGGGCTGACATGGTGACTCAGCAGATAAAGGCATCTGCTGCCAAGCTCAATGACCTGAGTTCAATTTCTGGGATTCACATGGCAAAAGAAAAAAACTGACCTTTACAAGCTGTCCTATGACCTCCTCATGTGCAGTGTGCATGCTTGAGCATGAGCGTGCACACACACACACACACACACACACACACACACACACACACACACACACGAGCGTGCACGCATGCAATAAATCTAAAAATTTTAAAAAGGTTTACCTAAAGTTTTCAGGTTTCACTGCTCAGCATGGCCTGAGAAACTGTGGGGATTTTATTTTTACCTTCCTATATCTGTTCACCCTCTGTTTAAAAAATATTTATTTTTTAATTATGTGTTTGTGTACGTTTCTGTGTGGGTTTGTGTACGCTAGTCCAGGTGGCCAGGGTAATCAGAGAAACTGGATTTCCTGGAACATGAGTTACAAGCAGTCGTGACCCTCCTGATGTGGATTCTGGGAACTGAACCCGGGTTCTCTGGGAGAACAGCAAGTGCTCTTAACCACTAAGCCATCCCACCAGCCCCAGGTCCATCTACTTTTGATAGCAGATGACTATCACCTTTTCTTTTTAATCAATTCAATCTGGATGGAGGCACACATTCGGGAGTCAGGATAAGCCAATCAGCGTAGTCCGTTATCCCCTTGACCACTGTATGTTCGTGGCCATGATGGCCTGGTGGCAAATTCAGTTTAGTAATCAATCTTAATGTTTTTGTCACCTTGCTTGGCAAGAGACCCTCATTGGGTCAATGGGACGTGGACTTTCCCTAACCTTAGTATCGGGTCTAAGAATAAGGGCACCATGAACTGAGGGGCAGAGAGAGGTGCAGTCTGAGGTGTTGGATCAAGCTATGCCTGGGGTCTTGGCTGTACTTTTGAGCTTTTCTTTGGCAAGGCAAAGCAGGGGTTTTGTCACTTACAACTGAAAGAGTCTGATTAAATAAACTTGAAATCCCATTTCTTGTGCTACCTTTCCCTGGGGAGACATGAACAAATGTCAGTTCACTCCAGATAGGGCACCGATGACAGACAGCAGAAAGAGGTTCCACCCAAGCCCAGATTGGTGCGCAGTGAGTTTATTGGGCGTGCTTACAGGATCTTGGGTGAAGGGTTGCTTATAATTGTGGGTCATTCCAGATCAGACATATCTCCAAAACATCTACCGCCCCCATCCCCCAACTCAGCATCGATAACAGTTTTTTTCATAGCTGCATAGATGGAGTAGTGCCTCCATTTGTTGAGGGTTTCCCACAGGGAGTCCCAGCTGCCCTGAAGAAGAAAGTGGTGTCTGCCATGCCTGGAGGACAGAAGTCCACAACAGTATTATCGTAAAAATTTCAACACCCAGAGCCAAGCAAGGGTGCTAAGAATCATACATTTGTTGTGTCCCAGAGATGAAGCCCACGGTGATTAAACCAATCTGGGGAGAGCATTAGCTATGTGCTCGCGGAGACCCAACCTTCCCTTACTGCGGAGCCAGAGTACCATCCCCTTGCCCACAGTTGGTCCTGCGACTTGAGCAGGAAGAAGAATTCTAGGCAGAGTGACAGTGGGATTTGGGGGAAGCACCAAGAGCAAGAGAGACGTCAGTTTTCAGCCTAGGGAGGCTGTCTTTACATGCGAGGAATCTGAAGACCAGAATGGAGAGAAGACAGCGAGCAATGGCTGCTGTGCTGGGTCCCTGCCTGCCAAGTCCCTTGGGGACTGTGCTTGGGTAGTGTGCTCCAGAGGGGCCCCTTATGGGTGGTAGGAGAGAGAGAGAGAGAGAGAGAGAGAGAGAGAGAGAGAGAGAGAGAGAGAGAGAGAGACAGACAGAGAGAGACAGACAGAGAGAGACAGACAGAGAGAGACAGACAGAGAGAGACAGACAGACAGACAGACAGACAGAGAGACAGAGACTGAGACAGAGACAGACAGAGACAGTCAGAGAAACACAGAGACAGAGAGACAGAGACAGACAGAGAGACAGAGTGGCAGAGACTGAGAGACAGAGACAGACAGAGACAGAGTGACAGAGACTGAGAGACAGAGACAGACAGAGAGACAGGGAGACAGAGACTGAGAAACAGACAAGAGAGAAGAGAGAGAGACAGAGACTGAGAGACAGAGAGACAGAGACAGACAGAGAGACAGGGAGACAGAGACCGAGAGACAGACTAGAGAGAAGAGAGACAGAGACAGAGACAGACAAAGAGACAGAAAGAGACAGACAAAGAGAGAAGAGAGAGAGAGAGAGAGAGCGCCAGGGATTCTGGGAGGTCTATCTGTGGAGGCCTTGCAAATACTGACATTGACAAAGATCTCTCTACATGCAATATCTTAAAATATGCCAGCCTGGCGGTTATACAGAGGTCTGTTTTTCTCCTCTGGACCTTGTTTCTCAAAGTGCAGCTCATAGGCCAGCAGCACCAGTAATTTGTAGGCTTTTGTTAAAATGCAGGGGTTGGGGAGATGGCTCTGTTGGTAAAGTGCTTGCCACTTAAGCACGAGGAGGTGAGTTCCATCCCCTGTACCTATGTAAAAATCGTGGTGGTAGCCAGGGCATGGTGGTGCACGCCTTTAATCCCAGCACTCGGGAGGCAGAGGCAGGCGGATCGCTGTGAGTTCAAGGCCAGCCTGGTCTACAAAGTGAGTCCAGGACAGCTAAGGCTACACAGAGAAACCCTGTCTTGAAAAACAACAAAACAAAATAAAAATAGTGGTGGTGCTCACTTGTAATTTCTGTGCAGGGAAGGCAGAGCCAGGTGGATGCCTGAGGCTTGCTGACACTCAACCTAGCCTAATTGATGAGCCCAGGCCCAGCTATTCAGCTCCTGCTTATCCTCTTTTGGCTCCAGTCTCCATGTGTGTAAAATAAGGGAGGGAGCCAGGTGTGGTGGCGCACACCTTTAATCCCAGCACTCGGGAGGCAGAGGCAGGCGGATCATTGTGAGTCCGAGGCCAGCCTGGTCTACAAAGTGAGTCTAGGCCAGCCAAGGATACACAGGGAAACCCTGTCTCAAACAACAACAACAAAATAATAAGGGAGGGACCAGCTCGGAGCTGCTGTGCTCCCTTCCTGTTCCCATGGCAGACATGGCTAATCCATCTTAGCACCCTGGATTTCTCCCAAGAACTTTCTTAGCACCCTTCTCCCCTGGAGATGCCGTCATCTGGGGTGGTTAGGTTGGTACTGGAGTGAACGCTTCAGGCTGTGGCTGATCTCTGAGATCAGGTGCAGGCTTTGGACCCCATGTTCTGTGCCTACCTCTGTCTCTTCACTTTGCACTATAGAATGGAGAAGTTGGTGCATCTAGGGGACCCAGGTCAGGTGACACCCCCTTCCACTTGCCTCATAGCTCCTCACTTTGGCTGAGGCTGGCCGCAGCCTACTGGGATTTTCTTCCTCTCCTCCTCTAGAGGGATCTGCAGCCTTTAAGGTATGGTGCAAAGGCCAGTTCCACAGGGAGCTGTCCTGATGCCTGCAGACAGGGACCACCCAGCAGCTTCCTGCTTGTCCTGTGGTCTGGGGAGTACCAAGCTCTTCGCAGGGGCTGAAACCATTGCTGAAGACCGAATGATTTGAATGGCCGGATGGAGGAGGTGCTAGTGGGAGCTGTCCTCTGGTCATGGCTCCTCCCACACTGCACTTAATTGGCAATTGGTTGAACTCCCACCTATCCATCCTCTCTCTGAATCCAGTGCTGGTCCTAGCAGGAACTAGAAGTGCAGAGTCTGGGAGGCTGCCAGGGTGCCCTGCACAGCCTGGTGGGCCTGCTTTATCCCAAGGAGACAGATAGTGAGAAAGGGAGGGAGAGGCAGGAAGCCGTAGCAGACCCATGGCCATCGGCAAGGAGCTAGAAAGCTAGTTAGTGAGGCAGTGACTGCAGTCAGACAGTGGACCCCCGAGGGTGTGGCAGTTAGACAGGGACTGTAATTGGGCTTCATGTCAGGCTGAGTTCAAGGACAGGAAGAGGCTGGCCCTCTGCTCCCCGGTATACCCCCCTCACTGTACCCAGTCCAGCTGGGAAAGAGGATGTGAGAGCATTATTCCAGCCACATTTACTGTGCCCCTACTGTGTGTTAAACCATCAGATGTCATGGGGCTTTAAAGAGGCACAGACCCAGCTCTGAAGAGAATGAAGAAGACACATCTTCTTGAATCCAAGGACACACCCTATATAAGGCAACCATCTATTAAGCACCTCCCATGTGATATTTGAGTGACAGGAGTACATACAGAGTACCTGTTATGTGCAGTTCAATGGAGAATGTGGATATGGCACCTACTGTGTGCAGGCCCCAAGAACAGAGAATGAGGGTAGAGGCACAGTGTACCCCGAGGCCTGGCTGAGACCTTCACACCATGGGAACCCTCCACAGGCTTTTCAGAAGCATGACTGTATACCTTGGCCCGTCTTCACTCCAGGGACTCACTTCCTCCTCTGCCGAGGCCCCATTCTTAGGGCCATGCTGTCACCATGCGGAGTCGGGATTCTGCCTTGGCTGGCCTTCTGCTTTCCCAAGGCAGAGTGTCCGGATAGCTCTGGTGCATCCGGCTGTGAATACACCTCTCCTTGCAGGGGCTTTCTCTTTCCTCACACTGTAAAGTAGGAAGGCCTGCCATTCACCTTGTAGTTCAGGAAACTGAGGTCCTAAGAGATCCATGGGTCCTGCCTGATACCTGCAGACAGGGAGCTCAGAGAGCTAGAGTGTGACCCTGAGTCCAGCTGTCTCATGGGACACGGAGTGAGTCACCTAGATTAACTGTAGGCCCCTGGTCATGAAGGCCCCCAGAGACCACCCGATGGCTGTTCGAGCTCTGTTCTCAGGTGGGCTCTCTTCTCCTCATTACCCCCCCCCCCCGCCAGGAGCCCAGCAGGCCTGGGGGTGTTACATTCTCAAGTGGTGACACCTGAAGGCATTTCTGAGGGAGAGACAGACAGTCTTGTGAGGCCTGCGCTTCCCCTCCCTCTGGGCGCTTGCAGGCTGTACTTATCCGCTGGGTTCTCCCTCCCACAAATAACTACGGAACAGCTTGCCTGGGAAGGAGAATTCCTGGATTATGGAGCCATGATTCTAAATGGCTTTTTATCTGTGTTTTCTTTCACTTCTTCTGAAAAATTGTTAAAATTTAAATGAGTGAGTTAAATGCAGAGAAGCGAAAAAGCTGTGCACATCGCCATCACCACAGGAGGGACAGCATCGGACACTGTGGGAGGAAGAGATGGGAGGCATAATGGCCGCCGCTGCCTGCTGGCTTTCTAGACTTACTCTCTATTTGCCTGACGTGGCCTCCTCCTTCTCTTTCTCCCTACCATACACACAGGGAGCCCAGAGCCCAGAGAGCTCAAGTGACAGGACCAAGGTTGCACAGCCAGTGTGTAGCCGTGTCACAAGTGAAGCCAGGTGTTCTGTCTCCAAGGTCATGCCCCCTACTCCCCGCTAAGGCAAGTTGGATCACTCTGCCTTGTGAGCCTCACCGAGAAGCTGCCCCAGAACGAAGCAGATAGAAGTGATGTCCTTGTCACGTGGCTGCTGGGCACAGGACCAGTTAGAGAAGTTGGTGGGGCTACAATCCCAGTGTTGGGAGACAGAGACAGGAAGATCCCTGGGGCTTACTAGCCAGCCAATCTAGCCTAATGAATGAGCCCTGGGTTCACTGAGAGACCCTGCCTCAAAAAATAAGGTGTGCGCTGATTAAGGAAGACCTCTCTCACACTCACCCACACCAACCCCCAGCCCCCTCTTACACATATGATCCCTCATGTGTGCCCCCCACTCGAGAAAGCGAAAGAGATCCTAGCCCTTAGTGTCTACGAATGGGACATTGTTTGGAACAGAATTGTCACTGATGTAATCGGTGAAAAGGTCACACTGGAGTATCGTGGCCCTTAGCCTAATGTGATCCATGTCCTTAGGAGAGAGAGCCAGGAGGCTCAGACTCAATAAAGACAAAGATATACAGGAATAAAAGCACTCAAGGACCAAGGCAGAGACCAGGAAAAGCACCAGGAGTCACACACACACACACGTACACACACACCCCAACCAGAAGCTAGAAGGGCCCAGAAGAGGTTCCCTTCAGACTGCAAGGCCCTGTGACTGTTGGGGTTTTGACTTCTGGCCTCCATGAGAGAGAAAAGGCTTTTCTTCCTTGAACCACTGGCCTACCTAAGGGGGCTAAGCTGCTGCCAGTGTTCACTGGAGTGTGACCTGGAAGGCTCTGGCCATAGCTGTTTCTCTGAGGCTCAGCACTCAGTGCACCTCATAGGCCTGGCACCAGGTCACCTGCCTGGGTTGCCCAAATCCCTCCTACCTGTGTGCATTTCCTGAGGAGCCCAAAATACTGGGTCCACCTCAGGGCTATAGCGTTAGCAGTGGCCCAGGGTTCACTGCTGAAAATTACAGCTGGCCTTGGGCTGGTGACAGGGCCAGCCAGCTGGCATGAATCATGTTTATTGAAAACAGGAAACAAAGGGAGGAAGAAAAGAAAGGCCAGGAAGGGGAGGCAGCAGGCAGGGGTGCAGTGAGCAGCGGAGGTGGGGGTTGGGAGCAGCCCAAGAAAAGACTCATTCATTCCCTGATGTTTGCTCCAGGACAACGCAGACCAGCACACAGGCTGGCGAGGTTTATCTGCTTGCTTCAGCTGTGGAGTTCACTGTGAGGCAGCAATTGGGTGCTTCAGAGACTTGCCAGCCCAGGAGGGGCCCCCAGAGCAGCTTCCGGCCCCATCTTTTGGCCAGCAGAGGCCTGGCTTTCAACACAGTCCAAGGGTGAAATTGCATTACATTCTGCCTAATAATGAGGTGTTGCAGGTCTCGGCCCCCGGCCAGGAGAAGCAGCTCTGGCCACCGGCCCTGACCCAGCCACTCTCCAGCCAGGATTGGACTAGCGAGCAGTGCCAGCTAGGAGGGTGGGTGCAGGTACTTGAGGTAGGGACACGGAAGTGCAGAAGGTCAACACCAGGTGAGGAAGGGAGGGGATCTTTCTGAGAATCACGTAGCTCTCAACACCTCACACCTCACACCCAGCATCTTGTACCCAGCACTTGGTACTCAGTACCTCACACCCAGTACTTTGTACCCAGCACTTGGTGCTTAGTACCTCACACCCAGCACCCTGCACCCAGCACTTGGTGCTTAGTACCTCACACCCAGTACGCTGTACCCAGCACTTGGTGCTCAGTACCTCACACCTAGCACCTTGTTCCCAGCACTTGGTGCTCAGTACCTCACACCTAGCACCCTGTCCCCAGCACTTCATATGCAGTACCCTGTCCACAGTACTTGGTACCTAGCACCTCAAATGCAGCACTCTGTCCCCAGCACTTCATAGCTAGTACCGGGAACCTCAGTCTTACTGCTTCACACAGCAGGTCTCTGGCTTCCTGGAGCTGCCACAGTAAATCAGTAGGGACATGAGATACTCTGTAACCTTCTGTGGCTGCCAGCCCCAAGTCTAGGTGTTGACAGGGTCGCACTTTCTTGAGGCTCCGGGTATGATCTATTCCACACATCTCTTCAGCTTCTGCTGGTGATAATCCTTCAGTGTCCCTAGGCTGACACATGTGTCACTCTAGTCTCGGTCTCCACCTCCACACAGTGTTCTCGCTGTATGTTGCTATTTGGGCCCAAGTTTTCCTCCTGAGAGGGCACTGCATTAAAGACCACATTGATGGTGACATTATCTTAACTTGATTACATCTACAAATAACCCCATTTCTACACCCAGGCCCATTCCTGGTGTTAGGGACTTAGGACACTTAAAATTCAACCCACGACCAACAACTGATTAACACTGTCAGTCAGGCCCCTGCTGTCCATCATGGCCTCTGCTAGGCCCTATCTGTGACCTTGCTGATCACATTGTCACATCAGAGAGATGAGGCAGGTACCGTTACACACCCATTTTACTGAGGAGAAAATTGAGGCTGCGAGGAGACGCCAGGACCACGGAGACTCTTATAAAGGGAAACCTTTAATCAGCTTGCAGTTCAGAGGTTTGGGGGGGCAATCATCATAGTGAGAAGCACGGTGGCCTGCAGGCAGACATGATGCTGGAGAGGGGGCTGAGAGTCCCACATCCAGACTGGCAGGAAGCGGGAAAAGGTTACCACATCAGTGTGGCTTAAACATCTGAGACCTCAAAGTCCACACCTTAGTGACATACTTCCTCCAACAAGGCCACACCTCGGCTAACAAGGGCACACCTACTATTAGTAGCGCATGCACACGCACACACACACACACACACACACACAGGTGAAGGTCAATGGTAGATCTCTTGCCTACCACGCACAAGGCCTTGGTTTCCACCCACAGTTATACAAACAAAGCAGAAACCTGTAGCCAATAAGCGACAATGAGTTTATACTTAGATTCAAGATGGAGGATAGTCATGGTAGACGGAACATCATAGCAAGATATGGGAATGTGGGGCAACAGTGGGGACCAAGGAGGCTTCCTGGAGGAGGTGATACAGTCATAGAAGGGTGAGAAGGTTCAGGGTCGGTCTGAGTTAGATGTGGCAGGGTGGCCTTGCTGGAGGAAGTATGTCACTGGGGGCCGGTTTTGAAATCTCAAAGCCACTCACCACTCCCATGCACGCTCTCTGCGGTATGCTTGCTGCTGAAGACATGAGCTCTGCGCTTCCTGCTCCAGCCACCATGCATCTACTCTGCCATTATGGACTCTGACCCTCTGGAACCCTAGCTCTTCCTTCTATAAGTGTCTTGGTCATGGTGCTTTATTACAGCAACAGATAAGTGACTAACACACAGGTCCTCCCCGCTAACACACAGATCCTCCCCACTAACACACAGGTCCTCCCCACTAACACACAGATCCTCCCCACTAACACACAGATCCTCCCCACTAACACACAGGTCCTCCCCACTAACACACAGGTCCTCCCCACTAACACAGAGATCCTCCCCACTAACACACAGGTCCTCCCCACTAACACACAGGTCCTCCCCGCTAACACACAGGTCCTCCTCCTAACAACACACAGGTCCTCCTCCTAACAACGCACAAGTCTTCCTCACTAACAATGCACAGGTCCTCCTCCTAACAACACACAGGTCCTCCTCCTAACAACGCACAAGTCCTTCTCACTAACAATGCACAGGTCCTCCTCGATAACAACGCACAGGTCCTCCTTGCTAACACACAGGTCCTCCTCACTAATACACAGGTCCTCCCCACTAACACACAGGTCCTCCTCGCTACTGCTTCTGCCTCTCTCCATGAAGGGCTCCTGGTCCGACTCCTCAGATCAGGTCCCCGGCAATCTTGGCCATTCTATCAAAAGACCCTAGAGGGATACTGCTGCAGGGATGGGGTGCAACTCTGACACTTCTCGGCTATGCGTCCTTGGGCTTCATTGTCATCTCTCTGGGCCTCTTACTGCAACAACTGAAAGAAGATCAAATAAGGTGGCCACAGTGAAAGTAGCTTGAAGAGTATAAGCTCTGGGGAACTGTCATCATTCTTTCATTAACAGGCGACATCCGACGCGAAGCAGGCTCTTTCTCCACTCTGCTGTATGCCCCACTGCACTGCTCACCTGCCATTCTTTGAACATACACCTCGGGGCCTTCAGAGGCCTCCGCCCACTCCTGGAGCATCTCCCCCCTATACCCACCCCATCACTGTGCAAGCTCAATGATCCAACACACTGGGCTGTCTTGGTGTTGAGAATTTCATTTCTAGACCTCAGTTTCTATAACACAGGGAATGCACACAGCCTCCTCAGTGGGAATGCTGTGAGAATTAAATAAGGTAATGTGCCTAAAGCGTGGAACATGGTCGCTGCCTCATTTATCAGAGGAGACGGAATGGCTACTGCCTGCGTGTCTGGGAGGGCACTGGTAGCTCTCCCAACCCCCCCACTCCCCCACAGACAGGGAGTGAAGAAGGGAGGGACTGAGTGGGAGGAGAGGTGAAATATGGGAGCTAATTACAGAGGCTGGAGTTGAGAGGAGGCTCCTAGACTCCTGAGAGTCCCAGCTACCTAGAGGTTCCCGCCTCTGGAGGTCACCAACCACTTGTCTTTCTATCTGGCCGGTTCTGGGGACCCTGTTTAAATTGTCCTCAAGGCTCCTCTTGGCCACGCCCCTTTCCTACGAGGACTGCTTGGACCTTTGTTCTTCTCCCCCACAGTATGTCCTCTTTTCACCAACTTTTTAGCCCTCTGCCCCTGCGAGGACTTTGTCTCTGACTTCAGGCCTCAGCACAGGATTGACTTTTTCTCCAAGAATGCACGGATGAAATGAGTCCATGAGTGGCTGTGCTGGAGGCACAGGGGGTTACCAGTCCCTGGAGCCCTGGCAACAGCTCCCTCCTTCCCTAGCTGCTCCTGCCCCCGCCTTCTGCCTCACGTGTACCAGGCTTGTTCTGTACAGAGTAAGGAACCCTGGGATTGGGGGAAAAAAATCCGTGACTGTTCTACCATCACCTGCAGTAAGGACTGTCCCAGAATGCCAGCTCCGCTGGGCACAAAATACCTGGCACTCTGCCACCTGCACCCCGCTCTTCCTGCAGTCTCAGTGAGTTTGTCACTGGAGAGAAAACAGGGATGGTCACAGAGAGGAGCAGTTAATCTCTTAGACGTGGTGCTGCTTCCCCCCCCCCCCACCGACCCCCCCCAGACTCGCGTGTCCTCTCCTGCTGGGCAAACCACTCTATCTTCCACCCCTCCCCGCCCCCCCCCCCCCCCCCGGTATTTAAGGAAATTAAGGTCAGGTGTGTCTGCTAAATATTTGTCTAAGCAGAACAGAAAATGGTGCCAAAGAAGGCCTTCAATTTTATGAGCAAATAAATCGTCTGAAGGAGAAGAGCCGGGGAGAGGGAGGCGGACAAGGCCTCAATTATTTAGAGCAGAAAGTGGCTCCCAAAGTCAGGAGGGGCTGTCCAAATTTCCACCTTCTTCTTCTCCTCCTCCTCATCTTCCTCCTCTTCCTCCTTCTCCAGAGGGCTACACAGACAGGGTTTCTCTGTGTAACCCTAGCTGTTCTAGAACTCTCTTAGCAGACTAGGCTGGCTTTGAACTCAGAGATCTGCCTGTCTCTGACTCTCAAGTGCTAGGAATAAATGTGTACACCACCACACCGACCTGCCCCAAACTCCTCTTTTCGAAAGCACACTCTTGCTCTTTTGCTTTGCTGTATGAGCTGAAGCTGGGGGAGTTCACTTCCTGGCTCCTGCCTTCTTCCACTGGATCCCTGGCAGGTAGTTCCAGGTTCCCCTTCCTGGATGCTGTACCTCCTGATCCCCGGGGCAGCTGAGCGGAGGAACTTGGCCTGGACCTGCACCTACATCCCAGCAGCAGTCACCACCTGCCTAAGCTCAGCCTTGCCATATGTATGATGGGATGTGTAGGCTTCGACATTTTCTAAAACTACTTTATTTGAGATTCTTTAATGCTTATGCCTCCCTTCTGACCCACCTACCCTAGATAGGAGAGAAAAGAGGCTAATGGAAACAGCATACATAGACCTTTTTGGACTCAGTTCCTGAGAGCGATTCCCCTGGCGTAGTCAGCAGGATTTCAACAGACCAGCAATGCAACCAAAGTTGCTGCTGGAACCTGGAAACAGCAGTCAGAACCCGGAGCCCCAAAGCGTTATGTGAAGCAGTCTCTCTAGGAGAGTCTTGAAGTGGAGCGATGAACAGCCAAACAATACCAAGACCAAAACAAAAAAAGCCCTCGCACGAGGTGGTTCATCTTCTAGTGGATAAACATCACCTGTCTCTCATAAATTTGTTCCCCATCCCACACTTGGGATCAAAACAAAAACATGTGTAGCCGGGCGTGGTGGCACATGCCTTTAATCCCAGCACTCGGGAGGCAGAGGCAGGTGGATTGCTGTGAGTTAGAGGCCAGCCTGGTCTACAAAGCGAGTCCAGGACAGCCAAGATTACACAGAGAAACCCTGTCTCGAAAAAACAAAAACAACAACAACAACAAAAAACCCAAACAACAACAAAAACATGTGTGTGTCCACTACAGGAATGTTCTTTGTTGTATGATGGGCACAGCTTTTTGGAAGTGCTGTAGGTGTGAAGGAGGGGCTTTTAGGAGGTCCCTAAAACATGTCCACATTCTAATCCCTGAAACCCTTGGGTATCATACTTTATGTCACAAGGGTGTGTGTGGGTGTGTGTGGAATGAAGGCTAATGGTTAGCCTTCAGATGGAGAGGGGACCTGGGTCGGGGACGGTCTGGGAGGAGGGGGAGTTTGTACTGGGTATGAGAAAGACTTTACTAGCCTCGTTGACTTTGAATTTGGAAGGGACCATGAGCCAAGGAGTACAAGTGGCCTCTAGAAGCTGGAACAGGCACAGAAAGAGATTCTTAGAACCTTCAGGAGCACAGGCCTGCCTATACCTTGGTGCCAAACCCAGCAAGACCCATTTGGGACTACTGACGTCCAGAGCTGCCAGACAATGCTTTGCGTTATTTGTGTTGTTGGTTCATCTTATTTTGGGGGACATGTTTGTGTTTGTATGCATGTGTTCAGGAGTTGGTGCTCGCCTTCTACATTACTGAGGTAGAGTCTGTCTGTTTCTCCTGCTAGGCTGCATACCCCAGGCTAGCTGACACAGAGCTGCCGGGCCATTGTCCTGTATCTGCCCCATCTCACTGCAGGAGTCCTGGGATTACAGACAGACACCACCTTATCTGGCTTTATGTGAGTTCTCAGTATCTAACTGATGTCTTCAGCCTTCCATGCTGCTGCTGTTATCTCCTGATCCATCTTCTTGGCCAAAGGTATTAGGTTTTTTGTTTGTTTGTTTGTTTTGTTTTGTTTTTGTTTTTGAGACAAGGTCTCCTGTTTCTCAGGCTGGTGTCAAACTTGCTATGTAACTGGGTCTAGCCCCGCACTCTATCCCACAAGTGCTGGGATTACAATTGTGTGCCTCCGTGCCAAGCTTCATCTGTGCTGTTTTTTTAAACCACTCTGCTTATAATAATTGCTTACAACAGGCAGCAGAGTCTAATCTAGTACCCAATGAACAGGAAGTGTCAGTCTTGTCCCTGTGAGGCTGTGCAAGGCAACCAGCTCCCCAACTGCTCCCTAAACGCCACGTCTTCTTGGTAAACAGAAAAGATTACAAACAGAAAGTTTTCTTGTTGTAATTGTCCCCTAAAGATCATCACGGCCCATCCAGCCCCCTCCTTCCATACCCCTCCTTCCCTCTGCAATCTGTTCCCTGCTCCCAGCAGGACTAGGCTGGGACTGTTGGTGCCCGCAGCCCCTGGAGGAGACAGTTAATAAAAGCAGGAGGAGGAGAATCAATGTGTGCTGACATCCCTATGACAGATCAGCGAGAGAGACAGATTTAATATCCTGCCGGTTCCCTTCCTCAGCCCGGGGGCCCGGAATTGATTAAATAAATTAAAGCTATGCAGTCGCGATGTCTGGGTAAGGTCGTCTGGTCGTCCTACTGTCACTGTCCAGCTACATGGCTCACCCCATTCCCAAGGCCTTTAGAGGCCCTTCACGGATGGAGCCCTCCAAATGTGGGCACTCTTCCCCTGTCTGGACCTTCCTGAATGCAGATGACCCTGGGCAGGTGAGAAGTGTGATGGGAACGGCAGGGAAAATGGAGGGGGGCATGGGGGGGGATGAATTCGCAGCAAAGGTAGCTGGGACCCTGCTGAGCTCCAGACAAGGGGCCTGCAGCAGTGAGCTAGTTGGGCAGGTGCCCACTGCATGTAGGCTCTGCCTGGGTTTGGGCTCTAGCTGAAGGTAGGAGCCCTCAGTGGTGGCTCAGGATAGCCAAGTCCAGTCCTTCCAATAGGATAGTGGTCCACTTGGAGCTTGATCTCACATTCCTATCTCCCTACCCTGGCATTCCAGGTAGGCAGTCCAGGGAAGGTAGGCACTGAGCTTACAGGATGGAGAATAACTCTCAGGTTAGAGATAATAGTGGGTCAGGCGTGGTGGCACTCCTTGGGAGGCTGAGATTGCCTAGGAGAATCTGTCATCGACAATAATGGCAGCCAAAGCAGCATCAGAAAAAAAAAACCAATTGGCCCTCCGAGGACAGCCTACTTGTCAGTTTCCCTCCCCAAGTACAGAGAAGAGACCACCCTACAGCCACGGGGCATCACTGAGAGTCCCACTCCTCCCTTTTCCCCACACATAGCTATGGTTTTGAGCCTTGCACCCCTTCACAACTGCTGGACCCAAGGAGCATCTGGGTGACTTTCCTTCCAAAGCGCTTGGCATTATTATCCCAGCTGAGCTGAGGACACAAGCCCTGCTTTATAGATGATGGGTAGTGAGGTCAGGAAAAGACTGCCCAAGATCCCAGCTGCTACAGGGTAGACATGGGGACACTTGTCACCTTCTTTCTGCAGCGCCCTCCAACCTGTGTTGGCAGGGCATGATTGGATCAAACAAAGGACAAATCCCAGCTTTCCTACTGCCTACATGTCCTCAAAGAAGCCACCAACCTCTCACAGCCCCTCACTTTCCCTGTCTGTAAAATGTTAATAGTGAGGGCATCAATTTCACACAGAGTGTCCCCTCACAGGGTCTCACAAAAGGTGACACAGCCAAGATGAAAACTGTGGCTTAGTCACTGCCAGTCTGAGACTGCGATGCCATCAGTGTTCCAGGAGGGGGCTCTAGGTCAAGGGCACATGTGGCCCAAGCACAGCCAGACAGCAAGAAGAGTCAGGGACTATCTTGGGGGAGGCTTCTTTCTCTCCCCCTACCCCCTTTCTGAGGTAGCAGTCACTCATGAACACAGTTTGTCACTTTAGAGAACCTTGCAGCCCTCCCACCATCCATGAATACTTTGGTCAGCAGTCTCCCAAATGCCATCCCTGACTGCTGAAATTGCCCTGGCTCAGAGAGATGGCAGGAGGAAGCCGCGGCCCCTGACTCTGGCAGCCTCTCTCCCGTTCAGCCCTCCAAGCTCTGCTTTTGCTTATGGGTGTGTGCCAGCTGCAAGCCCAGTCTGTCATTAGACCTCGATTTTCTCTTGCAATCAAAGCGGGAAGCTGGGAGGAGAAAGACAGCCAGGCGCTTGGTGATTCTAAGCACAAGCCACACTTAGCCATCAGCCTGTCTGCCAGTTCCCACTGCGGCTCCTAACCACAGCACACAAGGCGGTCTCTCTCCCTTGCAATTAATTCTTGCTCCAGTTTAAAACCCTTCCCAGGAAATGTTATGCAGATGCCCTGGGAAGGGGTGAATCCGGGGACAGAGGATAAATCAGGACAGACAGAAAAAAAAACGGGGCGTGAGGTGACAATGACCAGTGCTGGTACCCAAGAACGATAGGGGGTGGGGGTGCTCCTGGGACCCATTTTCAGATCATGCCCCTTAAGTGCAGAGGTAATTCACTCCCACTCTCCCAGCTGGCCCCTGTCACACCATCACCCCAGCTGGATCCCAAGCCCTACCATCTCTTTTTATTACCCTCCTTTTATCTCTAAGCCCACCACCAAGAAAATAGTTTCCAGTGGCAACATACAGCTATAATCACGGCTTCCGGCTGCGCTCTCCTGGGAGGAGCACGCAGTACCCTGGCTCTGGTCATCACTCATTTTAACTTCACATTCTCTAAGCAGTAGCCGTGAGTCTGTAGCTGGGCTGTGGAGGAGAGGACCTAGGCAGCGGGCAGCACTGACTCTCAGGCAGAGCTGAAGATTTGCACACGTGTCTTTCTAGCCCCAGAGCAGGCCCCTTAACGTCAAAGTATATACCTCTCCCACCCTCAATTCCTTGCCCTTTGACCCAAATGAGCAGTGAGTCTCCCATCTTTTTTTCCCAGCCCTAGATCTCTGGCCCAATCCTCTGGCCTCCTCCGTCAGCCTGCCAGTCGCTTCTTGCCCTGGTAGAACAGCCATCACCTTGAGGCGCAGAGGCCAGGTTCAGTTCAGCAACCTTGCTATATAGCTGGGTCACCCAGGAGTTCCTGACCCCCTGGTTGGGAGAGGGTGGATACACATACCCCAACGGCATCAGGTCTGTGGAAAGGACATCTGCTTTTGCTTGTCCAGCACCCCAAAGAACTGCCAGGAGAATGAAAAACGACAGTTTTTACTTGAGATAGACTTCGCTTCCGGCACAGTGTCTGCTGCAGAAGGTAGGGACAGATGTGGCCTGACAGGAGTTTGAGGGCTTAAGGAAGTCAGCTAGAGAGAGGAGGTGCCAACAGCGGCTGTCACACTGCACTTGTAACTCATTGTCAGAGCTGTTGCTAAGGATAATGCCCACCCCAGACAGAGCACAGACCACGTGGGCCCCAAGGATGCCCTGCCTTGCCAAACTGCTGCGGCCTGTGGGCCTTCATCCTGCTCAACCGTGCCCTGATGGCCACTAACCACGGCTAGGGAGCCAATGGCTGCAGCCGGCGAGGACAGGATGAACTATGGAACTCTAAATCCCAGAGAGGCAAGACCAGAGACTCCTCAGGTCTCCGCCAGCTCGCATAGCAAGCATCGGGAGAGCGAAGAACAGTAATCTTGTGCCAAACCACTGGAACTCTAGCCTTTGTGAACTTTCTACTACCCCAGCCCAGGGCAGGATGTGCCATGTGGCCACAAGGTAGAGAAAGGATCTCCACAATACAAAATTTAGAAATAATACATGTATGTGAGTTTTAAATTGAAACAGTACAAAGGAGTGCAGACAGAGATGAGACACTTCTCCACCCAGCCTTCCGCTGTGTTAAGAGACAAGCTGGCTAGCCCGCAAGCTTATGAGGATTCTCCTGTCCGACCATAGTGCTGAGCTTATAGATGCATGCTACCACATTCTGGGGTTCTGGGGGTCTGAACCGAGGTCCTCATGTTTACATGGCAAGTTCTTAGCCCACTCAACCACCACCACTACCACTACCCCCAGTCCCATTTTAACCATTCTTAAGTGAGACTGTGGACTGAGGATAGTCTATGGTGGCTCAGCTGTCAATACCTTCTCATTTCTCCAAGCTGGGTCTGTCCCATTGGCTCAGCACTAGCTTCCCCTCCTGTGTGCATCTGAGGGCTCTGGAGGTCTCTCCCGCAACCCTGTGTGGTCCTCAGCTGTGTCCTGCAACACTGAGCTCAGGCAAGCTGCAGGGACTTTTCCCAGCTCCTCCTCCCTGAGCAGAGGACTCTGGTCACAACTCCCACCGCACCCCGTTCCGTCTCCCTTCACCTCTACTTCCAAGCCAATGCTATGATTCGATAGCACAAGTGAGGCAAATTATAGGAGGGAGAATTTATTGGGGCTCATGGTTCTAGAAGAACGGGTCCATCAGGCAGTGGAGCATGGCAGCAGGTGGCAGGTGTGGGTAGTAAGAGAGGAAGCTGAGAGCTCAAATCTCATCCATGAACATGCTGTAGAGAGAGGGGGAAGGAGGGAGGGAGGGAGAGAGAGAGAGAGAGAGAGAGAGAGAGAGAGAGAGAGAGAGAGAGAGATGTGGCATGAGGCTTTAATCTCAAAGCCAACCTCCAGCACAGCTGTGTACCCTAAGCATCCCTACAGAGCCACCAATAGGAGACCAAGTGTTCAAACACTCGAGACTATGCTATAGGGGGGTGGGGTGGGGGAGTCTCATTCAAGCAATCCCAGCATCACATAGTCTCCAGTCTCTTTGCTGTTGGGAATGAGGCTCAATGCGTGCCTCTGGAGTGGAATTGCAGTGTCCATGCTGGGAGCTGCCTCTAGTCCACCTCACGTGTGGCAGGGGCAGTTAGAAGACACCACTAGGGAAAGAACAGAAGGCCCCGAGAGTCAATGAGACCTGGCTTCTCCCAGCTCCACGTCCCGTTCTGCCTTGGCTTCTAGGCTCCTATCCGTTGCCCCCAGGGACACAGATGCCCCTCTCAGGGTGTGACTCTTACACTAGAGGACCAGGCTATATAGGCTAGTCAAGTGCCATAGCCAGCCCTCCAGGCTTCTCAGACTCCCCGCTGCAGGCTTGCAGCCCAGGGCTCCTGTGCTTTCAAGGGAGGCCCTATCTGAATTACGGCATGCCCGGGCCTCTGGCGGATTCATCCAAGGGTATTTATCTTGGGCCTTTCTTTCCCTGAGATAAATGGAGAAAATTTACAGCCCGCAGCTCTCCAGGGCAAGCTGGGAGTGGGAGGCTTTCCCAGCCTGGGAGGACATTAGGTCAATGTGAGGGAGGCAACCTGGGCCAGGCCTAAGGAGGGGCCCAGCAGTGTGTGAACCCCGGGGGCCAGCAAGGGAAGGATCCCAGCCCAGTTCCTTGCTTCTAATCAAATGTCTTCTCAAGCGTGAAGCCCTTGGGAGCATCAGAAGACAGTAACACCACAACAGCAGGTATTGTTCATTGAGCCCTTCCCTGGCATCAGCCCTGTACTTGTATCACCTCATTTAATTCTCCTTCAAACTCTATGCTCCAGAAGAGATCCCCATTTTACAGGGCAGCAAATGAAGTCTACCGAGGCCTGTCCATCACAGCCACGGAGTGGGCAAGCGGGCAGAACTTAATCTAACCCAAGGAAGGGCCCCCAGGCTCCAATGTCTCAACCCTCAGGCCCATCCTACGAGAGAGTAAGTAGAAGCTTCCAGAATAGAAAATCGAATTCCATTTGTTGGCTACTTCTTCCTCCTTGCCTCCTCACCCAGACAGACTCCTTCTCAGGGCCATTCTCCTACACTTCCAGAACGCTTCCTCGCAGTTCTCCCCGCTCATCACAGCAGCTCGGTGGTGAGCCCTGCTGTGCAGACTGGGCAGTGACCACCAGCTGATAAAGAAGGCAGAAACTTCATAAACTGGATGTAAGCACCCAAACCCGGCAAAACATGTGAGCCATGGGAGCTTTTGAAATCCAGCTTGGGAAGTTGCAGTCCATTCCCACTGCCTACCACACCTCTGCCCTCTGTCCTCTGCCCTCTGCCCTCTGCCCTCTGCCTCACAAACCCATCCTTTTCTTCAGGGAGAAGCATAGGAAATGCAAAAAGTCCATTTCCTCCTTGTCAACTCCCCTGAGGAGGTTAGGGGTGCTCTCCCTGGAGCCTAGGCCAAAGAGTCGGTGGTCAGGGGCTGATGTGCCAATGTCTCAGTCCTCAGCCTGGGAAGCCTTAGAGGGGAGTTCCCTCTTGCATCTGATGATGGCAGGTTGGGGCATGTGACTGACCTATCCACCCCTCAGTCCTCGTTAATGACTCATTCGCCAGTGGCATTTAGTCTTGACTTTAGGCCATCCTGGGTCTGAGCCCCACAGGTCCCTTGCCTCTCAGGCCTCTGCCTGTCTTCTGGCCTCACCTAACCCTGCAGTCTTCTTCTAGGATTCACTACAGGCAATAATTAAGTCTCACAAGGATGAGACGCAAATGAGTCTGAAGCCTTCAGGGATGGTATTAGCACACTAACTCTGTTTGTGGCTTAAATATTAATGTCGGAGTGTAATTACTACCCCTGTGTCGGAGGCGGTGATGTGGAAACAGTCTCAGCCCAGCAAATGGGACCCATCCATCCTGGTGATGCACAAAGGGGAAGAGCTCATGTTCCTGAGAGTTCTGGAGCTTTTAGAACCCTGGGCACTTAGTAGAAGATCCGGCCACACACACCCTGATAGCTAACAATGTAGGGGCCCAATCTGGGGCTGTAGCCCAGTGGCAAAGTTCTTGCTTCATGTGCATGAGACCCTTGGTTCAATCCCCAGAAAAAAAAAATCATAAGAAACCCAGATCTACCTCTACTTTTTTTTATGTGTAAGAGTGTTTGTTGGCATGTGTATTTGTGCACTGCATGTGTGCCTGGTACCCATAGAGGCCAGAAGAGGGTGTCACATCTCCTGGAACTGGAGTAATGGGTGGTGGTTGTGAGCCACTATATGCTCTTAAGCACTGAGCCATCTCTCTAGCTCCTTATCATGCCGGGCCACCATCCTACAGTGTGACTGACCATCAGCAGAGGGTTGGCTGTGGCCCGGAGATGTCCACCTCCAGTTTGCCACCGTCCTCACTGTCCCATTATCTCCACCCATGTCTCCTCTTGCTCTGCCCTCCTGGGCCCTGTAGTCACTTGAGTTTGCAACTGTTGATTCAAAACTTGGGGAGAGTTCAGCAACAAAAATGGTTGGGACCACAGAGCAAAGAGTCAGGTCTCAGGAGCCCCCCAAAAGAAACAACCCCTTAGGGAAGGGGCATGCCTGGGTAAAGGATAATTCCTTCCCTTGATCCCCACCCCTAATCTGGGACAGGTCCTGTGGCTCTCTGGCCCTCATGACTTTGTGTGTGTGTGTGTGTGTGTGTGTGTGTGTGTGTGTGTGTGTGTGTGTGTTTGAGAGAGAGAGAGAAGGGGGAGGGGAAGAGAAAAAGAAAGGGACGGAGGGACAGAAGGAGAGAGAGAGAGAGAGAGAGAGAGTCTCAATTCTGTAGCCTAGGATGACCTGGCACTTTCTGGAGTCCCCACCCCCACACTTTCCAGGAAGCGCACACCCATCACACTATATACGCATGCATCTCTACCCATCTGCCATCACACCTGCTTGACTCAGTTTCTCCATCTCACTCCGGAGTCGGTGGCTTCTGAGAGGACCCTCATTTAGATATGAGGTCTTACAGCTCACTCCTTCAAGTCTGTACCTACTTACAAGAGTCCACCAGGAGTGCCTGTGGGCTACCCACATTCCCTGGCAGGAGAGGGTGAGCAGGCTTATTGGGCCCTCCTGCTCCTGTCACTCCACCCCCTCCTCTCGGCCATTCTACGTGGCTGACATAGCCACAGTCCCTGGAGCCGCTAGAACATGTGGGATGGGGCTCCATCTATGCCACTCTGGGGAAGCTGCCATCCATGCTGGGCAAAGACCTTGCAGTACAACTGGGTTAGTGTCACCCACCATCCTGTAGGCAGTCCCTCACCCAAGCTCTGAAAGTAAGTACAAATTAACTCATTGGTTCCCCAAGTGGAGTTTCGGTTGCTTGTTGGAACTTTATAAGGAAGGGGTAAACATTGCTTACACCTCCCCAGGGGAGGCATTCTCACCAACAGGAACAGCAGAGGTGAGAACACAGAGTGACCCCTGCAGTCTCTCCCAGCTGGATGCTCAGGCAAGTCCCACATCCACTCTGCTCTCCCTGTCTGTAATGAGGGAGACATTACCCATGGCGGGGGATAGAGGGGGGGCCTTAAGGAAACCTTAGCCCCAGAACTCAGCTTGACCAGCGCTCACACATACTGGACACTGGATGAGCCCTGCCTGGCTTGACTGGAGTCAAAAGAATGAAGATGCCCTGAGGACTGAGAAACAACCAAGAGCCTAGGACTGAGAAGGCTGTGAAAGGACAAGTGGGGCATCACAGGAAGACACCTCAGTGTCCCTGTAACAGGGGTTGGCTATGCTCCCTGTATAAGCTTAAGGGAATCAAGGTCATGTTGGGGTCACCATTCCACCTAGGCTTACCTGAACAAATAGGGGATTGTTAGACAGTTGTAAAGGTTCCTTATGGGATCAAGAAGGGGGAGCTGGGGGACTGAACGGCAGACACTAGACTGGAGGAACCGCTTCTTCGTATCGTCTTCCTGTCTTTCGTGTGACCCTCCTCCCTCTCCCCTCCTATGGGCTTGGCTTTCCTCACCCCTTTCTGCTGTACCATTGTCTCTCTGTCGGTCCATCTCTCTCTTTCTCTGAGTCTCAATTTCTCTTTCTCTGTCTCACCTCCTACCTCCTTCATTTCAGATTCAAACTGTAGCAGGGGGTAAATGCAGGGTAGAGTTTTTCTGAGATGAGTCCCCACTGTGTGGCCCAGCCAGATCTTGAGTTCTTAGATTGCAGCGATCCCTCCTACCTTAACCCCCAAAGCAGCTGAGACTGTAAGCATGCGCCACTATGCCTGGCTAGGAGTCACATATTTTAATGGAGCAGTGTGGAGAAGCACTAAAGCAGAGGGGTCTGGAAGAGAGCAGGGCGGGTGGGGGTCCGGGGCGTGGGCAAGGGGTCTCCTGGCTCCCGAGGAGGCTGCCGACAAGTGGAGGGGAGAGAGCAGAAGGGGGAGAAATGCTGTAATTCATCTCACTTCATCTCTGTTCATTGTGGACAAATAGAGCAGAAACTGCGGACCAAGGAGGGAAGAAACAGGGCGTGAAATTGAACTATGCCTTGTAATAGCTCCACCGGCTGGGCGGTCGGGGCTAATAACCCACCACCTTGGGCTCCACCGGACCCTGCACTATAGAGTGGGCACTCCAACACCTGGACAATGACAGGGCACACTGCAGCTGCCTGGCTCCTGTCCTGGCATCTTCTCTCGTGCTCAGCCATTTCCAATAGCCTGAGCGGTTGCAGAGCCCAGAGGCAGAGAAGCCTCAGACAAAGATGCTCCAGGGAGCCCAGAGAGGGACCGCTACTAATCACACGAGAAAAAGACTCAGCAACGTGAGGGATTTGGCCAATCGATATAACCCAAATCCAGAGGATCAAAAACATGTCTTGAGGCAAGGGCATGGAAGCCACTGGAGATTTCTGGTAGGATAGGACTGTGGAAAAAAAAACTCTGTGTGCAGCTTTGGTAGGGTTGTGTGGGAGGATACATGGCACTTAGGGGTCTCTAAAGAATTCAGAAAAATATGTGGACTTCTGGGGGCTATGCCCATCATCAAAGGGCATAGACATTAAGGCTCAGGCATTAGTAAAATAAAAATGCATTCCCTGCTGAAAATTGACGCCTCTGCTCCTCAAGTGGGTCCTTCCTTTGAGACTGGATGACAGAAAGGCTGTGATCACCCATCTTCTCCGTTCCAGGTCTGTGACTAGGCCAACACCCACTCTGAACCTACTCACATCTCCCTGCAGGCCAGCTGGCTGCCACCCAGTTCCAATCTCAGTGCTCCCTTACCTAGTGGAACCCACTGGCCTTAGGAATGATTCATAGGACCCCAGGTAGCATGTGTCATCAGGCCTCCTCCATCCCAGTCAATGACACCAGGATAGCCTTTGATGCTCTAAGCACCCTAACTCACTCCAGATAAACATACCACATCCCAAAGACAAAAGCTCTGAGTCCAAGAGATGTGGAGACACTGGGAGTATTGTGTAGCCAGGCAACCCGTTCCAGAGTGGAGGCTCCAAGCAGGGCTATGTGGCAGGGGGACGAAATGGTTTGAGTTGGGGTGGTGGGCAGTGGGTGTAGCAGTGGTGCATAGGTTACAAGAGGACCTGCTGGTTTAGGGGTTGTGGCCATGGATGAAAGGGTTCAGTGGCTGGCAGTGAACTGGTGTGTGGGGTGGATGACTGAGTATCTCTCCTGGCCTCCAAAGTTTACTGTCTCTGTTCTCAGCAAGCTCTCCCTTCCCCTTCCTGATATGACCTCTTCAACAGTGGTCCACGCAGATTCTGCCCTCCCCTCCCACTATGACTCCCTCGGGCTCAGTACAGATGCCTCGCCACCATCTCATGCCACCACAGCAAAAGGCAAGTTCCCTGCAGCAGCCCGAGCCCACTCACCTTCCACCTCGTTGCCCCCTGGGCACTCCTATTTTCTAAGGGAGCCTGGGACTTCTGAGGGCAGGTACTGCGTGTTCATCTCTGTGTGTACCAGTGCCTGCTGTGTGCCGGGTGTGGCAGAGGCAGTAAAACTGGTCAAGGGGAGGGAGAGCTGGAAGGCTTCTTTCCAGCAGCTCTCTGTCATCTGCCCTGCAGCCTTCAGGGTCAATAACCATAAAGCAGAAGAGTAGGGACAAGACTCTAGCCAAGCGTCGTAGGCTATGAGGCCCTGAGCCCCAGTTTTTGACATTGAGTGGATCCTGTGCTGGTGAACTGCCATGATCTTCCTGTACTCCACTAATGCCTGTCAAGAACTGTCCCCTCCTCCCTGTTTGCCTTCCTGTGGGGAGGAAAGCCAGCCCCCCCACCCCCAACAAGGCAGCTAGTCTCCTGCTAATTGGTATTTGCACGGCAAAGCCCGGTAAAGATGGGATCATTTGCATGTTCTGGGAGTAATGATATTTGATGTTGTCAACTTATTACAACCTTAATCACTACTCAATTTCCTGCTTTCCAAGCTCCCAATCACGCTGCCACCCAAAATAACCACCTCTTTGACACTTGCTCAGAAGCTCCTTGGGGGAGAGGGCCACATGGAGAGCCTCAGCTGAGGAGGCTGAGTGACAATTGCCCTATGCTCCCTTTCTGGCCTCCCTCCCTGTTTCTCCCCTTCTCCTCCTTCTCCTCCCTCTCCTAATTCCCTCTTCTCCCTCCCTCCCTCCTTTTCTTTCACCTCTCCTCCCCTTCTTCTCCTCTAGCTTGCTCTCTTTACTTCCTTCCTCTCAGTCCTTCTCCTGTCTCTCCTTGCTTGCTGTTTCCTGCCCCCAGGAGCTCCTGCAGTGAGGCCCCCACTTTGCTAAATGTACTTATTGTCAGGGGAAAGCAGGACCAAAGAGCCCGTCTCCATGGCAAAAACAGGAAAAGAAACTCCTGTAGCAGGGGCAACATCTAATTGGGCAATGTTTGTTTCTGGGAACAAGAAGGGGCCCTTCTTCTAGACTACAGAAAAAAAAATTCTTAAAGGAATAACAAACACGAAACAGGCACTGCCAGGCTCAGCCTTGTGCTCAGAGAAAAGCCAGGGCCCTTGGGAAGACTTGGGACTCCTCGCCTTGACACCCACACCCACATCCCCCGCCACTGCCACCAACCCACCCTGCCTGTTTGTTTCTCCTGGGGAAGCTGGATTTCAGGTTCTGCCATACAGACCTCGGATATCTCCCTCCCACTCCACCTCAGCCACCCAGCACCCAGCACCCAGCACCCAGCACCCACCACCCACTCCAGCTCCTCTTCCGGCTGCTCCAGCTACAACACTCACATGACCTCAGCCTGCTGCCAGCCTTGGGGACCTTCCCAACATGTCTTCTTTCTCTTGTCCTTTAACACAATAAGTCATTCTTACTTCTTGTTCAATATATACATATATATGTACACACACACACACACACACACACACACATATATATATGCTCATATGCTGTGTTTGCTGCTATGAGAACATGGCTGGGGTCTGTCTGTCTGGGTGGCTCATGGGAACAAGCCCTAGGCCTAAAGGCCAATCTTGCTGACCCTAACGCTATGTTCCAGTGCAGTTGGCTCCAGCAGCTGTGGCCCTGCCCTATCTAGCTGGAGTGATCTAACCACACCCAGGAAGCTGTGATGGACCTGTCCCTGTTGGCCTAGAACCAGACAGACTTATCATAAACCACTTGCCTCCAACTCCTGAGTGACTCTGAGCAGTTACAAAGACTGCCCACCTCAGTTTACTCGTCCAGGAAATGGCACCTTGCCTAAAAGTGAGGGAGGACTAGGGGAGCCATGCTCTTGCTAAGCCAACTTTGGACATCACCTACACTCAGAGGGCAGGGACGTTTCTCAGCACCCTTCCTGAGGAATACGGCATCACTGCGATGCTTTGAGTAGCCCAGGTTACAGTGAGATCTCTGTGGGGTGGAATCACCAGGTCAGTGGGCAGATCTAAGCTACTGTGAAGGGTCAACTATCAAGTTAACAGATCTAGGCTCACTTGGGAGATGGGCCTCTGGGCATGCCTGTGGGGAGTTATCTTGATTAGGTTACTTCATATAGGAAAACCGGCCACTATGGGCGGCACCATTCCCTATCTGGGGTCCTGGAGAGTGTGCTAAGCAGCATGTACATTGCTCCCTTCTCCTGACTACTGACATAATGTGACCAGCTGTCGCGAGCTCCCGTGGCCTTGACTTTGCCATCACAGTGGACTAAACCTCAAACTGTGGGCTAAAATAAGCGCACCCTTACTTAAGTTGCTTTTGTCAGGGTGTGTTATCACAGTGCCAGGAAAAAGAAATGAAGACAGTGACACCTGAGTCAACAGGGCAGAGCCACGGAGACAGCTCAGCTGACTCAGGAGGCCCCGGGGGGGGGGGGGTGCGGCACAAGCCCTGCTCTGTTTCCAGGAAGTCTGCACCCCACCACCTTACTCTGAGTTTCCCCCACGGTACACAGGACTTGCTTCTGGTTTGTGTCACACTGTGCACACTTCAGATGTGCTTCTGGAACACATCGGTGGAATGGACAGAGAGAGGGGTCACTACAGAGAAGACAAGGGCGGGGCACAGGCTTTCCTTTCCCATGTACAGTAGATCTGACCAGGAAAGGTCAGCTGGGAAAGAGGTCTCCCAGCTTGTCTCAACCTGTAAACTCAACTTAGGTCCCTCAAGAGCACAGGAAGGTGGAGTAGAGATCAGGTCCAAGAAAGGTACACGTGTTCAGACAAGCATCCTTGGAGGCCTCGTGGACTAGGAAGTGTCCACGAACTCCCACGTAAAGGAAGTTACCTCTCCAGGGTCCCATCAGACCTCCAGTGAGACAGCCCTTCTCTTCTGACCTCAGACATGAAGAGGGCAAGGCTCCCCTCAGCTCCCCTTGGAGAATCCCTCGGAGTCAAACTCTATGTGTGCCCACACCTCAGGAAGCCTGAGCCGCTAATCAGCATCATTGGCTAATCAATGCCCTCATTTTTTCACCTCTAAGCGGCCGGGGAAGATGGTCATTAAATACTCTTGAAGTGATTCAACAAATCACCGCCTTTTACAGCGTCTGAGGGAGGCAACTCAAGGGGCACATTCCTTAACAGCTGTCTCCAGCTGCCGCTGGGAGGGGCCCATGGCGTGCAGCATAGCAGTGAGTGAAGGGGCAGCAGGCTTCCTGCCAGGAGGGTTTCCCGGGAAAGCACTTTGAAGGAAGGAGGTGATGGGGCGGAAGGGGGGCGGGGGAAGTTGGGGGAGGACCAGTTCGGAACCTGATGAATTAAACATTTGCAGAGCTTTCTAAGCAGCTGCTACCAAAGAGGAGGATGTTTAATTAATAAAACACACTTGGGGGAGATGGAGCTGCTTCTCCACAGGGCTCCCAGAGCAAGATAACCCATCAAGACAGGCAGGTGCCCCTCCCACCTGGTCTGGGTGACAGGAATGCTCACAGCTGACCCCAAGAAGAGGGAGTTACAGGGAGATGCCTTTTCTTGGCCTCATGGAGATTCTGGGCAGATAGCAGAAGGAGCACTGAGCTGGGAGCCTACAGCCAGTGTTGTCTTCAATTCTAGTTACTGTGCGGCCTTGGAGAAGCTGTTTTTCCCATTTCTGGACCTTGGGTTCCTCATCTGTGGCTCCCAGGTTGGGTTGTAGGGAGCTATTGTACACCTTGGAGGTGTCTCAGAGAAGCCTTGAGAAGCACTTGAGATTCTCAGTCCCGGCCCCAGCGCGGGCCAGAGCAACTTCACTTTGCTTTCATCTGCAAATATGCCACGCTTCAAGTAAGATGTCCTTTGAAGACAGAACACTGAGGATTTTTCTGAAACATTGAAAACTAATGGCTTAGAAGTTCTCTCCTCTCTCTTCAGGAGCCTGGACCTCAAAGTGGAGCCATCCCAGTTGGCCAGTTAGCCAACATCAAGCATGAGCAGACAGCTGGCCTGTGCCAGCTGCCAGGGCTCTGCAAAGAAGACTAAGAAAGCCCTAACTTACTTCCGGGAGCTTCCAATCTGGTGTGACAGATAATATAGCACATGTACCGTTGCTTCCGTTGTCCACAGCAGACATCACTAATCAATCATAGCCCTCGCTCCTCCAAAGATCATACGTACACTCGTATACTTGTGCCCTCTCTCGGAGTCTAGTGCCGCAACCAATCAGTTGTTTCTAAGATTGCCCCTCCCCCATCAGTCATCTATGTCTGCTCTAACAAATAGAGGTTTCCAAGGTGCTATGGGTGGCCTCAGCAGGAGGGAGAATGTCATAAAGTGACCAAAATAAATAAATAAATAAATAAATAAAGTCTACAGAACGGAGAGAAAGAGGCAGGCAGGGGCTGAGTGACTCTTGAGAAGCAGCGTTGGAGATTTTGTTGGTTTTGGTGTTGTTAGGGTTTTTTGTTGTTGTTGTTTGCTTGTGGGGTGTTGTATTTTGTTGTTGTTGTTGTTGTTTTGTTTGTTTTTGAGTCTGGAGCAGTTGAAGCCATTGGAGGGGAGCCACAGGGTGTTTGATTTTAGGGTGTTCCTCCCACTGGGGCCACGTCAGATGGGATCTTCTTCTCTGGGAGGGAGTTAAGATTGGTGAGCCTGCCACGGAGACTGTTCTTCTCAGCCCTGTCAAACACTGAAGAAGGGCTTTGGCTCTGCTTCACGGCATTTCCCTCTCTAGCCAGTTCTACTGGGAGTCCCCCCCGGCTTGTGGTTTTAAAGGTTCTCCTCCCACCTCTGCTACGGTCACATCTCAGTTGACCCTGTGCTCTTTAGTCCTACCCTGCCTCCCTCTCTCAACCACCCGACTTCCCCTGCCTGTGTTATGCCTCTTTCATCCAGGTAGCTCACCCATGGCGACCTCTATGTGAGTACTCTGCAAGGGAATGGCTGAGGGTTTCCTGTGTAGGTCATGCCTAGGGTGGATAGGGAGAAGCCAGGGAGAGGCCAGGGCAGAGGTTAAGAGTCACTCAAAGGCCTGGTGGCACACGCCTTTGATCCCAGCAGTGGGGATGCTAAGGCAGGTGGATCTCTGAGTTCAAGGCCAGCTTGGTCTACGTAGTGAGTTTCAGGACAGCCAAGGCTACACAGAGAATTCATGTCTCAAGAACCAATAAATGGAGAGAGAGAGAGAGAGAGAGAGAGAGAGAGAGAGAGAGAGAGAGAGAGAGAGAGAGAGAGACGCTGGGGACTGAAGTCACGCCCTTCCCAGACACCAACCAGCACCGCTGGGCATTCTCATCAGCTCCTCCTTGCCCAAGCTGGCCACAGATCCCAAGAGCCCACGACTTGATGACAAGGATTCCACATGTCACTCACAATGAGTATTACATTAGATAAAAGGAGTGTCTGACCATCTGCATAATACTGTTGGTTTGCTTTTGAAGAAACAAAGACATTTGTGTTTCATAAAGGTGAGTTTATGTATGTGTGTCTGCTAGGTTCATCCAGAATGTTCTTAGTCAACAGACGAGAAAGCACAGCGACCCCACAAACCAGCTGGGTGGGCGGGAGGGATTTCTCAGAACACCATTCACAAAACAGTCCCTGAGAAAATCAGCTCACAGAGAGGTGGGTACAATGGAGCCCGTGTTGGCTGACCACAGTGCGATGGCAGCGAAGGGATCCACAGGCTCTGACTGCAATTCTTTCCTTTGTGCTCATCTCTGTTCTTAACATTTGTCCCTGAGATTTATCCCTTAATCCACGAGGAGCCCTTAGGGGGTCCAGGACAGAATCCTGTAAATCCTTGTGCCCCGTGAGGAGGCAGCCAGCCAGTTCTCTGGCCTGCCTGGCATGAAGCCGGGTGGCTGGGGTGGATTGAGGAAAAGGGAGGGGGGCACAGTTAGGGCATCAGGGTTAGGGGGCCCTGGGCTGTCGGAAAGTTTGGGTGTCTTTCCTACACCCTCAAGGGTATCTCCAAGGGGGGAAGGAAAGACACTCCCCCCCCCCAGCCCATCTTCCTGTTCCCCACACTGTACTGGCACTCTCAGGCATAAAGGCTTTGGCTCAGATGACAAGAAACCCCCTGCGTTCCCGGTCCAGACAGGAATGAACGAATGTCTACAGCTTCCGATGGGCACCTCCCACTCGCTCCACCTTCCCAGTTATTTATTTCACTCCTCTGGGAGATTTCTCCTGACAGTTACTGCTTTGGACAAGTCTCCCCTGGTTTCAGTGGGTTATCAGGTAGCCTGCCCTTCCCACCCACCTGTAGGACACACAGAGCCTGGCCTCCCTCAGGGACAGGACATATGGGAGACGGTAGTGATCAAGAGAGATGGCTCAGTGGTGAAGAGCACTGTCTGCTCTTCCAGAGGTCATGAGTTCAATTCCCGGCAACCACATGATGGCTCACAACCATCTATAATGAGATCCGGTGCCCTCTTCCGGAGTTCAGGTGTACATGCAGGCAGAATACTGAACACATAATAAATAAATAAATCTAAAAAAAAAAAAAAAAAAAAAAAAAAAAAAAAAAAAAAAAAGACATATGTGAAGTCCATGTCCCTTGCTGCTGCCAGACAGATGCTGCTGCCTCATTCCTGGAGACGGGCTCTGAGAAGAGGGACCTGCCTGGGAACCCCTGGCCCAGACCTTCAGGACCTGACATCCAATCTGGGGCTTGGCCTCAATGCCAGATGTCTCTGATAAATGGCTTTGCCTAGGTCTCCCTGGACATGGACGTTAGACACAAACCTGGGAGCTGACAGAGGATGAGCCTCTCGTGAGCAGCCTTGCGGAACACCAAGGCCGTGTGCCCTAAGTTCTCTGATCTCATCTCCTGAGGGAGTCAGAACAGCCAGAGGCAGGACCAGGTTGGAGGCCCCAGATGACACAAAGTGACTTGGTAGTCAGCACACCCCTGAGAACTCTGGTCCTTACTGGATGAAGTACCCCTTGATGTCTTGATCCTGTTCCCTGAACAGGAGCATTTCCATGGTTACGATAGTTCTCCTGGGCAGGTGGGTGTACTGCCAGCCACATAGACAAGCCATCTCCACAGAGGCCTTGGGTGTCTGGGCTTGGCACAGCTGAGGGTCTAGGCTGGACAGTAGCTGGCATTCCCCATAGGAGACATCAGCTGGTGGGACAGTTGCTTCTCAGGAAGGCCTGCTTTTGTGGCACACAGATAAGGTCCCTATGCATCATATTTTACACTCAGGGCAGGGCCTTGGCATGCTGACACACTGAAGTTACAGACCCAAACCTCCCATTCTAAACAGGTATTCACCTCCCTTGTGCAGGGGTGAGTCATTCGTTCAACAAATCTTTGCCGAGCTCCTGCAAAGTGCTGGGTGCTGTGAACAGAGTGGCACTGACAAGATGGCCACACTCGAGTTTATTCAAGAGGAATGAAAGCTCCTCGCATCAGCCCCAAGGGCCCTGCTCTGTTTCTTGTAGCCCAACACAGCCTATTCATTCACACATACATACATACATACATACATACATACATACACACAATAAATGTCTTTTGAGTACCTACTACGCATAGGCTTGATTTCAGACAATGTAGTCAGATCAATGTCCTGGTGGAAGTTCATTCTCCAAGCCAATGAGAAGCAATAAGCAAGTAAAGCCATCTCTCTAACAGGCAGTAAGTATGGGAAAGAGTGGCTTCGTCAGCTTGACACAACCTAGAACAGCCTGCAAAGAGAGCCTCAAGGAGGGATTGTCTGTATTGGGTTGACCTGCAGGGGGATAGCTTCCATTGAGTTAACTTACATGGGAAGACTCAGTCCACTGTGGGCAGCACCATTCCCTGTGCAGTGGCCCTGAACTGTATGAGAGTGGAGAAATCAAGTTGGCTACAAGCAAGTGAGCATGGATTCATTTCTGTCTGCTCCTGGCTGTGTGTGTCGTGTGGCCAGCTGTTTGAAGTTCCTGCCTTGACTTCCTTATAGTGACAGACTGTGGGGCTGGAGAGATGGCTCAGAGGTTAAGAGCACTGACTGCTCTTCCGGAGGTCCTGAGTTCAATTACCAGCAACCACATGGTGGTTCACAATGACAGACTGCGACCTGGAATTATAACCAGAAATAAAACCCCTATCCCCTCTAAATTGCTTTTTGTCCAGTATCCAATTACAGTAACAGAAGTGAAACACATGGCAACAGGGCTTTAGGAAGGTGACCAAGAACATCATTGCTGAATGGAGTCCATGGGAGAGGGTTATCTGAAGAAAGGTGAGGGGAAAAATGATATAAGAAATAGCTAGGGGCTGGGCAGAGGTGGCCTTTAATCCCAGCACCCAGGGAGGCAAAGGCAGGTGGATCTCTGTGAGTTCGAGGCCAGCCTGGTCTACAGTGTGAGTTCCAGGACACTCTAGGCTACACAGAGAAACCCTGTCTCAAAAAAAAAAAAAAAAAAAAAAAAACAGAAAGAAGGAAAGAAAGAAAGAAGAAAGACAGAAAAGAAATGGTTAGGAACCATGGTGCTACAGTGAGTGAGGGACACTCTCTTCAAGCCTGTAGGGGGCTCAGTGGTGTTCCCCGGAAGGCATCCCTACATCCTAACCTTGGACTTAGGGATTCACAATGTTTAGCTTTGCAGAGGTGGTTAACTTAGGGATGCTGATGGTGCTTAGAGCGTTGCTGGCTGCTCTGGGTGGATCCCCCAAAGCCAAAGCCAAGTGTCCTTCTAAGAGAGAGGTGGGAGAAGAGGAGTCAAGGCAGTCCAGAGAAGGCAGATGGAGATAAGGAGATATCTCAGGAAAATATGGAGAGATACACCCATCAGCCAGGGAGCGTAGCAGCCCCCGGCTGGAAGCTACAGGGAAGACTGTCCCTTCACAGAGTGGCTCTAGGGAGATAGCTTAGTGGATAACAGGGTTTGCTCTGTAAGTATGATGGCCTAGTTCGAATCCCCAGCACCCATGTAAGAAGCAGGGCATGGCTGCATATGCCTGCCACCAAGAAGAGGAAGTAGAGAAAGGCAGAGCCTCCAAGAGCCAGCCAATGTGGCTGACACTATAAACGTTTGATTCAGCGAGAGACTTTGTCTCAAGGCATTTAGGCAGAAGGTGACAGGATGGCCTGTTCACTCACCTGTATGCAACACACATATGTACCACGCATATGCACACACACACACACACACACACACACAAGCAAGCATGCACATATGCACACACACAGGGACAGGCACTGATCCTGAACTCAGACCCCTGGCTTTCAGAATTGGGAAAGAATTACTTCCATTGTTTGGGCTGAATTATCACAGCAGCCATCCTAGGAAGCTCCATAGATGACATGTGTGTGCTCACAGACATCCATGTTCACTCTGAGATGGATGGGAGGCTGCAAGAATGCTGGAGGTAGGGGGACAGGAGAGGGGGGTTGTGGGTTGATCTATGCCTTTAAGGCCCCAGGGGCAGCCATACTGAGTACAGCAAGGGGTGAGTTGGAGGCAAAAGAAGGTCAGGGCCTTTCCCTACACTCAGACACTGGGCAAGCAGGTGTTGGTGTTGAAGTTTAGCAGGGGGCTAGCAGAGGGTGGTAAAAGGACCTCAGAACTGGGTGTGGCTCCCCAGATCTCACTTCCCATGGCAAAATGCAGAGCAGGGACTCCCCAAGGCCAGGCTGTGAGCTACACCAAAGGAAGAATGCTACTCGCACCATAACAACCATGGCTGCCTGAACCCTGCCAACCGCTTTCCACGTGATCTTTCATTTTGTCCCCGTAAGAACTACAGGAAAAGATGGGCACTGACGCGTCCATTCTACAGATGAGGAAACTGTGGCTTGCTTTAAATCGCAGAGCTAGCAAGGAGAGAGCTGAAGTTGGAAGTAGCACCCTGTGGAGCCAAACCTGAGACTCTCTTGTTCTGAAAGGTGGGGACAGAGGAAAGAGCTGGACCAGGGTCGCCCAGACAAACAGAAGGAAGAGCTTGGACTTAAAGCCAGGATCTGCGTGGTTCACAGAACGCAGACTGCTTGTACGCATGAAGGCCTGAGGTCACCCTTCAGAAGCAGGTAGAGGTTTGGCTTTTGAGACACCACGACACAGGCACATGGATGGACTCAGTAGGAACAGAGCAGGTCAGGCTCACTCAGGGTGTGCCTTTAGACCAGCCCTACCCAACTAACGAATCATCACCAGCATCCTAGGAGGCTGACCCAAACCACTTCTGCCCCCACCAGGTCCAGTGCCTTAGGGGCATTCTCCGGGAAAGGGAGGCAAGACTCAAGTGAAGACCTACTTCAGAGCAGAAGCCACCTGGACCCTGATGACTCCTCCCAGGTCTCATTCTCTTTGGAATAAACCTCATCAACAAGGCCTGGGCAGAGTGAGCCACGTGCAGTCTTAATTGTTTCTGAATCTGCAGTCTAATCATTGTGCTGTTCTAAATGGGAAGTGATGGCAGGAGCATAGAGTTGCTTTCAGTGATGCGAAGGATGAGGGATTACATGCTCTGAGCAGCTGCCTGGGGACCCCAACATCCCGCCCCCACCCCCCGCCATCTCGCCACATACTTTGTCTCTTCTTGTAGCCATTCCTAATAACTACATCAGGCCAGAGAGTGGTATGGGAAGCTGACACCTTCCATAAAACAACTGTGGAAGCAGGCCCTAGGGAGGCCCAGTTGATGGGCAGGACAGAAATGAAACATGGCGTGGGAGCCAGCAGTAGGGCCAGCCTGCTGTGTGTGGAGCATGCATTGTGTCCAGCTGGCTTTGTGATGCCATGAGGCTGGAGAGGGACAGCGGAAGAGCCAGGAATGACACGGGCAGAGGAGAAAGATACGATGGAGAGAACAGGTGCCGGACTCACCCCTCCATCATCTCACATGTGTGAGCACAGGCATACACAGGCCTTGACTACGCTCGCCTCCAGTGTAACAGGCCACCCAATTTATGTCAGTCACAAGCCTGGGTCGTCAGCTGGGAAAGCTTCGACCGGTGTGAGAATCTGATGAAAACTGTTCTCTCTCCATGGAAAACGTGCACACGCAGGCTTTGGGAGTTCACATCCCAGGATGCTTCTGTGGGTCCCTAGATGCGCTTCGGTTGGGGCTAGGGTGCATAGCTAAAAACACAGATATATGGGGCTTCTCTTGGCATTTTTGACCCAGTGATCTGCAGACTGAAAGATCTTAGAATGAGGTCTAGGAGCTATTCCAGGGAGGGGTGCAGAATGGTGCCGGTTCATTTCTAATAGTGGTGTGGACAGGGAGGCATGTTCCGCTAAAGCCCCACTCCTGAGGGTGGAAGTCCAGAAGGGGGCTGTGCAAAAGAATCCCATGAAATGCACTGTGTGGGGAAAGCCACGTTTCTACACGACCACACCTTACTTTAGATCACTGCCTTCTCATAGACATATATAATTAAACTAATAAATTCAATATTACAGGTAAATATGTAACTCCTTTTCTCAATGGCCTGGCAAAACACACATTCAAGTTCTCTTTAGGGAAATGGAAAAATCCCTCTGTAATTCAGGCTGTGTTCATCAGTTTAGTCTGTGGGCTGTGGCCGCTGTCACTTTGGGCCTAAGGTGAGATAGAGACATCATGGTGGCCTCCTGTGGTAGAGAGGAGGCTGCTCCCCTTATGGTGGCCAGGAAGCAGAGAGAGAGGGGCAGAGAGAGAGGGAGGGAGAGGGGAAAGAAGGGACTGAGGAGAAAGCAGCTCTTTACAGGGCCCAGCCTCAGTGACCTCTTTTCTCTACTAAATCCCACCTCCTCCCTTTCCCCAACTCCCAACTGTGCATCTCATGGTTGATTAATGAGGTCAGAGCCCTCAGGAGCCAATCATTTCCAATGATTGGACCAATTAGCTGGAGAACAAGCCTCCAACATGTGAGCCTTTTATGAGATGTATTAGTTACTGTGCCGTTGCTCTGGCAAAATGTCTGAGGAAGGAAGGGTTTGCTTGGGTTCACAGTTGGAGGGGAAAGCCCAGCATGACAGGAAGTCACAGCAGCTGGTCACATTGGTCCAGGAAGGAGAGAGAGAGAGAGAGAGAGAGAGAGAGAGAGAGAGAGAGAGAGAGAGAGAGGCAGGGAAAGAGGATGCTGGTGTTCAGCTCACTCCCTCATCATCATCTTCCTTTGAAAAAAAAAATCCAGCCCAGGATTCCAGCTGTGGAATGCTGCCAATCATAGTTAAAGTGGGCTTTGCTTGTCTCCAAGGGGATTCTAGATCCCATCTGGTTCACAGTGGACCGTACCCGCCACAGGGAGACACTTCATATCCTGACATCCTCACCTGCCTTGGTGGCCCTGGCATCCTCTGTCTGCTGACAGCACTGAAGTTATAAGGGGCTGGTGCTATTCAGGCTGGACAGCAAAGGAAGGGTTTATTTGTCCATTCATTAAAACCAATGGTTTTGAGCATGGTGTGGCAGGGACTCTAGCTCTGGGAGAGGATAAAAGTCTCCACCCTTGGGAGCTGACATTCCAGTGGGAAACTCGGATGATCAATTCAGAAATAAATAAAATGCATAGCATTGAGAGACAAATAGAACACAGAAGCAGGATTGGAGACACACAAGGGCACTTCCCTAATGACCTACCTTCCTCTCACTAGTCCCCAACTGCTATTGACTCCCAGTGGTACCAGAAGCTGAAGACCAAGCCTTTAACACTTGGGTCTTTTGGGAACAATTAAAATCCAAACCATGAATCTGTGTTTTCCAGACTCTCTTGCAGCTAGGGCTCTGGGCTCAAACCTGGTCCCATTGATCTGGTGACCCAGTGACCTTGTGACCCAGTGACAGCCTATAAGTTACTCCAAAAAGCCACACCTGGCAGACTGAACAGCCAGGAAGACCACATATCTGTCTACCAAAAGCAAACAAAACAGTTGAAAAGACATTTTTCAGCCAGAGAGGTCTTGCAGTGTGGGGAAATCAGGAAGTACAGAAGAGCCAAAAAAGAGACGAATGACAAGAGGTGGCACAGTCTAGTGACTGTCACAAACCTGCGCTGTACATAAACCTGGCGTTTAGTCTGCCTTCCCTTGGGACTCTGGGCCTCCATGCTCTCATCTGCTTAGGAATAGCCAAACCTGACTCCTGTCCTGTACAGCTGGGATGAAATAATGAAGGCAAAGCAATTAGGGCAAAGCTCAGTGCTTGGCAACACTTAACAATAGAAGATGTCACCAGCACATCAGAGGGGACATTCATAAGCTCCGTCATCAAATGGGAGTCCGTGGAGACAGCATATGCCACCCTCGCGGCCTCTCCGTAAGGCAGGTAGTGTCACTTCTAATGTGAACAAGGCTCTGAGGGGTGAGCTTGGTCAGTTTTTGGGTGCTGGAGAGGAACCCAGGCCCCCTGATTCCATGTTTGTCTCTCAGTGGGGTACACATGGGTCTTGATGAACCTTTTTCAAGTGTGTGGGTATGAGCTAAGTGTCTTGAAATAGGAGGCCATCAGATCTAGTAATATGAATTGTTATGGGCCAGGGCCTTTATAAATTTTGAGGTACAGGGAAGGGGGCAGGGGAAACTTGCTGGCTTTGAAGATAAAGGGGGACCAAGGAATGCAGGCACCATTAGAAGCTGAAAGAAACAAGGAATCTTATTCTGCCATAGACCCCAGAAAAAGTGCCCAGCTCAGCCAACACCTCAACGTCAGTCTAGTCAAATTTATTCTGAATGCCATAGCCACAAGCAGATTTGTATCACACTAAACGTACCACCGGGGCCTGTCTTGTTTAGCTTAATTGCCAACTTGACACAACCTGGAGTCGTCTGAGAGGAAATCTTCTGCTGAGGAACTGCCTAGATCAGATGGGCCTGTGGGCGTGTCTGTGGGGGGGGGGTGCTGTCTAAATTGTTGATTGATGTAGGAAGGCCCAGCCACTGTGGGTGGCACCATGCCTAGGCAGATGGTCCTAGGCTATAAAACAAAGCTACCTAAACATGAACCTGTCTGCGAGCAAGCCAGTAAGCATTAGTCCTGCATGTCTCTGCCTCCAGGGTTCCTGCCTTAAGCTCCTGCCCTGACACCCCTCAGTGATGGAGTGCAGCCTAGCTGGGAACTGTAAGCTGAAATAAACCCTTTCTTCCCCAGGCTGCTTTTTGGTCATAGTGTTTTATCACAGCAACAGAGAGGGACATAAGGCAGGACAATTTATTCTGTCAGCCACAGGAAATGACCCCTGGCTGCTCCAAGATGTTCAGCACTCTCTAGAAATAGCTGGTGAGCCTGGGCTGGTGCCAGGAGGCACAGAGACCCAAGGTCTACACTGTCCCAGAGAGTTTTCCTCAGTGATAGATTGGACTCTGTAATCTGCTGCCTGGGTGTGGCTGCCCAACACTTTGGAGGGCAGCCTAGAGGGAACTGTTTATTTTTCTTTGATTTAAACTGAAATGTACACACATGGCCAATGACCCCTAGGTGACCAGAAAATTCCACTAGGTTTGTTGGGCTCAGAGCCATAAGCTAGGGGAGAAACTGAGCCAGCTGAGGAGTCACAGGGACCTTGTCCTCTGCTGGGTGCAGAGACTGCCTTTCCTTGCCTCTCAACATAGCTCTGCTAATTATCCGGTAGCTTCTTTGTGTCCTCACACCCCGAGGGGCCTGAAGAAGCCCCACTCCCCTCTGTGGTGTACACTTGAGCACTTTGCCACTTTCAAGAGACAAGACGCAGGTCTTGGCTGTAAGGAGGCTGTGCAGGCCAGAGGGCTCTGGCAACGACACCCTGGACCTCTGCACTCTGCCTATCTAAGGAGAGGGAGAGGGATGGGAAGGTAAAGATAGGGAGATATTGCTCATGCATCCAGGCTCCAATTGCACAGTGCCCCCTCGCTTTGTAGTACACTGTGTACTGAACCCACAGCCAAAAACATTTGAGGTACAGCCCCAGCCAGGGTGTGTGTGTGTGTGTGTGTGTGTGTGTGTGTGTGTGTGTGTGTGTTTCTGCCTGTCTTTATCTCTGTGTGTATGTGTGTGTGTGTGTGTGTATGTGTGTGTGTGTGTCTCTGTGTGTGTGTGTGTCTATGTCTGCCTTTCTGTCTTTCTCTGACTCTGTATGTATGTGTCTGTCTGTGTGTCTGTGAGTCTGTGTGTGTGTGTCTCTGTTGAATCTGGAGCTTACCATGTTGGCTAGACTGACTGACACTCCACCAACCCTGGGCTTACAGACACACATTCCCATGCCCAGGTTTTTCCTGAGGGTGCTGGCGATTCAAACTCAGGCCCTCACACCTGGGCACTAAGTCATCATTGAATCATCATTCCTTTTCATTCTTACTTTAAATACAGCGTCTCCCCAGGTTGCCTGAGTTGGACCTGGACTCTGTAGCACAGGAGGCTGACCTTATGCTTGTGATTTTGCCTCAGCCTCCCAACTAATGGGCAATATGTGTCTGCATCATCACTCCTAGCCCCTTGATGCCTTGAAGACAAAGGAACATCTTGAGTTACTTGGAATTTGTCTCTGCAGCATTATCTGGGCTACTAGGTAGCCAGATGCTTGGGAAGGCTCTCTGTAGGTAGCCATTTGAGCAGCTGGGGTTTAGGGTGTGGTTTTTCTAGCTAGAGTGTTGAATAGCCTTCATGGATTTGCAGAGGGATCTGTGACCCCTTAAGGGTCAGGAAAGGGTCAGTGAGATGGCTCAGTGGGTAAAGGTACTTGCTGCCAAGCCTGAGGACCTGAGTTCAATCCCTGGAACCTACATGAAAGAAGGAAAGAACAAATTCTTCGAAGTTGTCCACACTCAGGTATGCACACACATATGTCTGCACATAAATAGTATAATTTAAATATAAAATCACAAAGGTCTGAGAACATTGCTTTTTCATGGCCTGACATGGCAGGCACCTACTATCTCTACCTTCCCCGAACCTCAAACACACACATACACACACACACACATACACACACACACACATCAGCCACACACACTCAACAACACTGGACCCACAGCCTGCCCTCTCTTTTGCTGTCTCCGCTTTGCCCCACCCCACCCCCACCCTGGCCAGGCTCATCAGTGAGAAGGAGAAAGCCATACCAGGTGTAGCTCTGGAAAGACAACGTGTGAGCGATACAAAGGGGAGTGCGTGCACAAGCAGGCCCCTCTTCAGAAGAGAGGACTTCCGAGGATTACAATTGATTTTCTACCATTAATGAAGCGTGAGCCCGTGTGATTGCATCTTGAAGAGATTTATAATTATTCATCGAATCTTGGAAGATAATTAAACTTCATTAAACACAGACATGACAAGCCTTTAGAGCAAGCTGAGACCTCTGCTCGAGGTTCAAGACAGGAGCAGGAAATGGGGGCTGAGCGCTGTCAGGTGGGAGGTGGGGGCTGGAAGAGGCTGTGGGTGCCTAGCAGGAGCTGTTTCCTGAAAGTACAGCCACTCCTGGGCCTAGCCATCTTGGTCTTTATGTTCCATTCCCTCTCTCTTTCCCCTCAGCAGTCTCCCTCCAGCTCTTACCTTTCTCCCCTCTCTCCTCCTAGTCAAATGGACAGAAGACCAGGCCTACTCAGAATCCTGGAAGGGGCTTAAAGGGAGAACGAGAATTCTAGATGTGTGGGCACCAAGGAAAGAAAGATGATGAAGCCCACAGCCCCCCCCCCAGGTGTGTAGCTGTGTGCGTATGCATGCACACGCTGTGCAGAAGGCCTTCTGCTGAGGTGATGCACAGCGCATGCACATAGGGCTGAGGGGTTAGCCTGCCTCCCACCTGCTCCAAGAGTGCAGCAACACAACAGGAAAGCATGGGGCTGTGGGTTAGCGGCTTCCTCCATGGAGGGTGAAAGGGGGTGGAAGAGATGTGAACTCTCCCCTCAACACCACGATCCATGGCTTTTAGTGTTGAGTTGCAGAACAAGTCCACACTGAGACACAACATTGCCACTTAAAATGTCTAGCTGTATGTAACTGTGATCAGATATGTGTGATGGTGAGCCAGGCTCTGAGCTAAGCACGTTAGGCACAAAGATAACACATTTCCTGTTGAGTGTGCACATGTATGTTCCAACACATTCCTCTGTGTGTGTGTGTGTGTGTGTGTGTGTGTGTGTGTGTTCATTTGTCTGTGTTTGTGTGTTTGTATGTCTGTGTCTATCTATGTGTGTGCACTGGTCTGTCGGGTTATAATAAGCACACTTTATCTCTTTCTGTTGGTCCAGAAGAGTTAGCCCCAGCTTGAAGATGTCTCGGTTTGGCCTTCCTAGGCAGGCAGTCCACCCATCCCCACCCCCACCCTGGACCCCTGCCATTCAGCCATCTGAGCCATTGTTCCCATCCTTTGGGTCCTCTTCTGAGCTCTCCTGCCATCCCTCCACCCTTCCTGGCCCCAGAACCAGGCTTACACCTGCCCTCAGGTGTGAGGCCACAAGCCCTTCCTGCCACATACATAGCCCCTAGCCAGGTGCGGGTGCGGGTTCTGCTCCCTTGCCAAGGTGACAGAAGGAGAATATTAATGAGGTTGCCCTCGCCATGCCCCCTCGCGGCACTGCTTCTGGCAGGGAAAAGTCTGTTCAGAACAGGCTGTGAAGGGAGTGGCTCAGAAAAGCAAAGCTTGAGTTCACTGATGAGCCAGGTGGTGAAGGGAGGTAAAGAAAGGACAGAGGAGGGAAGCGGTTAGGACACTGTCCCTTACCACACAAAGGCTAAGGTCCCATTCCTGACCAAATGGCCTGCTTTCCCAATTGTTCTTCAGTCCCACTGTTGTGTGACTGTTGGACCCTGGAGTCCAATTCAGGGAGGGGGTCACCATGAGAGACCACTCAAGTCACACAGGCTGGAGATATATGTAAAATTTATTACTGACACATCAGAAGTCCCAATTGTCGATGTGTCAGGGCCCCTCGGCACTCGGGAGGTGAAGGACCTCGAGTAGCTGTTACAGGCTAGTTTTTAAAGGCTAAAACCACAAAGCAGGTGGGGTTGCTTATCAAGTTAGACCATATGGACATTAGGACATCTGGCATTGGGAAGCTCTTTGTGGGGCCGTGGGTGTGGGTCTCCAGAGCGGTTACTGAAAGCCGTTGGGGACATGTGATATTTGGAAACTTACATGTAACTATTCTGGGAACCAGGGTGGAACTTTTGAAGTTAGCATTAACGAGAACTGGGAGAGGCGGGCAAGGCTGGACAAGCGGACAAGCATCTTGTATTTTACAATTTTACAGTTTCTCATGACACAGGGTAAGTCACTTAGCCTCTTTGTTCCTGTTTGCTCACTAGTGAGATGAAACACTGCCTTGGTCACAGTGCTGCTGAGAACAGCCAAGCCACTTCAGGTTCCTGGCATGGCATCAGGGCTCAGGGAATGACACAATGCCATATCTGTATAGTTTGAGTTCTTTCTGTAAATACCACTCACCCACTTTCTAAGGATCCTTATTTTCTGGTGAGCTCTCAAAGGTAGAGATGTGTCACATGACACCATATTGATACCAACCAAGGAAGGTTTTGTCATATGGCTAAGAGATGGGTGAACCACTTTAAAAGATTTTTCAATGCATGGCCATGTTTAAGTAAAGAAAACTGTTAGGAGCTGATAGGACAAAAAATAAATAAATAAATAAAACTAGGTCCAGATAAGGAAATGAGCTGGCCCTTGAAGCCAGTATTCTCTGGGGACAACTGGTCAACCCATCAGTAGCTTCTTAGAGAAACAAGAGAGAAGGGCTGAGCCTGTCCTGGTTATGCTCTGAGAAGAGCCTGTCTGGGAAAAGACGGAAAGGAAACAGAGGGAAAACATACAGTGCCCTCCATGCGGATGGACACCATGCCCTTTCCCTCCTGTGAGATTGGGGCCAGAATTCATTTTTCATGTGTGTCCTGAAAAGCTATAAGCAGCAAATTGGACCACATGAGTAGAGGCACCTGGCAGAAACAGATGCAGTCTCTAGAGATGCATCCTCCTAGCTGGGACCACAGAGGATTCCTGTAAATAAATGTGGCAATGATGCTCTGTGACCCTTCAGAAAGAAGGACTTGAGAAGCCTCCATCATGGGGGGAGGGGGGACAATGGGGGTAGGGAGGGCAGGGGGCAGGGAGGAGAGGGAGGGAAGGAGTACAGGGAGGGCAGGGAAAGGAGGGAGGGGAGGGAGGGCAGGGAGGGCAGGGGACAGGGGGCAGGGAGGGGAGGGAGGGCAGGGGGCAGGGGGACAGGGAGAGCAGGGAGCGAGCAGTGGGGCAGGGATGGCAGGGGCAGGGGGCAGGGAGGACAGGGAGGGGAGGGAGGGGAGGGAGGGTAGGAGGGCAGGGAGGGCAGGGGGCAGAAGGGCAGGAGGGCAGGGGGCAGGGAGGGCAAGGGAGGGGGAGTGGAGCAGAGGGAGGGGAGGGAAAGGAGGGCAGACAGGGAGTGAGGAGCCATTGCACAATATATACACATCAGAAGAATACACAGTATCCTATTCATGCCCACTTTTCTCCATTTTTTAAGAGTTTTTTTATAGGCATAGTTGTGTGTGTGTGTGTGTGTGCACGCGCGTGCACATGCTGTGGATGTGCATATGTTTGAGGGTGCTCTAGATGGCTAGAAAAGGGTGTCAGATCCCCTGGAGCTGGAGTTATAGACCATTTGATGTGGATGCTGGGACCTAGGTTAGGTCCTCTGCAAGAACAGCAAGTTCTCTTAACAAACAACTGAGCTATCTCTCAGTGGTTAAACCATTTTTGTGGGAAAGATTAAGCTTTGTCACAGGTGGAAGCAGTCTTGGCGGGCTTTACCCTTGGGGCACCTCATGAATACTTTGTGACAGACTGAGTGGAGCCATCCTGGGCCTAGAATTCAGGAAGCAGACCTGGGAACCCCAACTAGGCTATTGTTTTTCTAATTGACCCTCAACGGGAAAAGGAGACCACCCTTCCCATGTGACTCAGGCAGGTGGGGAGGAGAGAACAACAGGTTCAGCCAGGGCTTGAGCGCGTGGGGAGCAGCGAACAGGTTGGACCAGCACGCGGGCCAGAGAGACACCTAAGGACCCGTCCCGTGGAACGGATACCGGAAGGTTCACTCTTTTGACCCTTTAACCTTTTTTCCTTCTTGTGTAAGCTAGTTGGGTTGTATAATAAAGTTTAATTAAGCCAACAAATTTTGATGTTTAAAAATGTCTAGGGGCTAAGGATGTAGCCCAGTTGGTAGCTTGCTTGCCTGGCATGCAGAAAGCACCAGGTTCAGTTCCCAGCACCAGCACTATATAAATGGGGCAAGGTGGTACACAGTCTGTAGTCCCTGGAGGTAGAGGCAGGAGGATCAGAGGTTCAAGATCATCCTCAGCTACATAAAAAGTTTAGGGCCGGCCGGTGTGGTGGTGCACACCTTTAATCCCAGCACTCAGGAGGCAGAGGCAGGCGGATCGCTTTGAGTTCGAGGCCAGCCTGGTCTACAAAGCAAGTCCAGGACAGCCAAGGCTACACAGGGAAACCCTGTCTCAAAAAAAAAAAGTTTGAGGCCAACATGGGCTATGAAAGACCCTGTCTCTAATACAATTTAAAAAATAATTCATACAGGAAACAAGTTCTAAAACATGAGTGTATAGTTTTTTAAGATGAGGCCAGTCATAATGATACACACCCATAATTTCAACACTTAGGGAGCTGAGGCAGGAGGATCATAGGTTTAAGGATAATCTGAGCTCTGAAAACAATAGTCAAAGCACATGGGACACAAACTTTGAGCAGGAGTCAGCACTGACAGCAAATACAGAACTGACCTAGCAAACACTAGATTTCCACATGGGATAGAAAACATGCACATAATATTTTTATATGTAAAATTGGTATCAAGAACATGACAGCAAGCTGGTCGTGGCAGCGCATGCCTTTAATCCCAGCACTTGGGAGGCAGAGGCTGGTAGATCACTGTGAGTTCAAGGGCAGCCTGGTCTACAAAATGAGTCCAGGACAGCCAAGGCTACACAGAGAAACCCTGCATTGAAAAACAAAAACAAACAAACAAAATAAAAAAGAATATGACAGCAGCCTGGCGCAGTGGCCCACGCCTGTAACCCCAGCACTCAGGGAGGCAGAGGCAGGCTTATCTCTGTGAGTTCGAGTCCAGCCTGGTCTACGAAGCGAGTCCAGTACAGCCAAGACTACACAGAGAGACCCTGTCTCGAAAACAAACAAACAAACAAACAAAAAGTATAATGGCCAGCAAGAGGATTAGTGAATAAAAGCATTTGCTGTGCAAGTCTGATGACCTGAGTTCTATTGCGTGACTGGTGGTGGAAAGAGACAACTGACTCCCAAAAGTTGTCTTCTGACATCCATATGTGCATGGTGATCACAAGTTCACCTGTTACTCTCACACACAAATAATAAAGGTGGTGAGAAACTGTAAAATTGTAAAATTATAAAATGTAAAACCTGAGGCTTCTCCCAGTTCTTGTTACTGCTAGCCTCAGGAGTTCCACCCTAGTTCCCAGAATAGCTACATGCGAGCTCCCCACTATCAAAGGTCTCATACGGTTTCTAATAACCGCCCTAGGGATTCACACCCAAGTCCCCACAAGAGGTCTCCCAACGCCAATGTCCATATGGTCTAACTTGATAAGCAACCCCCCCTGCTTTGTGGTTTTAGCCTTTAAAAACTAGCCTGTAACAGCTACTAGGGTCCTTCACCTCCCGAGTGCTGAGGGACCCTGACATATCAACAATTGGGACTTCTGATGTGTCAGTAATAAATTTTACCTATATATCCAGCCTGTGTGACTTGAGTGGTCTCTCGCGGCGACCCCCTTCCTGAATTGGACTCTAGGGTCCAACAGTGGCAGTAGTAGCAGCAGCAGCAGCAGCAGCAGCAGCAGCAGCAGCAGCAGGAGCAGCAGCAAGAGCATTAATAGCAGTAGTAGTAACAAATTTTAAAAGAGGGCTAGTGATATGGCTCAGTGGATAAAAGTGCTTCCTGTGAAGACTGACAGCCTAATTAGATCCCCAGGACCCACGTGGTGGAAGGAACCATATCACTGGCTGAAACAATGATCTGAAAAAGAACCAAGGACCTGGGAGTAAACAATGTTATAATTGAAATTCAAAGTACAGTATTAACTAACTAGGACCAGACAGAAGGTGAGATACAGCTGATAAGAGAATTTGTGAACTAGCAAGGGGTGAAAATCCACATTTCGGGGGTAGGAGGGAGGGAGGGAGGGAGAGAGAGATAGAGAGAGAGATAGATAGATAGATAGATAGAGAGAGAGAGAGAGAGAGAGAGAGAGAGAGAGAGAGAGAGAGAGTTGGAAAATACAAAAGAGAGACTGGAGATAAAGCATACAAATCTAGCAGGAGGAGGTTTTAGGACAGCAGAGACTCGAGCTCAAGGGCAGAATAGTTGAGAGTTTTCCAGAACAGGCAAAAACCCTCCAACTCTCAATGAATCTCAAACAGGATAAATAAAGAGATGTCTATCTAAACACACCTTGGTCTAAGCATAGCCTGTCTAAGATAGAGTAGGAATCTTAAAAGTAGCAGGAGATAAAAAGGCTGCTGAGAGATGTCGAGTCGACAGCTGGAGAGGTTCTCACTACACGACTCTGGAGCCAGGACAGGTGCATCACACCTTCAAAAAGACGATGGAAGACAACTGCCATCCGAGCATTCGAGCATTCGAAAGCTTCTCAAACGGTTTCCCAAGAACAGGAGCAGAATAAAGACGTTTTCTGACAATCAGAAATGGCCAGAGTTTGCAGCCAAGCACCTCAGTCAGCTGAGTCCTGAAAAACAAACCTCAAGAGGAGCGATTGGTGCAAGCTGAAGCCGGGCGGGTGACTGGGGTGGTCAATGCAGACACACATGGCTGTGTACATATGAGCAAGTACATTGGCGTTGGGTGCATACGCAGGGCGGACGTGTAATCAAAGTCCTGGAATTGTACAGAGGGAAGGTGCAGGGTAACAATTATAATCTAAATATACATGTCAAATTTTCTATGGTAATTATAGGAGATTAGAAATAGCTTTATTATAACTTCTACATTAATAGAGAAAAATAGAATAATGTGTGGGGGTAAGCTTCCGTCAACAATGGGAAGAAGAGAGGGAGGGGAAACTGGGGACCACACACAAGGGGTTCAAGGTCAAACAGCACATTTAGAGATCAAGTAAGACTCCCACCCCCAAAATCCAGTGCCTTTCCCCCTCAAACAGCACATTCTACCTCTATCACAGCAAAACCAAAAAGAGGACGAATCCCCCAACCATAAGTGAAGCCCACTGTCTCAGATTGCTTTCTGTTGCTGCGAGAAACACCATGACCCAAAGCAAGCTGGGGGTGGGAAGAGTTTGTTTGGCTTACGTGTCCCGATCATAGTCCATCATAGTCAGTCATCGAGGGAGTCAGGGCAGGAACTCAAGGCAGGAACCTGGAGGCAGGAACGGAAGCAGAGGCGACGGAGGAGCGCTGCTTACATGCATACAGGTACACACAAACACACACATATACACAGAGAGAATATATTTATTGTTAAGATTTACTTTTATATGTGCATATATTATATGTGTGTAGATATATGTAAGTATGTGCATATATGCACATAGGTACCTGCCACTCCCAGCATGCATGCCACTGAAAGAAATCCCTGTGGTAAACTGTGGGCTCTGTGTTCACCTGTGGTGACACATGCTCCACTACAGTGAAGAGGTTGAGGATGGGGCAGGCTGTCTGTGCACTCGGAGGTGAGGGTCTGGGAAGTTTCTTTGGCTGCCTCTTAACTTTTCTATGGATCTAAGTTGAGTTCTTAAAAGAGAAAATTAAAAGGGGCAAAAGTAAAAAAGAAGCCAATCTAATTATGTCCTTCGCCTAAAAATGTGTCCTCATAGCCGGGTGCAGTGTCACACTGCTATAATCCTAGCACTCGGGAGGCAGAGGCAGGTGGTGTCCTGTGAGTTTGAGGCCAGCCTGGTCTACAAAGAGAGGCCAGGACAGCCAGGCTAACACAGAGAAACCCTGTCTTGAGAAACCAAAAAAGAAAGAAAGAAAAAACAACAATACATGTGTCCCCACGAGAGAACATTCACAGCAGCTTACCCAGCAAAAAGCTCCAAACCTGGCTGCCTGTCACCCAAGCAAGAATGAGCTCACTGTGCACTGTGACAAGGAATAATAAACACAGGTGGAAAAGAATGAGCTTCTACAGGGAACAGCATGAGTGAATCCTATGCTAACGATCAGGGAAGGGTGGGGAAATCAGGACCAGGGCCAGGGAGAAGAAGGCTCAGCGTGCGAAGGGGCTGGCCTCCTAGTCACATGACCTGACCTCATGTCCCAGAACCACACACACACACACACACACACACACACACACACACACACACACACACCACAGGGAGCCGGATGAAAGAAAGATAGTACAATACAATCATATGAAACTCAGGGGCAGAGAGAAATGAAGCCGTGACCTTTAACAGGAAGGGCACAGGCGCTGTACGGACTGCTACAATAATGTTCTGTGTGTGTACGATGGGCCACGGTTATCCGGACATGTCTGGGTAGAAAGTCAACTGCACCCTTAAGATACGGGCTTGATAACATACATCTCAAATACGCTTAAATGTGGCTGGTTTCTTGGTGACTCTCAAGCAAAATCCAAATCTCTTAGCAGTCAATTTAATTTAGTTGCATTTAACTGAGCACGTTTCTTCTCTTCCCCATCATGCCAGAAACAGCAAACAAGATGACCCTCTGTCTGCCTGCCCAGTACAGATGCTTGATTAAAAAACAAAACAAAATAAAACAAACAAACAAACAAACAAAAAACAAGCGGGTCTATGTGGGAACCTCCTGGTATCAGCCCCCAGGGGTACCCAGTCACCAGAGGGTTGGCATCCTTGATCCCTGGATACCTTCCAGGCCACTTTGGTGAGTCTGCCTTACCCTCCTGCAGGTGTGCCCTCCCCCCTCCCCTCCCCCCTTCCCCCTTCCCCCCTCCCCCTCCCCCCTCTCTCTCCTCCCCCCTTCACCCTGGCTGCTGCAGCGGACCCACCCCTCACCGTTACACACTTTACGGCCATTGTCAAACATAATGATTCTTACCCTGGAGAGAAATTGGGTTCCATTTTATATTTTATTGCCTCAAAAAGGACATTTTTTACCTTCCCACAGTCCGTAGCCGCAGGAACAGGACAATAAATCTCAGAAAAGGTTTCCACCAAGATAGATGGTCGAGACAGGAGGCCACACTGTTCCAAGCAGGAATAAACAAGCAGTCAGTCCTGCTTTCCCACTCCCCTACCGGTGACCTGTCCTCAGCTCTACCTGTGCAACATCAGGGAACACGGATAAAGGAGGGGCTGTGGCTCCAGGTCCTGAGAAACCGTCCTCTCTCCCAGCATTTATACCTGCATCTATTTATTTTTTTTATCTTATTTTATTTATTTATTTATTTATTTTTGGTTTTTCGAGACAGGGTTTCTCTGTGTAGCCTTGGCTGTCCTGGACTCACTCTGTAGACCAGGCTGGCCTCGAACTCACAGCGATCCACCAGCCTCTGCCTCCCGAGTGCTGGGATTAAAGGCGTGCGCCACCACGCCTGGCTATACCTGCATTTCAAGATGTAGAATGCTTGTTTAGTATAGCATCAGTCCTTGGGTTCGTCTGTGGATGGTGTGGTCCGTACATGGGACACCCAGATCCGGAAACCGGATGCTGAAGGATTAGTTCAAGGTCAGGCTGGCAAGACGACTCAATGAGTAACCTGAGTTTGAACCCTACAGCACATGCAGATGTGTAAGGAGAGTCCTGATGCCACAGAATTGTTCTTTGATCTCCACATGTGCACCTTGGCACATGCATCATGCACACGTACACACAATAATTTTTTTTTTTTTTTTGAGACAGGGTTTCTCTGTGTAGAACAGGCTGTCCTTGAACTCACAGAGACCTGCCTGCCTCTGCCTCCCGAGTGCTGGGAATTACAGGCGTATGCCAACGCACCCTGCACAATAATTTTATTTTTAATTTTACAAAAAAAGAACTCAAGGTCATCCTTAGCTATGAATTGGATTTGAGTCCAGCCTGGGCTATGTGAGACCTGTATCAAAATGAAAGGACATCGTTCCCCTGAGAAACACAGATGGTTTCTTCACTGTACACATGCTTCCTGCTTGACTTCATGTAATTCTGGACAGCCCTCATTGGCTCCATTATAGGGGTGGAAAGACACAGGCTGCCTGTGAATGTCAGCCCTGCAGCCACTGAGAAACAAGCCGGTGAACAGGAGTCTTTCTGGGATCCAATGGATGCTCCTGATCACGGCCCCCCTCAGTGTCCCGGTAGCTATCCAAAGAGACCTCAGAGCAGAAGGGTCATTGCCATTGTGAGGCCACTCTTGGTGCTCCTGCCTCCAGATGCTCCCACGTTCTGGTGTTCCCACCTCTTGGTGCTCCCATCTCCTGGTACTCCCACCTCTTGGTGCTCCCATCTCTTGGTGCTCCCATCTCCTAATTCTCCCACTTCCTGATGCTTCCACCTCCTGATGCTCCCGCCTCCTTATGCTCCCACCTCCTGATACTCCCACCTCATGGTGCTCCTGCCTCCTGATGTTCCGACCTCCTGATGCTTCTGGTATTTCCACCTCCTGGTGCTCCCAATTTCTGGTGCTCCTGCCTCCTGATGCTCCATGCCTCTGGTGTTCCCACCTCCTGGTGTTCCTGCCTCATGGTGCTCCTGCCTCATGATGCTCCTGCCTCATGGTGCTCCTGCCTCATGGTGCTCCTGCCTCATGGTGCTCCTGCTTCATGGTGCTCCACGTCCTGGTGCTCCCACCTCTTGGTGTTCCTGCCTCCTGATGTTCCCACTTGACAGACAAACCATTGCCAAGAACTCTTCTTTTCCATTTTTTCCATATGACTTACACAAACATTAGCATCCTTGGAGAACCCATGGCCTGACATGGGTCACCTAGAGAAGACAGTGACAAGTCTCTTTATCCACTGAGCCATCTCACAGGCCCCAAAAAGAGAAAGACAGAAGCAAGACCAGATCTCAAGGGTTCTGATGCCAGGCCTAGGATATCTCCTACTTACCCAGCACGCACACACACACGGGGGTTTCCAAACATTAGCTATCATTCCTTTTTCTGTAAGATTATTTTGTATGTATGAGTGTTTGCCTGCAAGTGAGTCCCTCATGTGTGCAGTACCCAAGAAGGCCAGAAGAGGCAGCAGATCCCCTGGAACTGAATCTAGGTCCTCTGCAAATGCAACAAGTACTCTTAACTACTGACCCATCACCTCTCCGGCCTGCTTGCCTGCCTCCCTCCCTCCCTTCCTTTCCTTCTTTCTTTCTTATATTTTTTAGTTTGCTGTTGCTGCTGGGTCTTTTTGAGGGTCCACCTATGTAGCTCAAGCTGGCTTCAAACTTATGATCCTCCTGCCTCAGCCTCCAGGGATGGGGTCCCTGGAGTGTACCACAATGCCCATCAACCATTATCCCCTGCTAATGCAGTTGATAACATGGGGTTTTACTGGCAGTTATTTAATAACAAGACCACAGAGTTGTAACACTCTGTTCCACAACCCCATATATCGCATGATTTCCATATATATGAAATACCCAGGACAGGAAAATCCAAGGAGACAAAGGAAATGCATTAGCAGTTGCCCGGGGCTGGGACACAGCATTGTGAGGGACGGAAATGGCTCCTACGTGGAAAGAACATCCCGAATCCTGTGCTGGCGATAGCTGCTCGGTGCTGACTCCACTGGAAAAAAAAAAAAAAACCACTGGACCGTGCGCTTGGGCTGGCTGACTTTATGGTATGTAAATGGAATTCAGTAGAGTGCTTTTAAATAAAATCATTAGTCTTCCTCAGCCTGTGTGCCCACCACGCACTGGAAGTTGTAAGAGCTGCTCATGTCGCTGTAAAGAGGCTGGAAGTGTGAATGAAAATATTCCAGCCCGAACACTAGCTTGGGAAACCCTCCTTTGAGCACATCTGTTACAGTTAGTAATAAAATGTCCCCCTCAAAGGGCTCAGGGGCTAAGGGTTCCGTCCACAGCTGGGGGGGCCACTGGGTCTTGAGTGAGTGAGTGAGACGGCCTCGTCCTTCCGTAGGGTCACTGGGGGCATGCCTTTGAAGGGGGTACCTTCTCTCAGGCTCCTCTCTCTCCCTCTCTCCCTCTTGTTCACTCTCTCTCTCTCTCTCCCTCTCTCCTTCCTAACACAAGGTGAGAACTGAGCAGTACTCTCAGGATTGTCACTAATTTACATTGAAATAGCCCCATATGAGCTGAAAGGCCAGATGGCACAAACCTGCGATCCCAAGGGGCGGGGAGGGGGAAGGGGGGCTAGAAAAGTTCAAGGCCCGTTTGGGTGACAAGAGTGAGCTTAAGACCAACTCGAGCAAATTAGTGAGACTCTGTCTCAGAATAAAAAGCAATTTAAGAAGAGTGACAATAAGAAATAAGTGCCAGGCATGGTGGTGCACGCCTTTAATCCCAGAACTTGGGAGGCAGAGGCAGGTGGATCTCTGTGAGTTCAAGACCAGCCTGGTCTACAGGTGAGTCCAGGACAGTCAGGCCTACACAGAGAAACCCTGTCTTGAAAAACAAACAAAACAAAAGAAAGAAAGAAGAAAGCCAGGCAGTGGTAGTACATACCTTTAATCCCAGCACTCGGGAGGCAGAGGCGGGCAGATCTCTGTTGAATTCGAGGCCAGCCTGGTCAACCGAGTGAGTTCCAGAACAGCCAGGGCTACATAGTGAGACCTTGACTCAAAAAAAGAAGGACGATGAAGAAGTGCCTTGGTCTTATCCTTTCTGGGATTTTACGGTGTGTTAGATAGGAGAGGGTGCAAGGCAGACAGAACTTTTGTGGCCTGGGAAACCACATAGCTCAGGGCAGGACCACCGCAGATCCATCCTTAGCCTGTCTCACGGACACTCCCCAGGCCTTTCACATGTTCTGAGGTCCGATTTTGCCACCTCCAGAGGCCACACTGCCCCTAGCATGATACTTTGACCCCTAATGCCCTCAGCATGGCCCCAGACAGCAAGCTGGCAGTGAGGGGAGTAAGGACACCAGATGTACCTGTGAGCAGGTTCCTTTCGTCCTGGTGAGGCAGGACAGTCAGACAGTAAAAATGGCTTAGAGTCCCTGAGCAGCAGGCCGGGTCCTGGACTTGTCTCTGCTGATGCTTCCACCCCCAGTACATGCCCAGCTGCTTCCAAGGCCTTTGTGTGGGTGACAGGAAGGAAATAGAACTTGTGGGGGCCTAAGGCACTGGGCTGTGTCCTTGGATAGTTGGGAACAAAGGCTCATCACTGTGACAACCAAGTCCTTCAGGTGGGGAGAGTCTGTGAGGCTGCCGAGTCCCCGGGCAGAGGCCCAGGGCCTTAGGGAGAACAGAAACAAATTGAGACCCTAAGAGCTGGCTCAGTGTGTAAAGGCACTGGCTCCTTCACCTGCACTCTGACTTCCACACACATGTTGTGGTGTGCATACACATACACAGTAAATAAATACATGTTTTAAAAGAGTTTGTAAAGAGGAACAGCTGTCGATTACAGCAGAGAGGGCCACCCTGTGAGGCAGGAAGGCACATGAAAAGTAAACATGGTAGGTCGTCCAGCTGGTCACAGAGAAGCTGCCAGAAGCCATGGCATACCCCAAAGCCCTGAAAGAAAGGCTCACCGTGTACAAGAGAGGGCTGACTGCCTCACAGAAGACCATGGCTAAAGCCAGGAGGAGCAGAGTACTGAGCTGCAGTGGGTCATGGCTGCCAAGGAGTCAGCACATGGCTCCTCTTCCTTCCAGAAGCCAGAATGGCAAGGCAGATCCTCAGAGGTAGTTTAGGGTGAACAAGGACTGAAGATAAGACAGGGCTAGAAATCTAAGATGGCTCCAAAAGGCTTTGTGACTTTACTCACGTACTGGCCACCTCTGGACCTCAGGATCACATGGTAAAGAATAGTTTTCTTCTCCTGCCTCCCTGGGTTCCAAAAATGAAAAACCTGAAGCAAGAAGGTGCCATGGGTACCTCAGAGTAGTCAGCCCCACAGTCCTGCCCACCTCTCCCTTTGCGGCCTCCTGGGCCCTCCTTATACTCATGGTGGTTACAGCCAGCCAGCAGTAAGATGTACATCCCAGCTCTGGCTTCTAGTCTCTCAAACACATTTCTTTCTTCCCAGTATCTTCTCCTCTGCACACCCACCAATAGCTCCCACTCGCCACACAGCCAAAAAGTCCCCTCAAGTTGAACACTTTCCATAGTTCCCTTTTCTCCAAGTTGGGATGGTCCTCCTTCCCAGATTCCTCAGGCCTCTAACTTCTCAGATGGATTTATGACATGACCACCCACTCACCCAGAGGTACTTTGGAGGAAGGTTCCACTTCTCATTTCTTTCTTTGTTCCTGGAACATGGAGCTTCTAGAATATAGAGCCCTCAATACATGTTGGCTTAGCAAAAGGATGGTTTGCAGTAGATGGATAGTTTTGGTGGTTTGGGGGAGATGGACAGATGGATGGATGGGTAGATGGGTAGATGAATGGATAGATGGGTGGATGGATGAACAGTTTGGGCTGGCTGGGTCTTTGGATAGGATGATGGTTGGGTGGGTAAAAATAGATGGGTAGAAGGGTGGGTAGATGGATCGATGGTTGTTGGATGGATGGATGGATGGATACACATACATAGTCTTCAATTTTTTAGACAGTTATGATTTCTTGATTTACTGATTGATACACTAGTCACTTGATGCACTGCACACAAATAACTATTTCTGCAGGTATCCGAACCCTTAGCCCAAACACACAAGGGTTTCTGTCACGCGCAAAAGTCCAGATGTAGACAGTATTGGGCTAGGAAGGGCTTTCCATCAAGGTGTCAGGACTCTAGGTCTTTCTGTTTCTGCTCCACCATCAAGGCCTCTTCAGTCAGCGTGGCTAGTAATGCTTCACCGACCACAGCTATGGTCTAGGCAGCAGGAAGATGGAAGGGAGAAAGTCTTCCTAGATGTCCAGTGTTTCAGATAGAAACACCCATCTCTGGGAACTATGCTTGGGGTACGTTCCCTTGAGAGCACTGGTGAATGGAGAACAGGGAGTCTCTGTGTTTGTACCCCTGGGGACATGTCCCAGTGCTGGAGAGGCCGAGCCTCGGCTATCTGTGAGTCTTCTCTTTGCCCAAATGGTCCAGCCCGCCAGCCTGTGCTGCTCATGCTCACAGCTGCTAGATCTCAGCTTCACTGGGTGTCTGTTACAGCTCCACCCTTTGCCAGCCATATGCCCTTCACACACCTCCAATATGAGCCTTGGTTCCTGTTCCCGTATGATGGGACAAATAGTGACCTCCAGTGTCTGTCTTTGTGGCGCAAGACACATGTACATAAGAGGCCAAGACCAGGGCTGGAGAGATGGCTCAGAGGTTAAGAGCACCAGCTGCTCTTCTGAAGGCCCCGGGTTCAATTCCCAGCAACCACATGGTGGCTCAAGACCATCATTAATAAGATCCAGTGCCTTCTTGTGGCAGGCAGGTGCATGCTCGCAGAATACCATATAAATAATAAATAAATATTTAAAAAAAAAAAAAAAGGGTCACGACCAAATGTGAAGCAGGTCAAGGGCTCAATGCTTGAGTTGATTCACAGCAAAGATAATGGACCCCACTGCCACCTGGATGTGGCTTTTAAGCTGTGCTAGTGTTCAACCCCACTCTTCAGTAAATAGGCGTGGGGGGAGGGACCCCTGGGCTCCTTGTAGCACAATGAGAGAAACTGTTGCCAGAACTTGTTTTCACCAAGACATTCCACCAGCCAGCTGGGCTCCTCCTCCCTAAGCTATTCAGTGTTGGTCTAGTGGAGCCTACTCCCCGCCTCCTGTCTCTGGTCCAGAGTCCCCAACCCTATCACCATCAGCTAGTCTAGAGAGAAGCAGACTGCTGAACGGAGGTTGCCCATTGCCATGGAAACCAAGGCCGGAGCCCAGCACCCTGCAGCTCCCAGGCACACAGCAGATGTGCTACCTCTGAGTCTCAAGTCCCTGTACATCCTCCTACCCAGCAGGTACACACACACACACACACACACACACACACACACACACACACACACACGCACACACACACACGCACATGCACACGCACACACTCAGAGCCAGCTGGCTGACCTAGAGGACTAGCAGCCAACTCACTGGACTGCCCTCAATTCTCCAGCTGAGGGAAGACTAGCTCTCTGGGCAGAGAAGCCAGTCTCTGTGGTCAAGAACAACAAAAGAAAATGTTGCTCTCCAAGGTCTGAGAGAGCGGCCAAGGATAATCCTTGCTCTGCATCCTCATGAAGCAACCCACCTGGACCCCTGTGTGCCCTGCATATAAACCACCCAACAGCAGAAGCACTGGCCCTTTAAGAGACGTGTTTGAGTCTCCCAGCTCCCAACCAGGTGAGCAGTCAGTGGGTACAGTAGGATATTCATAGGCCTCTCATGTCACCAAGATTATGTGTCCATTACAAATGGGAAGCGATAACTTCCCCCAAAGGAGCAATCTGGCCTCCATCACCTTCACCACTGATCCAATGTAGGTCACCAAAAATAGACAAACGGGGCGTTACATGCCCCGTTGGGTAATGCTGTAATAAGGACATGACATCCCCTATTTAGTATTCACAGCCCAAAGCGTTTGAACTGAATCGAATCAGAAGGAAACAATCAGACCCATTGAGGTCGCTGGCATTTTACAAGACATCAGATACGGAACCTTCAAAACGCCAATTACAAGAAAGATGGGAAAGTCTAGATTGCAGCAGACCAAAGGGACAGACAGTCAAATACGATGTGTGGCCACAGGACCACTCAGATCAATGGATGCTGCACTTCAGGATGCTCATCCAGGACCAGGCTCTGGTCCTCTGAGAACCCTGGCCACATCCCTTCCTGCAGAGGCTGACAAGAAGGACAGGTGGAAAAGGCTGAAGTTGGCCCCAACCTCCCCAGGCCCCATTTGGGAGCCACCAGGACAGTACTGACAGGTGACTGCTGGGAAGTGCAGTGACTGCAAGATGTGACAAGCTAAGCTGCATGGCTGAGCCTTATGTAGCACAGTGTCTTTGTTGTGTAGGGCTTGAAGGTCAGGCTGCCAAAGGACTGATTAGACTGGGGAGATGGGGAGTGGGCAGGAGCTGCGAGGGAAGTCCGGGAAATGACAATGCATTCACTTGGAGCCCCTCATAGCGCGTGAGACCCCCAAAGCACAAACGGCCGCCGGCCCCCACCAGTCCCATCATCTGACTTTCCAAAGTCCATCAGGACTTCCTATCCTGGCCCCAAAGTTCAACCACCTCCATATTCTCCTTGCCCTGTGCCAGCCAGGAGGCCCAGGAGAAATAAACCAGTGAAGAAATTGAAAATTTAATCAAAAGTAGCAACAACAAACCGTGCGTGCAGATCAGGAAGCAATTGAGTTGCAGGAACACGCTGAAGATCACTGCCGGCTGAGGCCCCTGAGACCCTAGGAGAGCAGGAGAGGGCAGAGGCAGAGGGGAGGAAAGGGGGAGAGGCCACCGAGAAGAGAACTGTCCTCCCCCAGTAGCCAGAGGGGACACCCAGACACTCTCCCGGGGAGCCCAGAAGATATTTGATCTATACTGGAGCCTGGTATTTCTTCTGAAATGTAAATGAAGATTCCCCTAGTCTGGCGCCATCAGAGGAGGCATGTGAGGAGAGGGGGCGGGGGGGGGGGCGGAGGGAGAGAGAAAATCAGGAAGGAGTGGAACCTCCTGCGTAGCTTCTGGTCTACTCGGTGTTCTCCAGCGGATGATGCTTGTGCCCATTTCATAGGTGAGAAGACTGAGTACCTGCCTGAAATCACCCAGAGTCAAAAATCATTGACTCCTGACCCCACAGACTGGCCTCACATGGGCATCCATTGGAATATACCATCACAGTGGAGCCCCTTCAAGCTCTTGATACTAAGGCAGGGTCTGGGACACTGGAGACAGACACTCTGAGACAACCTACTGAGTCCAACAAGCAGGGATGAGCATGTGGGAGAGAGCCTGAGGGAAACAGGCATAGAGTTACAGGCAGAGAGAGGCATGGGATGGGGCCCTCGCCTGGAGGTCTCCATGGCATCATCTCCTCTCAGCCCCGTCAGCGCTCTGCAGGGAAGGACAGCAGGGAGGGCCGGCACCTTCTCAGAGGACAACATCCCATGACAGACCAGCAGAAGGCTGGAGGGATGGCTCAGTGTGCAAAACACTCCTCATTCTTCCAGAGGGCCCACGTATGATTCCAGAAACCATGCATCAGCGCGTGGTGTCTCCAACCCCAGTTCCAGGACATCAGACTCACCTAAGCACAAGGCACACACACACATGGTGAATGGACACACACACACACAGGTGATGCCCACCTGTCCACATAAAATGAATTTTTTTTTTGAGGCAGGGTTTCTCTGTTTTGCTTGGCTGTCCTGGACTCGCTCTGTAGACCAGGCTGGCCGCGAACCCACAGCGATCCACCTGCCTCTGCCTCCCGAGTGCTGGGATTAAAAGCGTGCGCCCATCACCACCTGGCCAAAATGAAATGTTTTTAAATGACGACCAACCAGTAAAATGGACTGTGTAGCCTCACCCTTTGTGGGGTCCTCAGACCACCAGGGTTTCTGCATCACTCCAGCACTGTCTTCTGGTCACAACAGACTTGAGTTGATACCTAATTCTACTTCCGTGTGTGTAACTGGAGACAACTGATTGACAGCCCTGAGTCTCAGTTTCCCTTTGTATAAGAAGATGGTTAGGTGTCTTTTTCATGCAGTTATTTTGTCAGAGCAGTAAGTAACACAGGTGTAACCCTACGGGAAACAACCCCCTTCACAGAGGGAGCTGCTGTGTGAGGGGCTCGCCCCTTAGCAGCCTTGTCCCTCCATAGATGTGTGTGTTCACCACAATATCAACGTGGCCGCCCCTCGCTCTGTTAGAATCTACCTCCTTCAGATAGCAACTTCCCCCAGCTAGGAACAGATTGCTCTTCTGGAATCTTCCTTGGTCTCTTTCTTTCAAAATCAAAACAAAACAAAACAAAAAACAACAACAACAAAACTTACACTGAGAAAATACAGCCGTTCTTTTCTTTTTATTATCTTTTCATGGAGAGGGGGTGAAGGTACATGTGTCACGGTGCGGGGGGAGGTCAGAGAACTTGAAGGAGCTGGTTCTTTCCTTGCACCATGTTGGTCCTCGATTGAACTCATGTTGTCAGGCTTGGTGGCAAGATCCCTTACTCACTGAGTCACCTCTCTGGCACAGACACTGGCTTTCTCCGCTTCCTGGTCACCATGATCTGGGCGGCTCTGCTCCATCAGGCACCTTCCCACCAGGATGAAGCGAAACCTCTAAAACTGTGGGCAGAATAAGCCCTCCCTCCCAAAAACTGAGTGTGGGAGGAGGAGAAAGAGGAAGGGGAGGAGAGAAAAAAGAAAGGAAGGAAGGAAGGGAAGGGAAGGAAGGAGGGTGGGAGGAAGGAGAAGGAAGGAAGGAAAGGAGGGAGGGAGAAAGGAAGGAGAAGGAAGAAAGGAAGAAGGAAAGGAGGAAGGGAGAAGGAAGAAAGGGGGAGGGAGGGAGGAAGAGGAGAAGAAGAGAGAAAGAAGGAGAGGAAAGAAGAGAGAGAAAGAAAGAGAGAAGAAGGAGGAGAAAGAGGAAGGGGAGGAGAGAAAAAAGGAAGGAAGGGAAGGGAAGGAAGGAGGGTGGGAGGAAGGAGAAGGAAGGAAGGAAGAAGAAGGAAGGGAGGAAGGGAAGGGAAGGAAGGAAGGAAGGAGAAGGAAGGAAGGGGGAGGATGGAAGGAAGGAGAAGGAAGGAAGAAAAGAAGGAAAGAAGGAAAAAAGGAAGGTGCAGTCCCTGGCGGGTTGAAGTACAGCTTCTTGGTAGCTGCTTTGGACTCAAGGCTAATTTCACTGCCTGCCCTGACTCCCTCCAATGCCCCCCTTGGCCTCAGAGCCCAGCTTCTAGCCAGACCATGCTCACTCATAATGCGTCATCACGTCCTCAGTTTGTGGCTGCTGAATTATTTATTTATAGTGAAAGATGGGCCTGCAGCCCCAACACTTGAGATGCTGAAACAGGAGGGTCCAGACTAGCTGCAAACTAGAAAGTCTCCTGTTTCAGGGCTAGAGAGTAAGATGCTGTCTCAGGTGGGGGGGGGGGGGGGGGGAGTGGAGACAGCTAAAGAGATGGTTCAGTGGTTAGGAGGAGCACTTGTTGCTCTTGCAGAGGACCTGGGTTTGGTTCCCAGCACCTACATAATGCCTCACAACTATCCATATTTCCAGTTCCTAGTGACACCCTCTCTGAACTCAGCAGGCATCAGACACATGCTGTACATAGACAGACAGACAGACAGACAGACAAACAGACAGACAACACCCCCACACACAAAATAAAATAAAGGCAGGAAGTTGAGGGCCTAAAGGAAACCAAGAGACGCTCCCCCATAGTCTCCCTGCCCACACTATGTGGTAGCCGTCCTGCCAGTTGATCAAACCAACGATTCTGGGATGTGGTGACTGTTTCCTGACCTTCTGGCCTTTTGGTACAAAGAAATGGCCAGGTAGCAGGTATAGGCTAAAGTTTAATGAGAGATTCACTCTGTATCCTGATGAAAACATCTGTGTCAGCCAACCAGAAGAGTCCTTAACATGTGTCAAAGATGTTAAGAACAAACAGTCCCCGGAGCCAGCAAAAATGGCTCAGCAGAAAGTCACTGGCTGCACAAGCCAGGAGTCATGAGTTCAAAGCCTGGGATGCATGGAAAGATGGAAAGAGAGGAAAAAACGCCCCACAAAGTTGTCCAACGACCTCCACACATGCACAGTGGCGTGTACACCCACATACAGCACCAGTAAGACCCTTAGTCAGCTGCTCTGCCCTCCCACACCCTCTCCCCCAGCCTCCACATCCACCCATCATACTTCCTGGCGACCCTGCACTAGGCAACAATCACTAATTTGTGTGCAAATGTGTCCTCAGCCCTCCATGCTCACGAAGTGTCATCTCGAAGCTGTCTCTATCTGGATGAACCTGGCTCCACAGCTCCCAAGCCCCGTGTGAAAGCTATTTTTTTTTTTAAACACTGCATAATTTTCCACTCCAGATGGCAGGGCCTTGTTCCAGAACCCTGGGGATCTGTGTTGCCACTCTCCTATTGGGGCTTGCCATAAATTCATAGCGTCTTTTCCCACCACTGATCCATCTGTCACCCAAATCTGCTGGGTCACATGATCTTAGCTGCTGGACTCCTTGTCCTCAGCCTGGGGCTACCTCAACAGTGCCAGCCCTCCATGTCACTTAGTAATGTGGTGTGGAGTCAGTGAGTAGCTTCCGTCAGATGTGTGGCGTCTTGCTCATAGGAGCCCCAGAGGCCTGTCTGGTGCCGTGTGTGAGACTTGGAGCCACTCACTCAGGAGGCACACCTCTGAGCACGTCTGTGAGGTGTTTCCAGAAAAGTTTAAGTGAGGCCATGCCAAACATTGCCGGGACCATCTGTGGCTTGGGGTTCTAAACAAAAGGCAAAGAGAGAAAGTCAACTGAGCAGCAGCATCCAGCTCTCTTTGCTTCCTGACTGCAGACACGATATGACCAGACACCTCACATTCCTGCAGCCGCTCTTTCTCCACCAGGTGCAAGTATCCCCTAGAACTGTGAGCCAAAACAAAAAACAACAACAACAACAAAAAACACTAATTCATCTATCCCTCCCTCCCTCCCCTCCCCTCTTCCCCTCCCTCCCCTCCCTCCCCTCCCTCCCTTCCATCGCTTCTGTCAGGCTTTTTGTCACAGCAACAAATAACTAATACATCACACATTGCCGCTGAGACCCAGCCTCGTATTCCACTGTGGAACAGGATGGCAACATCAGTGTGCACATAAGACAGATCTGTGCATGTATACTAGCACGGCATCTTTTCCTGCCACCGTTTGCCAGTCCCTGTGAACTGCTTCAGATCATCCATAACAGATAGGAAGGAGGCAGACACGTGTCTCTCCCTGTGCTGACAGCCATGGCTGAGGTGCTGTGTGTACTGCAGCCACCGTAACTGTCCATGCCTCTGCACCTGTGGACACCCACTCACACCTTCTAGAATACACCTGGGGATCTTTATAGGAACCAAGCCAGAGAACAGATACCTCAAGGACTTCTGCCACCCCAAACGGGTGATGACATTGGTTGGTGTTGTGTGATGGGCTTTTCCTAGGGAGACTTAACACGTGTGTTTGTTCACCCCAGAAAGGGAGCCCACAATGGACCAAAGTAATGATTGTACCAAAATCCAACTGGGTGAACCAATTGATAATTTACTGGTGCTACTATCAGGAGTATGGTTAAGAGGTGCCTTACAGAAGCATGGATGACCCAAGCAGATGCATGGCTGAAAAGCCCACCCAGTATGCATGACAGCTCACAAAAGCTGCATCCCTGGGGCTCTCCACACAGCCTCCAGGCAGCCCCAAGTCTGGGAACCCTTCTCAGATCTTCTGGTCAGTCTCCTCCCACAGCCGCTGTCTACTGTATGTATAAATCTGGGGGGTGAGGGTGGGTGTGGTGGCAGTGAGAATTTTTCCAGTTTCTGATTTCCCAGACACATGACCTTTTATTTACCTCAGGAACCTTCCTCTCCCTTCTGGAGGGAATGTTTCAATTCAGAGGCAAACTGCCATGCAACGCTTGGTTTAATGTTTTGCTTTGCACTGGGTCTGGCTGAGACCCCGTGTCCCAGACTTCCGCTCGGAGACGGAGAATAGAGTGGGCTCGTGAACTCAGTGGAGACACACATGCTCAGAGCTTGAGCAGCACTCTGTGTCTCTTCAGGCTCCCGCCTGCCACTCCTCCAACTGGAAGCCACGATGATGCACAGATCCTTGTGTGTCGACACCCTCTTGGACTTTGCACCCAACAGCCTCAGAGAGGACTGCCTATTCTTCCTCTAATGGGTTACAGCGACCCCAACAAGTGGCAAATATAGTGTTGCATTGGCTTTGGTGGTGGGTAGCCTCCCTTTGAAGAGCGGAGTCCGGGTCTGCACTCTAGCTCTGGAAAGAACCTTTTCCTGGTGCAATGTCCGTCTTCAGCCCCACCGTCCATTGAGCACATCTGGCTGGGTAAATTACAGTACCGTTGTTGCCTACTCCCCTCTCTCGCCCGAGAACACGAAGTAACCATTTGCAGAGCCCTTTGCAGACTTCCCGTCTGCCACTCTGACCTTATTCAGAACAGTTGGTTTCCCCACCTTGCTCATGATGTTAAGTTCCACCAAGGGGTGGCATTATCTCAGTCCCCCCACCCCCCTTCCCTGCTGCTATCGGAGAAGCAACATCTCTTTAGTCACAGCGTCTCTTATCGCCAGCTTCGGCTTCTAGAGGTCAGCCACCATGGAACTTCCGAACCATGCTGTCACACTTCTCACCAGCACATGAGGAATACCCTGTCCCCAGGACTTCCTGGCATTCAGCTAGCAGCTGGAGGTTCTGACATTTCTTATTCACTGAGGATGAGCTTTTTCCAAGCTTCCAAGTGTCATCTTAGCAGTGGGTGAGCATCCTTCCTGGAGTCCTTGCCAGGATGTGGAGTCCTGTATCCAGGGAAGATGCTTGCTCATCGTGGAACTCGCCTGCTCCAACTTCACCTTGCATTGCCTTCGACCTTAAGACCTTTATGATCTAGCGCCATGCACGCTCTTCAGATCTCTGTCAGTCCCTGCAGCCTCCATGGCGCACCATCTGCTTTGTGAACCTTTCCTGGGGGAGATGTCTGCTCCCCACAGGCTGGACACCAATGACAGACACATCAAAGTAACAATTGCTCCCAAGTTCAACTTGGAGACCCAATGGGTTTATTGGGTTCACTTACAGAACATGAACAAGGGGTGACCCCAAAGCAGTCACATCACTGAGGAGTCTCACCCAAGCATGGATGAACCTTCCACAGTCTATATGCTAGCACCTCTAAGGCCTCAAGGTTATGTGCAATTTGGGTGAGGTTGCATACAGCTGGAAGGAGTGGCTGGAACCTCACATGAGGATCTTGTGACTCCCCCAATCTGCCCTTTGATGGGATCAACGGTCCTGAGCTGAGGGTCTCTGGAGTGTTGTCATGGCTACTGTAATGAAGATGGTAATTATTCTCATACTTGCGGGATAGTATTCTCCAGCACCAGCCTTTACTTCCCTTAGTCGCGATACAATCATATCTTGACCCCAGACAGAGCCTGTGTCCATTTTAAGGTAGCCTCTTCCTGTTTTGCAAGCCTGAGGCCTCTGTCTGTACCAGCAAGCAAGAGTGCCACCTTTAACCAGGAATGGGCCAAGTTGGTAGAGGCAGAGGGCTGCTGAGGGTGTAGGGATTTGAGATTATCAAACGCATTCAACATTCACCGAGAGGTCCCCCCGCCTGTGAGCTAATAATCAGCATTCCTCTTTTTCCCACAGCTCTGACCCATGAGCAGCAGGCTTGCTGGAGTTTGAGAGTCCAGGCCTTCTAATTAAGCTCTGGGCTGGTCCTCAGCATCTCCTGCCCTGGAGACACTGGAGCTGAGAGATCCCCAGCAGACAGACACAGTCCAGGAGGCGCTGTGGGTTAGGTGATGACTCTACCCCAGCCTGTCACGATCCTTCTCCCACACACTAGTGGCCCCTTAGGCACAGCTCTGTGATTTTCTGGTATTTCTAATGATTCTTCCACACCCGTCAAGTGCTTGCCCGTGCCAGCCGGTGCGTCTGCTCCCATAACCTCTTAATCCCGGTTTAGCCCAGTTGTGGTGTTAGCCCATGCACTGGTGCCCTGTGACAGGCTCTCTCTATCTTCCCTACCACCAGGGACAGTCTGCTGGTTGCAGGAAACCAGCAGGTTATATGCCAACAAAAACCTCTCATTTCAAATTGTCTCCCCCAGACGTAAAAGGAACTTTCATTCCCCTGAAGTAAATTGCTGTCTTGGGGGATTACGGCCTCTGTCTGCTAACCTGGGTCTAGTCCTGGAAGCTTCCAGCCTCCATACAATCTAACTTAGACCTAGAGTGTTTTCACCCTCTGAGACTTACTGTTTAATAAACTCACCCTTTCTTGTTCTTTCTGAACTCAAAGCTGGCTGGCTCCATTCAGTTGTTCTGGCTCAAACTCCTGTCCAAGCTGACTGATTCAATTTGGTTTCTCTCTTGGTCCCTGGGTTGCTCTGCTTAGCCTCAAACCAACCTCAGCAATCTTTTTTAATCTCCTGGCTCCTTCTCGTTCTCTGGCTCATTCAATCTTCACCTGAGTTCTTTCTCTGCAACCTGTTTCTCTATTACTCTCTTAGTAAAACTGCCTCCTCTCTCTCTCTCTCTCTCTCTCTCTCTGCATTGCCCCTTAAGTAGTTTCCCTTTCCTCTCTCTTCTAGTGAGAGTTGGGCATATCTTATTCTATCAAATCCTTCTCTGATTCATCACCTTTTCTGCCACTCAATTAGACATCACTTTCAAACATGGCTGCTTCCTTCTACAAACTAACTTTACCTTCCTTTGGGATTAAAGGCCTGTACCTCCATGCCTGGACCTAAGCTTTTCTTTACCTGAAACTTGCTGTATACCAGGCTGGCCTTGCACTCAGATTGGTTTGCCTCTGTCTCCTGGATTAAATGTGTGTTTGTATTCCAGCAGGATCACACAGACCCTGAAGGTCTTTGGATGCGACCTCTTGCCAGAGCAGCCATGTTCTGAATTAAAATTCCTCTACACCCAGATCTCTTTCAGCCCTTTCTTCCATCAGAGTTCAGAAGCTGGGTCCTCTGTGAAAGGAGAGCAGAATTAGATGGAAGAGACTTTAGCTTGTCTTGATTCTCAAAAGAACTGTGACGTTTAAGTTTAGGGGGAGGGGCAGGCCATGCCTAGGGTCAAGATTCTCTAAGGCTGATTAACTGGCTAGAACACTACTAGCCAGAGTCCAATTATCTTGACCAACTTTAGCCTTCTTTTATACCTATTTGTGCACTCTATATATATCGATGTCTATCTATGTATATATGTATATATATCGACAGATATCTATATCTAGATATATATAGATAGTATCTATCTATATATAGATAGATAGATATGGATAGATAGATATCGTGTGTGTATGTGTGTGTGTGTGTGTATGTGTGTATGTGTGTGTGCGTGTGTGTGTATGTGTGTGTATGTGTGTATGTGTGTGTATGTGTGTGTGTATGTGTGTGTGTATGTGTGTGTATGTGTGTGTGTGTATGTGTGTATGTGTGTGTATGTGTGTATGTGTGTGTGTATGTGTGTGTGTATGTGTGTGTATGTGTGTGTGTGTATGTGTGTATGTGTGTATGTGTGTGTGTGTGTGTGTGTGTGTGCGCACGCAGACCATAGCATACACGTGAAGATAAGAGTACAAGCAAGCATATGAGTTGGCTCTCCCCGCTCCACCATATGAGTCCAAGGAATGGACTCCATCCATCAGGCTTAGTAGCAAGTGCTTTTATCTGTTTAACCATCTCACCAGCCCAATTTAGCCCTCTTAACAGCCGCTCATCATCCACCTCTTTATTCCACCTAACATCTATCCTTGTGACCCATTATAGAAAACCTTTTGGGATAGATAAACAGACTCCTGGCTTCCACCAGCCCGGATGTTAACTAAGTGACTTCCTACCCACAAGACGTGGTTCTATTTTTTTTTTTTTTTTGAGACAGGGTTTCTCTGTGTAGCCTTGGCTGTCCTGGACTCACTTTATAGACCAGGCTGGCCTCAAACTCACAGTGGTCTGCCTGCCTCTGCCTCCCTGAGTGTTGGGATTATAGGAGTGCGCCACTGCACCTGGCTGGTTCTGCTTTTGTTTTAAGTGTATGGTTTTGTTGTTGTTGTTGTTGTGTTTTGTTTTGTTTGTTGTTTTTGCCTGTGTGTATATGTGTGTGTCACTTGACTACCTGGTACCTATGGAGGCCAGAAGAGATCACTGACTTAATCTCCTGGAACTGGAGCTACAGTTGGCTGTGAGCTACCAAGTGGATGCTAAGAATTGACCCCAAGCCCGCGGGAAGGGTAGCCAGTGCTGTCAAGCACTGAGCCATCTTGCTTGCCTCTATTTTTATTTTTTTAAAATAACTTGAGTTACAACATTTTTTAAACCAGTGTATTTTTAGTACCTTGATTTATGGCTTTCTTTGTATAGTTACTATAAAATTTTCACGCAACTATTGCCTCACTGGAACACAGTAGTCAGGGTTGTCTGACTCTGTTTCTGGCAGTGATCATTCATGTTTGACTCCAGAAGATTAATACGTTTGAGGTAGGAACTGTGTTTTTGCAAGGCACTGGTACCAAGAAGAAACTGAACTCTAAAGAGTAAGTCACATATCCCAAACCACACAGCTTTAAACAACTGAGGAGCAGGCTTTCTTTCAACCCAGTTCTCTCACACTGTAAAGGCCCAGGCCTGGGAGTTTGGGGGTCATTTCTGACCAACAGAAAATAGGAAGAAAGTAAAACAAGGGGTTGACAGCAGTAGATGCTTCCTAAGTCAAGGCAAGGTTTGGCCTTCGCCTCTTCCAACCACTTTCCATTGGGCGATTTCAGCCATGTGATTCAGCTCTGATTGCAAAGGAGGCTGGGAAATGTAGTCTATCTACATGTTCTGTCGCAATGGAAGGAAAGCGTGCTTCAGTTTGGGCGGCAGTGACAGACTGTGATAGCCCAAAGCTATCTACTTCTTCATTGTTTGTTCTTGGACTGGGAATAGAGTGGTGGCAGTGGGGGCAGTGTGATAATTAACACAGATGACAACAGACATTTTGAGATAATCTACACTGGCCACAACTCACTACATAGCCAAAGATGACTTCCATCTACTGATCCTTTCTCCTCTGCCACCCAAGTGCTGGCATGGCAGGCACGTACCACATGCCCAGCCGTGGCAGCCCAATGAAGCAAGCTGGATAGCTCTAGGAGATTGCTCTACCCCTCCACCCCACAAAATGGCATCCCAGACGGAAGGCAGGTCTAGATGCCAGGTATATAAGGTATATAGGTATACACTCCTATCCAGCAGAGATGAGAAGCAAGATCAGAGAAAGGTCACTGCAACCAGCCAGTCCCCTAACCATCCCGGACCATCCCAGACCATCACTGACCAGTCCAGGAAAGATGTCTGTGAATCCTTATTCCTATCAGCCTGCCTGCTTCCGTGGGGTCCTGTGTGAGGCATAGAGATGGGCTTTGTCTCACCTAGATGTACCTCCAGGTGAGGACAGAGACAGTGGAAACCCCTTGGGGCAGTTGAGATGAAGATGGCTATTCCCACCACGGAGAACAAGCACGCTGTACCAAGTAAGAGGCAACTCTCTAGGGTTTGCCTTTTGAGTTTTGGTGTTTGTCTGTCTGTTTGTGTTTGTTTGTTTGAAAGACAAATCCCAGGATAATTTCTAACTCTCTCTGTAGCCAAAGGGCACCTTGAATTTATACTCTCCTGCCCCCACCCCGACTCCCCACGCTGGGATTACGGGCATGTGCCTCTGCGCATGCGCCAAACGCATGCGCCGCGTTGCCTTGTGGCTCTCTTCATTTAACAAATACTTCCCAACTTTATTTTAAAATCTCACAATTGCAAACTAATATTATTTTTGTTTTGCTTTGCTTTGTTTTGTTTTTGGTTTGTTTGTTTTGGGGGTTTGTTGTTTTGTTTTGTTTTGTTTTTTGAGACAGGGTTTCTCTGTGTAGCCTTGGCTGTCCTGGACTAGCTTTGTAGACCAGGCTGGACTCAAACTCACAGTGATCCGCCTGCCTCTGCCTCCCAAATGCTGGGATTAAAGACCACCACGAAACTAACGTTATTTTAAAAGAACTCAGATGTAAGTTTAGTGCCCACCTGGCAGATAAGAACTCTGGCCTCTTTCCAAGCTGGGACTCCAGGTCACAGAGACCGTAACAGGGGAACTTCTCATTGTATGAGCCTGGCTTATGGGTCACGGGTGCGATGCCTAGGGGACACCTGCGATGTAGTCACGGTTTATAAGATGTAATTCCTCTGCCTCCCCCCTAAAATCCCCAACCCTCAGAAGTCTCCCACACACCCATCCACAACACATGGCAGCGTCAGGACCTTGCAAGCATCCAGACTTTATTGGTCAGGAGGCTCTGCCTAGCCCACAGTTCCTGCAGAGAAATAGCCAAGGACTCTCTGGGTGGAAACTCCCAAAAACCCTGAAGCCAGAGTCCGCCTGTCAATCTGTTCTCAGATAATCTGTTCTCCAGCCATCCCAGAGGTAAGATGTTTGCCCTCCCCAGCTCTGCTGGCTCAGCCCCTGATGGCCACAGCTGAAAATGACGGCCTGAGGCACGTTGGTTACCATCATCCTTCATAGCCTGCTTTCTAACAAAACACAGGGAACTCATCCAGGACGTCTGAGGGTGGGGCTGAGGAAGCTTGTACCTAAGGCAGTGCCCACTACCCAAGCTGGCAAAGGGAGTACAAGGGAGTCACTTAGACCTAAGCTCTGACACTAATAGCTGTGTGACCTGGGCCAAAGAACTAACTCTGCTGGACTAAGTTTTCCCATTATAAAATGGGAACCAAAACAAGACAGCTGACCCCAAAGATTCGATGAGAACCAAATGAAATCATTCACAGACACGCTGGGCACAGCACCTGGCCCGGTGGACAGAGCACACCATCGATGGGCACCATTGATACCAGGGAGGGAACAGTGGCAGGGTTCTCAGGGCTCCAGCCAAGTCTCTCCTTCCTGCACTCGGTGGTCACTGATGGGTTTCTATAATAAACAGAGAAGAGGCCAGTTCTTCTCCAGTGAGGTACCTGGGCAAACCGCTCATCACCTGGCCCTGACCTTGAACCACATTAACCTCACAAGTCACCTGAGGCAGGTAGGTTCTTCCCTCCGCCCCCCCCCCCCTGCCCCCCACCCCCCCCAACCCACAGGGGATTGCTACCTCATGCAGGACCCTGCTTCCTCACTTCCTTCCTTTTCCTAGCCTTTCCTCTCGTCTCGGAGACAGGTTCCTCCACCTCTGCCAGGGCTCTTGATTCTGTTTCCGTTACTGACTCCCCACAGCATTACTGGTTTGTCCTTTAGTGACATAGGCTGCCTGCCCAGCTCTTTTGGTTTGGTTTGATTTGGTTGGGGGAAGGGGGTGAGACAGGGTTTCTCTGTGTAGCCCTGTAGCGAAATCAATAGAAACCTACATTATTTATTTATTTATTTATTTTGATTTTTTGAGACAGGGTTTCTCTGTGTAGCCTTGGCCATCCTGGACTCACTTTGTAGACCAGGCTGGCCTCGAACTCACAGCGATCCGCCTGCCTCTGCCTCCCGAGTGCTGGGATTAAAGGCGTGCGCCACCATGCCCGGTCTCTACCTCCTCTCTTTGCTCCCCAGCCAGACCATGAATGGTTTTTGCTCTTCTTTATACCCTATATACACCAGGAAGCTTTGCCTCTCCCAGCCCCAAACACCATAGAGCCAATCCACCATGACCGTTTTCTCCCAGACTGTGAGCCAGGACGCTCAGACTGAGCTAATTATCCCAGTATCCATTACAGTAACACAAAGCCGACTAACAAGCTCCATACAGTAATGACCTCATTCAACTGTAATTACCTCCCTTAAAGGCTGTCGTCTCCAGATACAGCCATGCTGAACCTCAGAGCTTCAACATGAGATCTCTGCCAAGTGACACGGCAGAGTGTTTTGGGACACAGTTCTATCCCAGGGAGAGGAGAGGTGGCAGGGGTCGTTCATCTGCCAGGGCTATTAAAAGAGATCAGCACATTCATTGTGTGAAATGATTAAGACAGTGTTTGGATTAGGTGAACTCTCACCATGTGTGCCTCCTTGTTGTGTGGTTCACTAGACACACGGTCTGTGTGATGATGTCACCGGTCTTGATACAGGCCACACTTATCGAGGGGGTATATTGCACATACTGGGTTCCATTGTACCTCAACTAAGCTGTTTTGTAAATAGATAGGTGAGTGAAAGATAAACTCATTTATAGAAAGCAAAGCCCCCAAATGCAATGTGGCATCCTGGATTGAATCGCTAAACAGAAAAAGGACATGAGGGACACAGAGGGTAAAGTGCCTGCTGTGCTTACATGAGACCTGAGTTCAGGTCCCAGCATCCACATAAAAGTTGGGTGTGGCAACAGCTGTCTAAAACCTCAGTACTGGTGGAAGGATGCAAACAGATGGAACTTGGAGCTAATTGGCTATCCAGCCTAGCTAACCGATGAGCTCTAGGTTCAGTGGGAGACCCTGTCTCAAGAAAGGAATGTGGAGCCGGGCGTGGTGGCGCATGCCTTTAATCCCAGCACTCGGGAGGCAGAAGCAGGCGGATCGCTGTGAGTTCGCAGGCCAGCCTGGTCTACAAAGTGAGTCCAGGATGGCCAAGGCTACACAGAGAAACCCTGTCTCGAAAAACCAAAAAAAAAAAAAAAAAAAAGAAAGGAATGTGAAGCCAGGTGCTGTGGCGCATGCCTTTAACCCCAGCACTTGGAAGGCAGAGGCAGGTAGATCTATGTGAATTCCAGGACAACCTGGTCTACACAGTAAGACTCTGTCTCGGAGGAAAGAAAGGGGAGAGGGGGAGAGGGAGGGAAGGAGGATGAATAGATAGATAGATGGATAGATAGATAAATGAGTGTAGAGTGACTGAGGAGTAGCCCCTAACACACACACACACACACACACACACACACACACACACACACACACACACACACACTCACAGGAGGAGGGAGAGGGAGGGAAGGAGGATGGATGGATGGATAGATAGATAGAGTGTAGAGTGACTGAGGAATAGCCCTAACACACACACACACACACACACACACACACACACACACACGCACACAGACACACACATACACACACACACACACACACACGCACACAGACACACACATACACACACACCGGTGGGGGTGAAGAGAGACATGTGTAGGAAGCTGCGCGACATATGTATGTTTAGTTGGTCGCTCAGCACCAGTGCCCGCGTCTTGGTTTGAACAAATATGTTCTGATTATATGAGCCACTACTGTGAAAGGGGTCTGGATGGAGGGTGAAGTCTAAAGTCTATGCTGTTTTTGTAACTTTACTGAGAATCTATAACTACTCCACGAAAGCAAACCAAAGAATATCAATATACCGTTCCCATCGCTGCTCCCCCTGCCTATCACAGAGAGGAGGGATTCCTGCAGTCTGCCTCTTTGCCTTTTCAGTCCCTCTGAAGGTTCCTGGGCTGTCTCTGAAGATGACGTTTCAGGTCCAAATAGTACACAGCTGAAATAATTCTAGTTAAACTAGAGACTGGGCTGAAATGACAATTACAAAATCCTTGGATTTTTGCAGGCTGTGGTCTGCCTTCTGTGCCACGTGATGCCCGGAGCTGCTGGATGGCTACCACCCCACATGGTTACTAGCGCTTGAGATGTGCCTGATCCAGCTTGAGTCACCCACTGAAACCATACCATCTTCAATCCATCAGATTAAACATATTGTTGAAATTAATTTTGCCCGCTTTGGGTTTTTTTTTTTTTTTCTTTCCTTTTCTTTTTTTAAACACAGCTGCTAGAATGTCCTTGATTGTGTGTGCAGCTTACATTTCACAGCTCTTCATGGTGCTGGCCCTGAGGGAAGGAGGGTTGTAATGGCCCGAGGATCCACCCACCATGAAGCCTAAGGAATAAGATGGACAGAGCTCATGGTTAACTCGGAGACAGAAGTTCAGGCAGCCAGTATTTCAACAAGGCCCAAATCTGTGGCACTGGAGGCAAGCGAGGGTAACAGAAAAGGGGGGCTTCCCCAAGCTCCTTCACGCCAACTTAACCTTTCTACACGCCAAGTAGGCCACACCGTCTAAATGAAGGCAGAGCCCAACCACAGAGCTTACTAAAAAGACCATAGGATCCTAAGCCTACCATTAGCATCCTGGGATGGAAACTGCCCTGTTGGGGACATGGCCTCAACCTGGGTCCACCCTAAAACAGCAGGTGCCAGGCACTGGGGTTGTCCATCAGGACCTGGTACCCTCTATCTGGGGGGTCCTCAAATGGGAGGCCATACTGACTATAGAATCACTCTCCCCAGGAAAGCTCCCACAGGGTGTGTGTGTGTGTGTGTGTGTGTGTGTGTGTGTGTGTGTGTGTGTGTGTGTGTCCATAATCCCAGCAGCCACCAGGCAGAGGAAGGAAGGTCATGCAGATTTGAGGCCAGCCTGATCTACAAAGCAAGTTTGAGGCCACCCTGAACTAAAAAAAAAAAGCAAGTTTGCGGCCTGAAAAGGCTCCCTAGCAAGCAAGACCCCCATCACAAAAGAAAACAACAGGAGATGGGGAGAGGGTTCAGCAGTTAAAGTATTTGCTGCACAAATAAGAGGGCTGTAGTTCAGACCCCAGAACCCATAGGAATGCCATAGGAATGTGTATGTGGTGGCCCACCTACAATTCCAGCCTTGGAACGAGAAGACAGGAGATCCCTGGAGCAACCTGCCTATCAAGAGACCTTGCCTTAAAAAACAAAGCATAAGAAGCATTAAGGAAGATTCTCCACATCAACCTGAGGCCTTGTCACACACACAAATATACATGGGCTCACACAAACATGAGCATCTGCGTGCATGCACACACACAGAGAAAGGAAAAAGCAGCTGAGAAAGAAAAATACTAATAAAATAAGTTCTCCTTTCCCATTCAAAGTCTCAAGAGAAAGAGAAACTGGTTCCAAGGAAGAATTTTGATTGGTCTCTCTTGGGTCAGGTACCTATTTCTGAACCAGTCACTGTGACTGTTTGGGTCACCTAGTTACAGGAAGATCTTCAGAAAAGTGATTCTCCAAACAGAGAGGGCCGTTGTCAGGGAGAATGGGCCAGCCACAACAAAGCTGTGGCTCCTTCTGCACTCTCCTGGGAACGCTTGCTTCCCCAACCCCAACTCTGGCCAGGGTGGAGTCCCAGAATGAAGTCCTGTGAGGTTCCTGGAAGTCTTTCTTCGCCCCTGTCCCACCTAAGCAAGCAGGAGGAACCTCTCCTCGCATTAAGGGACAGCGGCCATCTTGCCCCTGCCCCACCTGAGTGCCTTGGTTTCCCCTCAGATGTATTTCCTAAGCTGCTGTACTCGCTGGGCCCTGGCAGCATCTAAGACAGACAGGTGCCCTGTCCTCAGAAGGCCACCTGTGGGAAGAGAATAGAGACCCAAGAAAGGATGTATAAGGGGGTCCTCACTTCACTCCTCTAGGACTTCTATGTGTCACAGAGCAGATGCATTTCCCCCTCCAGCCTCCAGCCTCCCCTAAACTCCCCCCTCACGCCGCCAGGCTCTACAGACACAGCAGTGAGTGGGATTGCTCCAGGGCCACCCTAGGCCAAGGGAGAAGGGATCTAGTAGACTTATGTTTACACTTCCTGTCTGGGGGATTTGCCCAGAAGGTCATCTCACAGCAAGTTCCTTTAGAGTCAGCTCTCCTGCTGCCACAGCAGAGCCATTTCAGTGACACCTATTACGGTCTGTCCACTTCTCGCCTGTCCCTCCCCACTCCTGTTCTTCCTGCTGACAACACCTACCCTTAAGCCCTTTCCATCCCCGTGCCGCGGCAGACCTTCTGGTGAGAGTGTCAGAGATGAAAGAACAGAGACACAGCTGCCCACAGCCACCCTCGCTAGCCTTGGAAGAGTTCGGCTAGACTTTCACAGATCTTCACTCAGATCAGCAGGGGATCCCCGGCCTCCGTGCAGAAAAGAGGTTCAGGACTAGATGCTAGGATGAAGCAGATTTGGAAATTGGATCAAAGATATTTTCATATAGGATGGAGCATGAAGGTTAAGAGAGAGAGCGCGCGCGAGGTGCTCGGAAAGGAAAGCCCGCCTGAGTAAGGGTGTGTGCTTCGAAAGGAAGAGGACACACCCGGTTTTGTGTACCGATGCCTCAGGGGAAATCACGAATTAATTGATTTAGTATTAGCCACGTGCACTATTTTGGTGGTTACCAGCCCTGTTCTTCCTGTCTCTCCATTAATATGAGAGTTGCAAGCGGTGGCTCTGGAGGTACCCAGTGGTGGAGTTAACCGGCTGATAAAGTCAAACCAGGAGCCCTAGGATCGCACGGGAGGCTCATAGTGTCCTTTCCCGCCTAAGCCCCTGGGGAAACCCAACACAAAGCAACTTCCCTTCCCTCACTAATTGCTTTTGCAGCCTGGCTTTCCCTCCCGCTGCTGCCCCGCCTCCTCCTCTTCTCCTTTCCCCGCCTCCCAAGGACAAGGACACAGAGATACAGCCCCCTTGGGCCTAGCTTGTCTCTCTCAACAACTAGTTTCTGAAATGTAATCCCGGAGGTGACAGTTGGCTGGGGCTGGCACTGCCCCCAGGGGAGCCATGGCTCCAAGCAGCTGCCAAGGACCTTGGAATTAGGTCCTAGCCTAACAGGCTCTGAGATAGGAGGGTGGCACTCACGCCCGCCCACACCTTTTCCTTCCCTTCCCCCCCCCCCCCTTCCTTTGACCACCTCTTTGCTAAGTTTTCACTTCTTTCTCCCATTTCCCGGACGCTGGGATGCACTTGGCTGTCCGGAGACCAAACTGCCACCCTCCTGAATATCTTTCAGAGACACCTTAGGCAGAGCCAGGGCCAGTGGCCTGAGTCCATTCTAAAATGAAAAAGTAAAAAGCCAGTGTGGGACTGTCACCTGTCTCTCCTTGCTGTGAAACTGCAGAGGCCTCCTCTCCAAGTTTTATCTTGCAACTTGGGTCTGGCTTTAAAGTCACTGTACTGGGCAGAGCGCTGTCCCCTCCAGACCACCAATGACTGGGTTAAGCCTAAGGTCCAAACTGACCTGTTAACCAACTTAAGCTCTGCTCTCCTGATACTCTCCTTGGTCCTCCCTCCCATCTCTTCACCTCACCTCCCAGGCCCCCCCCCACCATCACCCCCCCACCCCCTCCCTCGCCCTACCACACATGTCAGAAAATCGGGTCCCAGGCTGGGCTCTGTGGAAGCCCAGATCTCTTTCCCTGCCCTGATGTGCCAGTTACATGCCAGCTGAGTGTAGTGGGTCCTCCACTGCCCACAGGACCCAGGAAGACCAGGGCACATGGGAACCAACTGGCCCTCTTCCAGCTGGATACACTCACTAAAGGCACCTGATTTCTGCCCCTGGTTACATTCCTCACAATGGCATTGGTGGTCACAGCAAACGAGACAGGGCACCAAGTGAGGGTGGCATCCTGCAGGAGGGGACCAGCTACAGAGCTCCAGGAACCACTGAATGTTCCATACAGTCCCACAAATGAGGAAGCTCAGCCCAGGGGCTCGAACTCTGTCCCTCTCACCCTGTAGTCTGTCCACCCACACCCATCTCCTGAGGTAAAGATAGGGTCATAAACTGTTCAGATTAGAGAAATTGAGAAATCCAAATACAGACTTTTTCTTTTCTTTTCCTTTTGGTTTTCTCGCAGTCGTGGCTGTCCTGGAACTGGCTCTGTAGACCAGGCTGGTTGACAGGCTGGTGTGTGCCACCACCACCCATCCACAGACTTTTCATTTTATTTTATTTTTATTTTAGTGTGTGGCGGGGGCGTGCATGCCACAGAGCACATCTGGAGGTCAGAGGACAACTCTGGGGTTCTCTGGGTCCCAGTGGTTGAACTCAGATCTCCAGGCTTGCACATTTCTCCCACTGAACGACATCACCTGACCCAAAGGCAAGCTTTTTAGACACCCCTTGTTAAAGCCCCATGTCCCAACAGGAGGAATCCCTCACCAAACGCCTCCTGTGTACCAGGCTTGAACAAAATGTTTTAATAAAAAAAGAAGAAATCAACGGGGTGCACGCCTTTAATCCCAGCACTTGGGAGGCAGAGGCAGGAAGAGCTATGTGATTTTTGAGGCCAGCCTGGTTTACAGAGTGAGTTCCAGAACAACCAAGGCTACACAGAGAATTTTATGTTTAATATGTAAGATAATATAAGGCAATAAGATAATAAGGTACCTGGCAGCAGATATTATGTTGTAGAGGAGTTTATTAAATGAACATGGGGGTGGGGGGAAGGGGGAAGGGGTACCCCAGAGAGAGACAGAGACAGGAAGAGTGAGAAAAGGGAGGAAGAGGGAGGGGCAAGGTAGGACTGTCCTTTTATATAGCCCATGGCAGGGGCACGCCCCCCTTCTGCCTCCCCACCTCCACTTATCCCCCACCCCCCCACCCTCCCTCCCTTGTGGCAAGTAACCAATGACATCACAGCTAGGCAGACTGAAGCTGAATGCTAACAGAGAAAGCCTGTCTCGGAAAAAACAAAAACAAAAAACTAAATTTAAAAAAAGAAAGGAAGCCGGGCGTGGTGGCGCACGCCTTTAATCCCAGCACTCGGGAGGCAAAGGCGGGCGGATCGCTGTGAGTTCGAGGCCAGCCTGGTCTACAAAGTGAGTCCAGGACAGCCAAGGCTAACACAGAGAGACCCTGTCTCGAAAAACCAAAAAAAAAAAAAAAAAAAAAAAAAAAAAGAAAGGAAAGGAAAGGAAGGAAGATAGAAAGAAAGAAAGAAAGAAAGAAGAAATCCAGCTCATATTGCTAAATGGCCAGCAGCTGGCAGACGCTGGTGAAAACATCCCCCACATAAAGAACACGAGCAGAATAATCTCACTTGGTTGTAACTGACACAAGGGTCCAACTAAAACATTGATCAAAGCAAGTACTTGCTGTGTGGTGGCCACACCCTCTCTGCCTCGTCCCCTCAAGCTGATGCCCAGGGAGGTGCCCTCAGCCCTTTACCCTCCAGTCTTGCGGATTCCCATCCTGCCCCTCTTCACCTCCACAGGCTCTCAGATTTCCATGATACCCACACCAGCAAGCGGCAACCGAGAAAGCCAGGTACCACAGACACCTTACAGCACCTTCCCCACGTCTCATGCCAGACCGAAAGCCCCTCCATCATCCAGACTCTGTGGTAAACTGGCTTCTCCTCAGTCCTCGGTGCCCAGCTGACGCACCGCCGCCTCCGGGAAGGCTTCCTGGCCTCCCTTCTCACCAAAACGAATCCTGATAAAGTTAGCTACATCTTGCAGCGCTCCACCACTGTATAAAGCACCTTGCTTCAAGCATCACCAGGGTTTTCTCATGTGTGTGCACAGACATGCATGTGCATGGGTGTGTTGTTGGGGTGTACAGGTGCACACGTGGAGGGGAGGGTACAGGTGCTTGCGCATATAGAGGCTACAGTCAACATCAGGTACCTTCCTCAAACACTCTCTGTCTTACTTTTGAGAAAATGTCTCTCACTGAGCCTGGGGTTTGCAGACTCAGCTAGACTGACCAGCAAGCAAGCTCCAGGAATCCTCCTGTCTCTTTGGTATGGACCACCATACCTGGATTTCACATGCGTGCTGGGGATCAGAACTTAGCTCATCGTGTGCCTGTGGCACAGACTTTACTGACTGAGCCTTCTGTTTCCCCCACCTACGCTGGGGTTTCCTGGGGGTGAGGCCTAAGCTGTGGAGCAAGAACTGGGTTCTGTTCATTTCCAGGTACTCTGTGCGTAGCACGTGGCTCACTTAGCATTTGGAGAGCTTGGTGGATGTTGTGTACAGGGGATCAGGCTGTGAGGGAATTGCAGACAAAAGAATAAAGGTGAAATTCTAGGCTTGGGGAGCTCAGCGTGTGTGTGTGTGTGTGTGTGTGTGTGTGTGTGTGTGTGTGGTGTATATGTGTGTGTGGTGTGTCGGTGTGGGTGTGTAATGTGGTTTATGTGTGTGTATGCATGCGTATGTGTGGGGTCAAGAAAAGGAAGGGGCTTATGGGTGCTCTGAGCAGCAAGATATGGCTGCATGGTCTCCCCTTCTCAGCTCCCCTAGTCTTCCTGCCCAGACATCCCCTGGGACGGCAGAGTAGCTGGACAGTTTTGCCAGGTGCTGATTTCCTGACCCACATTTGAGGGCGGAGTGGCTGCTCTGGCATCGGTCAGTGGGCTGCAAGCCTCAGCTGTCTTCTAACGTCTTCATTTAGGATTTGTGGAGAGGTGGGGTCCCCCAAGCCCAGCCTCTCTTCTCTGCATCCACCCTAGCCCTGAAATGATTTGGTCCGTTGCCATGATCAAGCTCAATTACCTACAAGCACAGAGCTTGGACTGTACGAACTCCACACCAGAACACATGCTGTGGGGCGTGACTTGGCCGTCAGACAGGACATCAGGCTTGTCAGGAAATTGCAAACAGATGGGTAGGGAGTTTGTACCTGTGCAGTGTGGTGAGAAGGACGCAACGGTACTCAGTAGTTCACGTACACCCCACACGCACACGTGCACACACACCACAAGCACACCATATACCACCCTATACATATATACCATTCACATACCACACATACACACCACAATAGCACACACACACACACACACACCATACACTACACATATGCCTACCATAATGAGATAGTAAAACTCTCTGGCTGAAGACATCGCACACTTTGGTTACAGGGCATAAATAAATTGATCCGGGGTGCTGGAGAGATGGCTCAGAGGCTTTTGGAGATGATATGGGTTCAGCTCCCAGCACCCACATCAGGTGGCTCACAACCAGCTCCAGGGGATACAAGTCCCTCTTCTAGACTCTATGTTCATGGCATAAACACTGCACACACCCACACAGACATATACACATTAAAAATATAAACCTGGAGCCGGGCGTGGTGGCGCACGCCTTTAATCCCAGCACTCGGGAGGCAGAGGCAGGCAGATCACTGTGAGTTTGAGGCCAGCCTGGTCTACAAAGCGAGTCCAGGGCAGTCAAGGCTACACAGAGAAACCCTGTCTTGAAAAACCAAAAAAAATAAAATAAGTAAATAAACCTGGAATTAACCAGGAAACTTCCTCCTTGCCACCTAGCAGCCCAATTGAGAAAAGCATCAGTGGTTTTATCCAGCACTGGCCCCTGAATACTACAACACCAACCTTCCAGGAGAGATGAACCCACTAGTGCAACAGTGACATGGCTGTAACCAACCACTTTTTCCCCCCTCCTTGGATTTGAGGCCTGTCGGCTCTGCAGGAAGGAACTTCCTGCTATAAACCTAGTTTAAAAAAAAAAAAAAACATGACCTAGGAGTTCAGAGGCCCTAAGGGAGAATATTCTACTGTTTTTTGCTAAATGATCCTGTTGTTAAGCTGCTTTCTAAATATCTGTCTACAACAATAGAGTCTTCTCTCTCAGCCTTGGTCAGAGAAAGCTTCTTCCTGCAGTGGGCAGAAGTCAATGCAGTGACTCATGACTGGTCACAGATCTGAAAATCAGTGTCTGTCAACTACTCCATCCTTAAAGAGATTTTTTTTTTTTTTTTTTTTTTTTTTTTCCTGAGACATGGTTTCTCTGTGTAGCCTTGGCTGCCCTGGACTTGCTTTGTAGACCAGGCTGGCCTCGAACTCACAGCGATCTGTCTGCCTCTGCCTCCTGAGTGCTGGGATTAAAGGCATGCACCATCATGCCTAGCTTAAAGAGATATCTGATATCACTCCCATTCCCACCCCAGAGCATAGGGGGCATCACTTAAGGGGAGAAAGAGTGTTAAGCTGAGAAGTGGGGAGGTGTGCTGTGAAACGCTGTCTTCTGGACATGGCATGGCTACTGCGCTCATGAACTCATGCCGCGGTGGCTGCCTGCCTGAGACCTGCCCAAGAGGAAGCCTGTGGGGACCCCAGCATGGAAGGGAGAGGGCTCAAAAGGCCTGCCCTTAGCGGAGAAGCTTTGGGCAGCTGATGGCTTCTGAGGAAGGACAACCAATCGTCAGGTGTGTGACCTCATGTAGATTACCTAAGTGTTAATGGAAGCCATGCATCCAATGTGTTTTTTTTTTTAAGGGGAGAAGTGTAGGAAGCGGTATGTTGGGTGGGTCTGAAGGAAATAAGATAGGGAGTGCAAGTATATATAATCAGGGTACATACATGAAATTGTCAAATGATAAATTTAAAATATCGATTTTTTAAAAGATTATGTTAATTGGTTTTGTTGTTGGTGTTGGTGGTGGTGGTTTTGGTTTCTCGAGACAGGGTCTCTCTGTGTTAGCCTTGGCTGTCCTGGACTTGCTTTGTAGACCAGGCTGGCCTCGAACTCACAGCGATCCGCCTGCCTCTGCTTCCTGAGTGCTGGGATTAAAGGCATATGCCACCACGGCCGGCGGTTTGTTTTGTTTTGTTTTTTTTTAACACAAGTTGGCCTTGAAGTCTCCATCCTCCTCCTCCCTCAGCCCTAGTGCTGAGACTATGTGCCACCGCATTGGGCTCTGTTTTGTTTTTCTTTTGGAGGCCATTCCCTCCCCCAGCTCCCTGGGACCTAGCTTTCCTGTGCTGCAGGGATCTAATGAAAGGGTCATGCAAGAGTGCTGTCACCAACAGCCACTAAGCTCCCCCAGGGACAGTGGTGGGTCTCTTTTGGAGGCTTCAGGACTGTCTTTGCTGGACTCCCTTTAGCTCAGTGGGCCTTGGGTGTGTAAGGAAAGCAACTTTCCCTCTCTGTGGGCAGCAGGAGAGGCTCCAGCACAAAGCCTAGCCGCTCTGGGAGTGCATAGGGCAGCCCTGGAGTCAGCACCGGAGCCCAACTCTTCCTCACCCCTCTGGCTCTGAGGGTGAGTAGGTTCTGACAGCTTTCCCATATCCTTTGGCAAGTGGTGTCCTGGGGGTTGCGGGGACATTCTCAGTGCTTCTCCCTGCAACTCCAGTTCCAGGGGGATCTGATGTCCTCTTCTGAACCCCATGGTCATGTACACATGTGATTACATCCACGCAGACACACTCAAACACACATGAATAAAGTTAATTTCTTAAAAATTTATTTTGAAACAGAGTCTCTTTACATAGGCCTGGCTGTCCTCAAAAGCACTATATGTAGACCAGGCTGGCCTCAAACTCACAAACTGCCTCTGTCTCCTGAGTGCTGAGATGAAAGGTCTGCACTACCACACATGGCTAAAATAAATAAATAAATAAATAAATAAATAAATGTTTTTAAAAGAAAGGAAAATGCTGTTTTTAGCCACACGTGGTAACACTGCCCTGAAGTTTCAGCACTAAGGCTGAGGCAGAAGGATCGTGAGATCAAGGCCAGCCAGGGCTAAGTAGTAAGTTACAGGTCAGCCTAGCTCACGAATGGGTTCCTATCTTACAAAACGAAAACTAAGAAGAGTACACCCAGTGGGTAGAGCACAAAGTTTGGTCTTCAGTATTGCATGCACGGGGTGCGGTGGCACACACGTATGATCCCAGAGCTTAGGAGGTGGAGACTAGAGAGAAGTTCAAGGTCATCTGTAGCTACATAGTGAGTTTGAAGCCAACCTGGGCTACAAGAGACCCTTCCTAAATAAATAGAAGAAAAAAAGAAAAGGCAGCCTTTTATTGCACGTGGGATGAAGGGTTGGAAAAGTGAGGAAAACACCAATAGGTGGAAGGTGATGGGGAGATGAGGGGTGAAGGGTGGGGGGTGATGGGGGGTGGGGGTGAGGGGTGATAGGGGTTCAGGGGGAGGTGGGGGTGATGGGGGTGCGGAGGGTGCAGGGGAAGGGATGACAGACACACACTGACAGCACAGCAGGGGTCAGGGGTTTGCCTGCATACCAGACAGAACACCCCAGGAACTGCAGCATGAATCTCCTGCCAGCAGACAGAAGTGAGGAGGAGGGAGGCCAGAGGAGGCCAGGCCAGCCCACCCTGGAGAATGGCCTCTCATGCCTGAAAGAAACGGCCAGGCCAGGGGGATGAATGGCCTTGCTAATTGGCCATTTTGTTTTTTATGTATTTTCATTAGCGAGATAAAATAACAACTAATCGTGTAACTGTCTCTTGGAAAATAGATGTTCCTTAGGTACCTGTGCCTCCGGGCAGCTAACTAAGCCGGTGCTGCTGGCTGGGCTCTGTGCTTTCTACAGTGTAGGGGCTAAAGTCTCAGGGTCATCTGAACTCGTAACCCAGCCAAAGAGCTGGGACCCAAGCCAGCCCCTACCTGGGGTCCCACAAAACCCCCCAAAGACACTTCTGGAAGAACCATATGTTCTTGCTTGGCCAGAGAGAGGGTCTTAAACATTTGTCTCCTCATCCTGCAAACCTTGTGCTCCTTCCATCTCAACACAAGTGCTTCAGAAAGCGGGTAACTGGAGGGGAGCCGGGTCTCCATGGTGACCCATCCATCCACTTAGTGGGGCCCATCACAAAGAGGAGGCAGAGCTGAGGAGGTTTGGTTGGTTGAAGAAGTGGGGTAAGGGAGCCTGGTTACCCAGGCAACTCCCTGAGGTCCTAGCCAAGGGCTCAGGATCCCACACATGAGGACTGGGTGTTGTCATGGAGATCTCCTGGCAGCTTTGCCAAGGAGGAGGTCCTTCCAGGTCCCCTCTTGGCCCTCAGGGTCTAGGACAGGAGGTCAGAGCTCAAGACCCTCTCAGAATAATCTGCAGAAAAGAGTAGCAGCTTGCTGGAATAGAAAGTTCCAGAAAAGAGAGTGTTCTCCCCCCTGCCTCCCCCTCAAGGCAGGCCCTTGCTCTTGACCTGCCTAGAGAAACCTGCTGGTTCCAAACTTCCTCCCAGTGACCTGCGCCTCTGTCTCTCCATCTTTTGGCCCTCTTTTCTCAGTGATGCTGAGGAGTTCAGGCAGAGAGCTTACCCATGGGTCTCCATGACGACCAACCAAGCCTTTGGTCTCCATGGAGACAAGCCCTCAAAGTTGTTCTTATTTATTGGGAATTTCAAAGGATTTCACACACTTCCTTGGCCAGGCTGGGCATTTGAGAACTAAAGGTAGAACCATTTCTTAGTCTTCAGAAAGGGGCTGAACGAAGGTCGAAGGGTGCTGACGACAGCTAAAATGTACCTTACAGGCAGCCAAGAGGCGGCCCTGCTTGGAGCTACAGAGAGGAAAAGCCATTTCTCAGCTTTCCCCTAGCCTGCCAGTTGCCAGGGGGAGGCTCTCAAAAGCCACTTTGCAGCCACCATGCCCAGGGTGGTTCTAACCACAGCTTCCGAAGGCCCACAGAGCAAATGAGGCACAACCTGGTTCTCATTAAAGAGCTTACAGGAATATATGGAGAGCCAAAAGGCGAAAAAACAGAAGACGAGGAGCTTGGAGCCAAGAGAAAATAACACAAGAGCAGCCAAAAAGGATGCATACATATTCTATTGGATATAAACTCTGAAAAGTGACTCAAATTCAACTCTGAGCTTCCTGGTAGCCATAACGAAGCGAAGAAGGAAACAAGATGCAAAGTCTCTGAGACCACAGTTGATGTTTTAGGAAGGCATGTTGGACAGTAGAAGGATCACGTGAGCTGTCTTCTTGGGCTGGCCCCAGCACTCTGCCTTAATATGTTCTTTTTTTTTTTTTTTTTTTTTTTTTTTTTTGGTTTTTCGAGACAGGGTTTCTCTGTGTAGCCTTGGCCATCCTGGACTCACTTTGTAGACCAGGCTGGCCTCGAACTCACAGCGATCCGCCTGCCTCTGCCTCCCGAGTGCTGGGATTAAAGGCGTGCGCCACCGCGCCCGGCTCCTTAATATGTTCTTTTTGCCGACCCTAACTTGTTAGCATTCCCTTTCTCAAGTCAAATGAGCTGTTTAACTCATGTGATTATGTGCGATTTATTCCCAGTCTAGTATATGGCACAAACCCAATAGAATCCATCAGAGTAAAGAGACCTGGGTGGGATTTATTAATACAATCATATCAACCAGGATATTTTGAGTTGCACATAATAATAGCCTTGACTCAAAATGGCCTTACCAAATAGAGGATGTATCATTCCATAAAACAACAGGGGCCGGGCATGGTGGCGCATGCCTTTAATCCCAGCACTCAGGAGGCAGAGACAGGTGGATCGCTGTGAGTTCAAGGCCAGCCTTGTCTGCAAAGGGAGTCCAGGACAGCCAAGGCTATGCAGAGAAACCCTGTCTCGGAAAACAAAACAAAACAATAGAGTCTGAAGCAGGGCAGTCCCTGGCTGGTGAATTCTGCCTGTGTCATCCAGAATCCAGGTGCTGCCCACCTTTGAGCTAGTTAGCCACCCTCAGTGTGCTGCTAGCTCTGAACCCTCAGTGGTGGCTTCCAGGGTTCCAGCCATCACATGCAGCAATGTGTCAATTCGGGATGTGGATTAATCCCAGCACTCAGAAAGCAGAGGCAAACGGATCTCTATGAGCTCTTGGTCAGCTGGGTCTACACAGGGAGACCCTGTCTCACTGTTACCAGAAGCCCTGAGCCTATTTTCCTGGCCATGTCTAGGTCACTTGATCCCTGTAGACTGCATCCAGAGCAAGGTGAATATGGGAACAGACCAGCCATGTTTACACTGAGTCACATGGAGTGGGAGCTTCAGGGCCAAACTGAGACTTGGCCAAGGAGAAAGCGGATGAGGGGGTGTTGGGAGGAGGGGTTCTTTTGTTTTGTTTTGTTTTGTCTTGTTTTTCCAGACAAAGGTTCTCTGTGTAGCCTTGGCTGTCCTAGACTCGCTTTGTAGATCAGGCTGGCCTTGAACTCACAGTGATCCGCCTGCCTCTGCCTCCCAAGTGCTGGTGGGATTAAAGGCATGCGCCACCACGCCCAGCTGGGAGGGCGGTTCTTAAGAAGCAACCAGAAGGGATGATTTCTGACCCTCTAATCTATGGAGGTGCCCCTGGAACCCACCACCAAGAGGCTAACCTGACAGGGCGATGGTGAAAGCTAATTGCCTGGTAGAGGCTCAAGCAGGGCTGAGCCCTTGTGAGGGCATCCCAGGTCCAGGTGAGGGGGACCTTTGTCCTCCAGCACTCCGTCACTGTGAGGAACTGCCTCTGAGCTGCGTTTTGGACATGCAGGCACAGCAACTCAGAGGACCATCCTTCTCCAGAGGGAGTGTTCTGTGCAGCCAGCTGGCCATTAGAAATAAAAGGACCAAGAATCAGCGCACAGCTGTGATCAGGGAACCCAGGAACATGTGGCCACAGTGTTCACTGTAAAAGGGACTTACTTCCCATCTGGCTGGCAGCAAGTACTTCGAGGGCAAGGGTTGGTCTGCCATGGGTCAAAATGTCCTGGGGGGGGGGGGGTTTTCAAAGAAGACAGTGGTATGGTGGGGAGCTCTGAGCAGAGCTCGGGGCCATGAGGTAGATTTGGGGGTGAGTAGCTCTTCCTATAGGTCTCAGAGGGGTCCAGTTTCACAGTAGGAGCCTATAGCTAGGGTGTCCTTGATTCCCTGGCTCTCCGTGGGGTGTCTGTCTCTCCAGGTCATTCCAGAATCAAACTGTGAGGGTGGAAGGAGGGACCTGAGTGGCGGAGGGACCTTCGCCGTAGCACATTGACTGCCCAAGCGGCCACTCAGTAGACCGGAGCTGAACAAACGAAAGGAAGCTTCGTGCCCTGGCATCTCCTGCTCAGAGGAAGCTGGGGTGGGGGCTCCTCTCATCCTCAAGTGGCGCAGAGGCAGCCCCCACCCAGCCTTTCCCAGAGGATTGGGGGCGGGGTGTGTGTCAGGTCACTCTGTTTCTAGGGCAGGGGCAGGATTTGGGAGGTGTATCTGTAAGTCAGGTGGGGGGCCAGAGGGTGGGGCACGTCTCAGGAACTGTGTGTCCCTGTGAAGAGCACCTCAACTGTTACATAAAAGCTGCCAATGAATTCATAGCAACCCACACTGGGCCTCACCTCCCAAAGGCTCCTATAGACATAACCTCATGTGTTTGTCACAGCTACCCACGACTTACTGAGTGTCACCTTACTGCCTCTCCATCACCTCAAGTGAAGGAAAAGCACAGGGAAGTGAATTCACCTGTCTGACATCAAATGGCTCCAATGGTTCAGATCCCCTGAGGTCAGGTCCCAGTCACTCCCCTGTGTACGTCAGAAGACCTCTGACTCCCTGTGGTCTGTAGGCTCCTGCACTTTGAGCTCAGTACAGTGAAAACTGGGTCCTCTTCGCTCCCTTCCAGGGCCCGATGCTTCATCAGGGGGCACTCACACTCTTGTCACCCTCCTTCATGGCACACGGCTGGTGGTGGCGTTTGCCTACCTATCTGATGAATCAGCGTTGGCCTGTGACAAAGTGATGGAAGTGACACAGGATGGCAATGCACAAAAGTGGGGGAGGCTTCCCAGACTGGGGGTAACACAGGCCTGGGATAAGTCATTCCAGTGGGAACAAGCTATGAGCGGGTGGAGCTGGGGGCGGGGCTTCCATGGAGACAGTCCCAGCCACAGCGGGGAAGGGAGAGGAAGGAGGAGGGGGAAATAGGAAGGAAGGGAAGAAAGTGAAGAAGGGAAAGAAATGGCATTGGGAAAGGAGAAAGGGGGAAAGAAAGGGGAAGGAAGAGGAAGAGATGGGAGAGAGAAATTATGGGATGTTTGTTACTGCCCATGACCTGACTGGGTCCAGCACATGTTAGTAGGTGCTCAATAAAATAAGAGTGCCGGTGAGATGCCGCAGGAGGTAAAAGTGCTTGCCTCCAACTCTGACGATCTAGGTTCCAGACCAGAGGCCCACATGGTGGAAGGAAAGAATGGTCCTCTGGCTTCACTGGGCACTGTGATGCACACATGCCCAATAAGAAAATAACTAGAGGGGACAGGAGACATGGCTCAGCAGTGAAGAACACTGGTTGCTCTTCCAGAGGACCCAGCTTCAATCCCCAGTCCCACAAGGCAGCTCACAACCGTCTGCAACTCCAGTTCCAAGGGGGATCTGACGCCCTCTTCTGGCTTTTGTAGACATTGCACATACATGGTACACAGATAATTCATACAGGCAAAAACACTTGGGTACCTAAAAGTAAAATTTAAAAATAGATTTAGAGGAAAAAAAATAGATTTAGATATTTTTAAGAAGGAGGAGGGAGGGCTGGCATGAACAAGACCTGTGCACAACCACCCACCCACCCCCAACCCAACCCCACCCCCACCCCAGCCCCATCCCGACCCCCTGAGCTGAATGGGTGAGAAGTGAGACTGGCAGTTCCGAACCTGGAAAACTTCCAGAAGCCCATGAAGGCAATGCAGTGCTGAAGCAGGGAACATCCTTCCCTGCACTCTCTCCCACTCTCTAAGGCAGAGACAGAATGTCCCAAGGGGTACTCCTGTTACCTCTCCCAGCTATGGACAGGGTGGCCCACAGCCCAGAAGGAGAAAGGCTACTGCCCCCGCCGAAGGAGGACTGTTTTCTGCCAAATGAATAATTCATTGCAAATGACTTTGAGATGAGTCGAGGCTCCATGTTGCCACCTGATTATGTGTACCATAAAAAGCAATGACAGTAATTTATCTCCTTTCCCTAGCAGGGCGGGCTGGGCAGGGGAGGAAAGGCTCCATGCCTGGTGTGGGGTCAGGAATCATTTCTCTTAGCAGTTAGGCTGCAAGCTGCTGACACCTTTACTGATTTGACATTAAATAATTCCAGCCTTGGTCTCCAAGCAGGGGGAGGGGTCTGACTTGTCTTCCCTGGGGGAGATCTCAGGGGCACCAGAGAAGCAGGACTAGTGGCCAGGGAAGAAGGCCCCGTGTGGTTTGACCTCATTAGCTGAGCCACGAGTTGTCTTTCTTTTCTCTACGATCTTTGGAGTGAGCCACAGCCCCGCACTGCAAGTGACAACCTCGACCTCACTTCAGCTGTGTGGGCTGCACAGAGGCAGTCAGCAAGGACATGCTGTCAAGGGATGTCCTCAGTCTATCAACTACAGGACATCAACTGCTAGGAAGCAGGAGCTCCCCTGACACGCCCACCCCTACCGCCCCACCACTGCCCACCCCCCACCCTCACCCCACCCCTATCCCCACCCCGCCCTAAAGGCACAGGAAGCTGGTCCTCCCATCTTCATACTGGAAACATTACAAGACCTTCGCCTCACAGATAAACTTCTGATTTTCTTTCTGTTGTTTAAATTTTTTATTCCACATGTTTTGAGTGTTTTGCCTGCACGAATGTCTCTGTGCACCATGTGTGTGCAGTGGCCCACAAAGTACAGAAGAGGGTGTCAGATGCCCAAGAAATGGAATCACAGCTGCTTGTGAGCTGCCATGTGGATGCTGGGAACTGAATCTGGGTCCTCTGGAAGAACAGCCGGCGCTCTTACCCACTGAGCCATCTCTCCAGCTTCAACACTGAATTTCTGAGGTAAGGCAAAAGTTTAGTAAGATCAATGAAATCACTTAGGGGAGCTTTGGGGAAATTTTTTTTTAATTAAAAATTTTTATCCTGAGATAATAGGTTTGTCTGTGATTGGACCCTTTACTCAGTGACTATCTCCCCAGTGATAATGTCACAGAAAACCGTGTTGCAGTGTCATGAAGAGAAGTTGACAGCATAATCCATCCACCTTGTTGGTTTTGCATGTACTAATCTGGGTGTCTGTGTGTGCATTTTTATGACGTGTGGCTCTTCACACACACACACACACACACGCGCACACGCACACACACACACACGCACACACACACGCACGCACACACACACGCACACACACACGCACACGCACACACACGCACGCACACGCACACGCGCACACACACACGCACACGCACACGCACACGCACACACACAGAGTCAATGCACATTGAGTCCCATGTTTTATTTTGGTTTCTCCCCTTCCTTAGCAGACGCTCACACCGGGCTGGTGGGTTAGCGGGTAGTCTGTCCCCTCACTGGAAGCAAAGACGGGGGGGGGGGGGGGCGGGTAACAGGACAGACCCAGACTTTTCCAAGAGTCACCTCTGCAGCTGTGGGCCAGTTAACCAACCTCGCTAAGAGTCTACAAGAAGCACATTCACGTTGCTTGCTTTAGAGATGGATGGAGCCAGGTGTGGCAGAGTGTACCTGTGTTCCCGGGACTTGGGAGGATGAGACGGAGGGTGGAGAGTTTGACCTGGGCTATATGGTGAGTTCAAGGCCAGATTGGTTTATATACAGACACCTCATGTCAAAAAAAAGGAAAAAAAAACCAACTTAAATCGATAAAATAAAATGATGGTAGTTGCTAAATATTGGAGACAATGGAGGTGAGAGGTATGCAAAGCAAAGCGGAAGTGGCTCCTGGGGTCAAGGTGTTGTAGTTTGCTAAGTGGAAGGGAGAGAACATCCAAGTCTCTGCCTTCAACCCCAGGCCTCCACTGTGCATGGGCCGGCCCCCCCCCCCCCCCCGCTTCCTCCATCCTTCCTCCCTAAACACCACTTAAGGACTTTCAAGCAGTTTGCACAACACAAGACGAAGGACAAGAGTGACCCGAGGTTGCATGTCTCTTGAAGACTCACTGTGTGTAAAGGTGTCACATGGAAAGGAAGTTAAGACTCCCAAATCAAAGCAGTTCATATCTGAAGCCTACAATGGACATTGGAGCTGACTTAAATAAGCCTGCTGTTATTTCCACTTGAGAAATCTATAGTGTCTCTCTCTGGCCATCCTCCAGTTTCCAGTATAACCCCAGCCGTACCGCCAGGTGTCTAGACCCATCCCTGGATGGCTGCACGTGCAGGTGCGTGCACTCCAGAGCTGTGCACTCATAATCTCGTGCAGGGTGTCATCCTTTGGGAGGATGGACTGTGAATGTCAAGGCCGCCCTGTGAGTGTGGGTTCCTGCAGAGCCCATCCCTCACCTGCGTCAGGCTGGAGGGAAGCAGCAACACAGCTGGCACGCAGGCTCTTTGATTATTTATGAAGCTTTCGTTATTTCACGTATAAATAATCAATGACTGCAAAGCGTGGCCAGCGCTGCCGTGGAATATTCATGAGCAACATTTGTGGAGATTTCGGCAGCTGCCTGGGCCGCAGATGCAACGGCTTGCATGTGCACACGCGCACACGCCACAAATTTTGTAAAAAATCGTGATAATAAAGATTTCATCTGTCAGACTCCAGCCTTGTCTCCAGGAGAAAGGCAGCTGGTGGGTTCTGGCACTCAGTGTCTGGGCCTGGTGTTAGCTGGAGCCCCCACACCAGGCCATAGAGAGGGGAGGCTACGAGTCCCAGCCTCTCAGTGAGGATGTCCTGTCTGAGACAAATAATCTGCTGTTACCCCAAGTTTCACCAGCCCTGATGCTGAATCAGGCTCTCCCAGCCAAAGATGAGTGGTCCTTCCCTCCAGGGCTTCTGAGGTAGGCCTTCCAATCCTAGAAGAGGATGCTTTGAGGGTCCCCAGAATCCAGAACAAGGTGGAAAACTGTCCAGTGGGCAGGAGGACTGACTACTGGTTCCCCACTGAAGGAGGTGGCCTGGGCCGATAGAACAAGGATGCTCCAAGGCTGGCCCTTGCTTAGTTCTTTGACCCCCCCCCTCCCCCATACACCCTGCAACAGACTTTCTGCTCTTCTTTCCAGCCAGCACATAGCTGCTGCTGCTGCTGCTGCTGCTGCTGCTGCTGCTGCTGCTGCTGCTGCTCCTTAACTTAAAGCCCTCGCTGCCTAGTCGGTGCCCTGCTGGTGCCCGCTTGCCCTACAGTCTCTTCGTAGACACCACCTCCCCTGGTGGTGTCCCTAAAAGCTGGGCTAAGCCATTCCTTTGGGCTTTGGAGACGTAGACACTCTACTTCTTTCCCGCCTCCCACTCTCCTCTGACCCACACCTACACTAAGCTGTAAACTGTGACAGTGGCAGCTTAGCGCTGAAGTCCCTTCTACTCCAGCTGTGCCAGCTCCTGGCTGTGTGCCCTTGGGCAAGTTATTTAGCCTCTCTGTGTCTATGTTTCGTCTTCTAGAAAGGTGAAATAACAGAAAAACAAACAAAAACCCCCGACCTTGTAATAAGACTCAAATGTATTAGTACAGTGAACATGCATGGCCTGACTAGATGCCTATCTGGAAGTGGACAGTCCCTCATGCCCCTGCCATGCACAGCCCCTCGTGCACTGAAGTGGGCAGTCCCTGTACTTCAAAGGGGGCAGCCTCTTGTCCTTCTATCATAATTGCAATGTCCCCAACACTTTGCAAACAAACAAAGAAAAGACTGTCTAAAGCTCATTTGGCAGCAAACTCATCGCTGCACTGGCCTTCAAGGCTTTTCTATTTACCACATTGGTGAGCCTTGTCTCCTGTACTTTGCTATTGAAATGGGAGTCTGCTGGAGGGAGTCATAAATACAGAAAACATTAAGTCTCTAAAATCTGGGGAGGAAAAAGCCAACATTTGAAATGCAGTTGGCCCCAAAGGTTTCTCTCAAGAACTGAGGGGGGGGGGGGACGACTGAGAGCAGCCACTGACTTTACCCTGGAGTATCTATCTGTTCCTAGAAAGCACCTAGGACTCAGGAGGTAGAGGATGGGGGATGGAGCATTGGGGATCAGCCTGAGCTACATAGTGACTCAAAACAGGAAGTTGAGAAAGCGGCTCAGTTGACAAAGTGCTTGCCTAACATGCACATGGCCCTGAGTTCAATCCCCAGCACCGCACAAACCAGCCTCGCAATCCCAGCCCTCGGGAGGTAGAGGCAGGAGGAGCAGAACTTCAAGGTCATTCACAGCTACATGAGAGAGTATAAGGCCTGCCTGAGGCAGAATCCTGGAAGGAGGAGGAGGACAAGGGGAGTGGGGGACAGGAGAGGGTGGGAAGAGGAAAAGAGGACAGAAGAAGAAATGAACAGTGTCTGGTACCTCAGACGAAGCCAGCTTTATTCAATTCCATGACTCTGACTGACACACAGCAGTGCTCCCTAAATACTGGTGGCCATACTGACTGTGCCCTGCTGACTCTTCTCCAGAGAGTTCTGAGCCACAGACCCAACTTGCCATCTTCCCTGAAAGTCACTTAAACCCTTGCTGTTAGTGAGAGAGCAGAGTTGAAGTCTCTCCCAGCCTCCTCTGGGCTCCCTTAGAGGAAGGGGCCAGAGGCTACCAGGCTGCCCCCTTTGCTCCTGGTCAAGGCACCTGGGCCTCAAGGGCAGGCCTGCTCTTCCGGGGAAAGCAGGAGGTTGATCTCGCGCCCCTCCCCCACAGCCAACCCTTCCCACAATAGAAAGGCTGTGAGGAAGGAGCCATGACATACAATGAATGGAGGCATCACCTCTGCTGGATGGGGAACAGCCAAGCCTGTTCACCTACACACGGGAGACTCACAGTAGACATTGGGTCCCCTCCGCCATCATCACAACCCAGGGGCAGGGCTCCTAAGGTGGGGAGGCACTAGTGGCCACATCCCACTCCTCTACCCTAGAGTCAGAACCAAAGGACAGAGAGACCTGGAATTCCCATTGGCAAAAGTGATCCCAGCAGGTTAGCACTTACCACAGGCCAGATGACAGGGTCGGGCTAGGGTTAGGACCAGGGTCGGTGATTATTACAGAAAAGGTGGCTGGAGCTGGGATCTGCTCCCAACAGGGTCCGCTGGGATTATACCACTGGCCCTAAGTGGTCCTGCTCTGTCCCCCTCTCCTGATCCTCACTGGTTCCCTGTCTTTATTCACTGCCCAACCCCTGCTCATCCTCTGGTTTCCTAGCCCCTGAACAAGCACCACACACACCTCCCTTACCCTGGGGTGGGGAGGGCAGTGCATATCTGACCTACTGGACCTTGGAACCAAGCTGAGGAGAAATGACTCCCCTTAGGTAACTACTTCCATCCCAGCCCATTAAACACAAGGAGTCACAATATGATCCTCATCTGGCAGCTACAACAAATCCAACCAGGGATTCAGTCAGCCCCAGATACTCCACTCACTTTCAAGATGGCGGGGCCTCGGCTACACAAAGGTCAGGCAGGCTCCAAGCAGCACTGTTTATGTTTGTTTGGTTGGTTGGTTGGTTTTTTGTTTTTTTTTTTTTGTGACAGGGTTTCTCTGTGTTATCTTGTCTGTCCTGGACTTACTTTGGAGGCAAAGCTAGCCTTGAACTCAGAGATCTGGCTGCCTCTGCACCCCCTGAGTGCTGGGATTACAGGTGTGTGCCACCATGCCTGGCTTCCAAGCAGCGCTTCTTCTTCTTCTTTTTTTTTTTTTTTTTTTTTTTTTTTTTTTTTTTTTTTTTTTTTTTTTTTTTTTTTTTTTTTTTTTTTTTTTTTTTTTTGGTTTTTCAAGACAGGGTTTCTCTGTATAACAGCTCTGGATGTCCTGGAACTCACTCTGTAGTCCCAGCTGGCCTCGAACCCACGGAGATCCACCTGCCTCTGCCTCCCAAGTGCTGGCATTAAAGGCGTGTGACACCACCGCCTGGCCTCCAAGCAGCACTTCTAAGGCTACACTGATCACCGTTTGTAGGCCAGCAACACAGCTAGCCTATAGAGCAAGCGGAAAGAGAGCTGCCACAGGTTCAAGGGCAAGATATCACACTCAGAGACCAGCTTGTTCCTGCTCCCACTACCCAGAAGAGGGACCCAGAACCCCTTGCTCCTACAGCTGAGTCAACACATGTTTCCTCTTATAAAACCAACCCCATGCAGGCTCTCTAGAACTCTGAGGCTGCATCTGAGCTCAGCAGGGAGGAGCTCTGTGATTGATTAGGGATGTCTGCCAAGGCTGTAGTCTGGGAGATGGTGGTGCATATGCCATGTGTTTGCCTGTTCTGCATTCATCATACCTCTGGTGCTGGATTTGTTATGTTGGTTTTTTTTGTTTTTTTTTTTTTTTGAAGCAGGGTCTCACTATGTAGCCTGGGTTACTCTTGAACTCACCATGATCTGCTTATAGGCACGGGTCCACCATACATACTCAGTGTGGCTTTTTGGAGAAAGACTTTATCAATGGCAGAGTTAGACTGCGTGTGTCTGTCTGTCTGTCTGTCTGTCTGTCTGTCTGTCTGTCTCTGTCATATTCTCTCTCTCTCTCTCTCTCTCTCTCTCTCTCTCTCTCTCTCTCTCTCTCTCATTTGAATAAGAAGACCTTTTACAAAGCCACTCATAAAATGGTGGTCGGCACATCCCTTTGCTCCATGCCATATGGCCTGCATGCCTCTGGCAAGCACAGACCCTGCTGAAGCTTCATGGCCACATTTACAAAGCGGAAATGAAGTTGCCAGGTTGGTACAAGGGCTCAGACTTTAATCTCCCCCCCCCATCCATGGCAGTAAAGAATGTTTTTAATTAAAAAAAAAAAAAAAATCCAAGCTGCCTGCCCTGGATCAGAAACACATAGCGAGCAGGAAGGTGCCTCTGGCGAGCTACTCGGCAGGTCCTGGGCAGGTAGCCCAGACAGGAGGGCCAAGTCATTCAGATCACTAGAACTAAATGACCTACCGTGGCAGGTGAGCTGCACTGTTAAATGCTGCCAGAGCACCACGTTTCCTTGGGCAACAGATGTAATTCTAACCACAAGCTACCACTTCCTCCTTAGCTAGCATTCCTGACCACTTGCCATCCATCTATACCTCTCTTCCCTGTTCCTCACTCACCAAGCCCAGCCCTGCTTCAGGGCCTTTGCACTTGCTGGTCTCGCTGCCTTCTACTACTTTCTGATGTTCTGATGCCCCTGTAGCCCTGTAGCTGCTACTTCTGAAGGTCTCTGTTGAATTGTTATTGGATCAGAGAAGCCTATTCCAGCAACTGGGGCTAGAGAAATGGGTCAGTGGTTACGAGCACTTGCTATTCTTGCAGAGGACTGGGGCTCTGTTCCCAACACCCACATGGTTACTCACAACCATCCATAACTCCAATTCCTAAAGATCCTACTCCTTCTTCTAACCTTGATGGGCACCAGGCATGCTCATGGTTGACATACATACTTGCGAGCAAAACACTCATATACATAAAAAAAATCTAAATATAAAAATAAAACAGGCCTTCCCCTGGACAACTCTGTTTGCCTGTTTGTCTGTCTGCCGTTTGTTTGTTTGTTTAAGACAGAGCCTCGCAGGCGGATCGCTGTAAGTTCGAGGCCAGCCTGGTCTACAAAGTGAGTCCAGGATGGCCAAGGCTACACAGAGAAACCCTGTCTCGAAAAACCAAAAACCAAAACAAAAAACAAACAAACAAAAAAAAAACAAAACAAAAAAAAAAAAAAAAACAGAGCTTCGGGTACCACACATGGTTTTTGTGGTAATTGAGATCAAACCCAGAGTTGTGTGCATTCTAGGCAAATGCTCTTCCAACTGAGCCAAATCCTAGTGCCCATCCACTCTTTGTTTGGTTGGTTGGTTTTTGGTTTTTTGAGACAGGGTTTCTCTGTGTAGCCTTGGTTGTCCTGGACTCGCTTTGTAGACCAGGCTGGCCTCGAACTCACAGAGACCCACCTGCCTCTGCCTCCCAAGTGCTGGGATTAAAGGTGTGCGCCACCACGTCTGGCTCCCCTCCACTGTTGACTATTATTAATCAGCATCAGGCACTCATCCCGTCTCTCTCCCTAGGCAGAGTACAGGTCCCCTGAGGACACGAATCCTGTCTGTTTTATGAACTGCCCTGCCTGTATCCAGTGCCTAGAACAGCTGAGCCCCGGGCAAGCCTCCATCGCTGTGTGTTGAGTGAGGACCAGGCATTCAGTTTAATGCTGATGACACTGAGGTTGGAACAGTTGATGCCTGGCCCAACAGGAGCAGCTGTGCTTTGGGGAGTCCTCAGTGCACTCAGCCACACAGAGCCCCGTGTGACTCCTTCTGTAAACTCAGAGCAGTTCTGCCCAGCAGGACGGCCCCTGCTTTACAGACAGAGACCAGCAGGTGGGGTGATATCTCTCACATCAGTGCAGGGGGCAGCGGGGGGGGGGCGGGGGGCTGCAATGTTATGGTCCAGGTGTCCAAGCCCCTTTGGTCCAGGTGTCCAAGCCCCTTTGGTAACTTCTGTGCTTTCCTGGATCCCTCCAAAAAGCAAAGGCCTCTGTGTTGGATGGACCATTTAGACAATCCCCTTACCTCCACTGGACAGAATTCATCCAGATGTTTTATTTTATTTTATTTTATTTTATTTTATGTGTCTGTGCCTGAGTGTGTATATGTGCATCACGTGCATGTGGTGCCCAAGAAGGCCAGAAGAACATGTCACAGGCCGTTGTAAACCGCCATGTGGGTGCTGAGACTCGTAGCTGGGGCCCTCTGCAAGAGCAGTCCCCAATCCATATGGATTTTGGATCCCGCAGCCTGACTTCCCCCACTTGCTTCACATGCAAGCTGTCTCTCACCATCCCACCTTCCCCAGAGCTACCCAAGGCCAATGGAGACACCTCACTGAACCTGGAGAGAGCAAGTCCGTGGGCTCCATGCTCCATTAGCTCTCTCTGCCCTTTGTCGCTTCCCAGGTACTTGCCTTGCCACGGTGATTCATGAGCCCTGTCAGTGTGCAGCCTGAGCCACAGAGACAGCTAGAAGTGGCAAGGTTGTGAGCAGCTGTCCATCAGGCCAACGGGGGGTGGGGTGGGGTGGACGGGCTGAGGGCTGGTCAGAAACACAGGAAGGAGGGCAAGCAGTCCAGATCCTCTGGGAGACAGCCGATCCTACTGAGGCACTTGCCACACTCAGTTCGAGGGCAGCGAGGGCAAGGGGGGCTGGCCCACAGCAGGACCAGGGAGATGGGGCATGAAGACACAGGAATTGTAGCGTAATAAAGACAGCGGCAGCAGGAGCAGGAGACAGGAAGGTTTAGACAAGTCGGAAGCAGCCCTGAGGTTGCTGAGTCTCTTTATTGCAAAGACAAAAGAAAACTGCAAACGGCAGGTGGACAGACTGGGTTAGTGGGATGTACTCCTCTGGCAGCTGTGTTGAGGACAGACTGGGTTAGTGGGATGTACTCCTCTGGCAGCTGTGTTGAGGACCCGGTTGAACTCACCTCCCAGGTAGTGTTCCTCACCAACCCATCTGGCAGGTGCCAAGAAAGGCCAGCCTCTGTCCCTGAGGCCCCCATCTGCCCATCTTCACTGGTTTTCTCATTAAACCTTGAGGCTTCTCACCCCTTCCTCATTTTCTCAGCGCCTCCTATGAGGCCTTCTGCCTCTTGTCCTATTTGTCTCCTTGCATTTGGCTTTTTGTGGGCCCTTGGTGACATCTGTCTTTACCTGCCTCTGCCTGGATGTAGATTCCCTTCCACACAGTCCCGTCTTTTAGCTGCTGGCTGGCCTCCGCCTCTAATGCACCCATTCACTGGCCAGAGGGTCCTCAAGCCATCAGGCTTTGCAGAGGATGAGGGAACACCACCTTGCTCTCAGCTGTGGGAAGTTGGCACAGAGCTAAAGTTACAGAAGACAGGCAATATACCTCACAGCTTTCTTTTTTTCTAGAATAGAGTTGATGTTTCAGGCCAGGCCTTGCTAAATGCTGGGACACACACACACAAACACACACACACACACGCACACACATGACAGACACACAGAAACACAGAGATGCACATACAGTGACAGACAGACATATAGACACAGAGATAGTAACAGACAGACAATCAGGCAGACACAGTGACACACACAGTGACAGACAGAAACACACAATAATCTCTCTCTCTCTCTCTCTCTCTCTCTCTCTCTCTCTCTCTCTCTCTCTCTCTCACACACACACACACACACACACACACACACACACACACACACACACACCAGACAGATAGACACTGCAATAGACATACATGCTCTGAGAAGTTCAGATGGTTTTATAGCCAGACTCAAAGAGCCAGGCACAGTGGCTCACATCTTTAATCCCAGCACTGGGGAGGCAGAGACAGGTGGATTGCTGTGAGTTCAAGACTAGCCTGGTCTACAGAATGAGTCTCGGACAGTCAAAAATCAAGGCTACACAGAGAGACCCTGTCTTTAAAAAAAAAAAAAAATCACATCTCTCTAATGGACACCCAGAAACCAGAGACTCATTGTAGCCCCAAACTCAACCTTTCCCCACAGAGCTGCGGCCCACCAGGCTCTAGAAACTGGGCCAGGTAAGGTGCCCCTGGGAATGTCCAGCACCCTAGAGAGGACAGAGGTCCCCAGACATTACCCTCCCCAGCTGGCAACAGGCGGGGAGGGGCAGCTGCTTCCCTGTTCTCCAGCGATCGAAGGAGAAGATTTATTCCTGGGACACCCTGTCAGCCGGAAAGCTGTTCTCTCTCCTCCTGCTCGCCAGCCCATCTGTTTCCAGGCCCCTGTGAATCCTTTGTTTCCGACTTTCTTTGTACGCCCCTTGATTTATGACACTGGGTCTGAATATCTCTTCTCATTTAACATACTTTGAAGCCCATTCAAGTTGTTTCAATAATAAATCAGTCTCAATAAAAAGCAAAGCTTCCACCTGTTTAAGTCGGACCTAGAAAGTGGCCTTTGTGGGACTGGTGAGGGCAGAGGGGGTGGTGCGCCCCCTAGGGGCTGGAGTGCACATGACAGTGGCCACCCTGAAATACAGACACCATGTGTGCATTCCATATAGTGTGGGTCACTTACTCACCACAAACGCACCACATGTTTACTGCCTGTGCATTGTTTGTATACCACATGTGCACTGTATGTGTGTGCTACGAATGCATCATATATACACCATGTGTACCCACCATGACACACTCAAACAAGGTTGCATCACTGAATGAGGTCAGCAGTGTGAATCAGCTCCCCACTAGCTGCACCTCCTGTTTCCACCTCAAGACTTTTCATGGGGAGGAGGGGTTCCTCCTCGCTGGCTGGGACACCGCAGCTGAGGAAGGGCAACATCATGAAGATCTTTTTCTTGCTCTCCCAGGCCTGGGCTCTTCTCTCTCCTGGTTCCTGGCTCCGCCCAGTCAGGTGATCCTCTTGTCTTCATTATTGCTGAGGGGTGTGTGTGTGTGTGTGTGTGTGTGTGTGTGTGTGTGTGTGTGTGTGTGTGTGTGTGTGTGTGTGTGTGTGAAAGCCAGAGACCAAGGTTGGGCGTCTTCATCTATTTTCTTTCTTTTTCTTTTTTTTTTTCTTTTTTCTTTTTTTTTTTTTTTTTGGTTTTTCAAGACAAGGTTTCGCTGTGATAGCTTTGGCTGTCCTAGACTCACTTTGTAGATCAGGCTGGCCTCGAACTCACAGTGATCCACCTGCCTCTGCCTCCCAAGTGCTGGGATTAAAGGTGTGCGCCACCATGTTTTTTTTTTTAAAGACTTTATTTATTTATTAATTTATACAGTATTCTACTGGCATGTGTGCCTGCAGGCCAGAAGAGGGCACCAGATCACATTACAGATGGTTGTGAGCCACCATGTGGTTGCTGGGAATTGAACTCAGGACCTCTGGAAGAGCAGACAGTGCTCTTAACCTCTGAGCCATCTCTCCAGCCCATCTTCATCTATTTTCTTCTCCCTGGTTCTTTGAGACAACATCTTTCACTGGACCTGAAGCACACCAACTCAGCCAGCACGGTGGATTGAATGGTAGATGCCCCTCCACAGTCTCAGGTATCTGAAAACTCAGTCCCCAGTTTGGTGCTACTTGATAAGGCTTAGGAGGTTTGGTCTTCTGGGAGGAAGTGTGTCACTGGAGGAGGGCTTTGAGTTTTTAAAAGCCTCGCGCCATTCCTGGTTCACTCTCTGCTTCCTGTTGGTAGAGGTGTTGAGACGCGAGCCCTCGGCTTCTTCTTTCTCTGCCACGCCTGCCTGCTGGCACGCTTCCCCAACCCGTATCACTCTAGAACAGAAGTTCTCAACCTGTGGGTTGCGGCCCCCTTTGGCAAACCTCTATCTCCAAAAAGATTTACATTACGGTCCATAACAGTAGCAAAATCACAATTATGAAGTAGCAGTGGAAATAATTGTATGGCTGGGGAGTCACCCCAACTCGAGGAACTGTATTAAAGGGTCGCAACAGCAGGAAGGTTGAGAACCACGCTCTAGAATCATAACGCCCAAATAAACGCTTCCTTCTAGAAGTTGCCTTGGTCATGGTGCTTCATTACAGCAATAGAAAAGTAACTCGGGCTGGAGAGATAGATGGCTGAGAGGTTAAGAGCACTGGCTGTTCTTCCAAAGGTCCTGAGTTCAATTCCCAGCAACCACATGGTGGCTCACAACCATCCATAATGAGATCTGGTGCCCTCTTCTGGCCTGCAGGCAGAATACTATACAAATAATAAATAAATAAATCTCTTTTTAAAAAAAGAAAAGTAACTCATGCAACTAGAATGACTAGATAACAAGTCCCAGAGACTCCCTCTGCCCCTCCCTCCTCAGCACCAGGTACCCACCCCACACCCAACTTTGTCTGTGAGTGCCAAGGATCCAGGATCAGGTCCTCATCCTTGCAGGCCAGGCACCTTGCCCACAGAGTTAGCTCTTCTCATCTTGAACTAGTACCCAAGGGTGTGGCTGAACTTCCTCCTGCTTCCATAGGAAATCACAGTATCCAACTCCATCGCCTGCCCCAGACCCAGTTCTACCACCCCTACCCCTATGAAGGCTCTGCACTATAGAAATGCCTACTCAAAGCCTGGTGCAGTGGTGCACACCTGTAATCTCAGCACTCGGGGAGGCAAAGGCAAGGTGGATTGCTATGAGTTCCAGCCTGGTCTACAAAGCAAATCCAGGACAGTCAAGCCTACACAAAGAAACCCTGTCTCAAAAAAAAAAAAAAAAAAAAAAAAAGTAGTAGATGTGCCATTCAGGTGTGAGGGCAGCCTACCTCTGGGAAGACAGGCAAGAACCACCTAGACCCATACACAACCCTGTCAGGCTTAGCTCTGTGACCTTAGGCAAGTGGCTTGACCTCTCTGATATCCATGCCCCGTCCTGTGAAGTCAGAAAACTCATGTTCCACTCAGCCTGATGCAGGGGAACTACCAGGAAGGGGATACTGGCTCCTGCACCCAGGAGCTTCCTGGGAGGGGGAAGGAGCAGGGGCTGCAACTCAGGGATCTCAATTTATGGCCAGGACCAGGAACCAACAGTGATGCTGAAGGCTACTTGGAGTGTACTACGTTCTCCTAGCAGTGGGAGATGTCAGAGAGGAGGCTGGAAGGACTTAGGGGATGTGACTTTTCACAAGGCCCCACACCAGCCCCTACAGAAAGAATGCTTTTCTCTGACACTGGGAACTGTGGCCCAGTTAGGGATCTGCTAATGAGCTCCTCAGTTAGGGATCTGCTAATGGCCCAGTTAAGGACCTGCTAATGAAATCCTCAGTTAGCTCAGGGTTGGCTGAATGACCTGCACATCTGCAGCCTCACCCCAGGTCCCCAGAGCTGAACTTGAAAACAAGAGGTCAGAGGGACACAGAACAGGGGCCCTGTCTTCATTTCAGGCACAGAGTGGGGTATGCTAGAACCTGAGTGACCGAGGGGCCAGGGCTTACTGCCCAGGGCTGGCTACTTGGATCTGGGGATCAGGCCAGAGGGGAAACTGGGCAGAGCAGGATCAGAGAGAGCTGAGAGGGACAGGGGTATCAGTCAGGGAGGGAATTCCAGGCAGACCAAGGGGTTGGGGTGGGGACAAAAAGCAGCTGCAAGCTGGCCTATCCCAGACAGACCTTGGAGGACCACCAAGTCCCGCCAAGTGTGTGGCCCAGAACCTTCTGCAGAGGCTGGTGTAGAGCTCTTCATCTCCTCCTCCCCCTTGGCAACTCCTGCTCCCCCTTCTGGGAGCAGAAGATGTTCTGAGAGGTGACGGCATGCTGTGTTCCCCTAAAAATAACAGCGACAGGTTCATTGCTTGTTGAGAGAGAGAGAGAGAGAGAGAGAGAGAGAGAGAGAGAGAGAGAGAGAGAGAGAGCGCGAGCTGTTCAACTCTCTTGATGGTTCTGTTGGTGCCTCTAGGCCAGTGTTTTCTCAACCTGTGGGTCACGACCCCTCTGGGGTCATGAGACCTTTCACAAAGGTTTCCTAAGACCATTGGAAAACACAGACATTTACATTTAAGGTTCATAGCAACAAAATAAGTTTATGGTTGGGGGTCACCACAACAGGAGGAACAGTATTAAAAGGTCACAGCAGTAGGAATGTTGAGAACCCCTGCGTCAGGCCCTCTGCCCTCTAGGACCAGGGCTTGTCTGGGTGCCAGGTGAGGCGTTCCTTCTCTGACCATGGGCAGCCACTAGTGGGCCTGCGTACCATCTGCATCTCCCTTCCCTTCTTGTTTCCCTCTCCTCCAGATTCACGTTGATTTCCGTCCCTAACATCCACCCTAGGGGCAGAAGGAAGAGGTGTGGCAAAGATCTCCTTCCCCAGTCTTAGAAGCCAGACTTTGTTCCTCTTGGCTGTGGTCTTTGTGGGAGAGGCATCCTAGTGCCCTCTCCACCTGGCTTGACAGCCCACTCAGCAGAGGCTGACTGCTCCACACGCTGGAAGGCACAGGATCAGCTAAGACCCCATTTACAAGTCAGCTCTAATGGAAAGTGGCATACTTGCCTTCCAGAAAATAAGGTATGGTTCCCCAGTGCGTGCCCACCCTGGCTTGTGACAGGGCATCCTTCTGTCTCCCTTGCCGCTGCCCTCCCCACCTCCTGGCAGGTGTTATTGCAATTATTAATAGGAAGCTGCTTCTGGGGCAGCCGGCTGAGCAGGTGCATCCATCTCCCTGGGAGTGGCTGTCACCCCAGGGTTCTGTGCAGTGCCTGCAGCTCAAGCAGGGCTCTTTGGTCTTATCCTCTTTCCCTCCATCTCCTAAGATTGACATATTGAGGCCTAAGGGCCAGAGGAAGCTGAGATGCCCATCAGGGACATTCCTGGGAGAGTCTCTCCTCAAGGCAAAAGGTTCATTCCTCTCTTTTATTCATTCAACAAGCATGTATTGAGCATCTATTATTAGGTACACAGCATTCTCAACCTTAGGGTCATAGCAGTAGACGGACACCATCCCAACCCCTTCCTGTCTCCCAAATACAAAATAAGCCAATAAATGTAATTTAATTTTTTTGAATGATCACCAGGTACGGTGATGCAGGCCTGTAATCCCAGCACTCAGGGAGGCAGAGGCAGATGGATCTCTGTGAGTTCAAGGCCAGCCAGGTCCACAAAGAGATCACTGTGATTTATACAGCCAAACAAAAGAGGAAGAGCTGGAGGAGAGCGGGGGAAGGGCTCCATATAGACAGGGCCATCTTCATTTTGAGAGCCACTGTCAGTCTGTAGCAGGTTGAGGAGAGGAGACTGAGGATCTCCACACACCTCTTCACCTAATACAGTAGCCCTCTTGTTTTCATCTTGCATTAGTGTGGTCATGTCCCTGATAATTTAAGCCCTAGGGCTCTGTACTGGTTTTTCTTATCCCTCCCTGCCAGCAAAGCATGTTCTCAGCACATAAGAGGTATGCCAGAACACCAAACAGTCGCCCAGTAGCCACTGAACCAAATAATTGAAGCACCCAGTAATAATGTGCCAGGTAGCCGATATGTGTGCAGTCCCTTCGGGCATGCTCCATGTCCATCTGGAGTCTCCAGCCCTTGCCACCCACAAGGATTGGTGGCTGAGAGTGAGTGTGTGGGGAGGCATGGGGACCGGGAAGTCTGCGGCCAGGTAAGTGGCGGTGCTGGAACTAGCCAGGACGGAGTACAGGGGAGGATGCGCTGGCCTCCCTCTGGCCCCTCCAACTTCTTGTACAGAGTTAATAAAACTGCAGCAAGGATGACCCGGAGGACATGATTTACTTGGGCCGGGGAAAAGCTTTCAATAAGGTCCCTCCATAAAAGGCCATTAAGGGAGTGGAATAACCAGAGGCTAAGGGGCAAGTGTTATGGATTCCAGAGTGGTTTAAGCAGAGGAATTAAAGAGGCATTCAGAGCGCAGTGACGTTATTAATAACCACACGGGGCACGTGCAAGCCTTTTCCTTCCTGACTGGCCTTGCAAGCCCTGACTCCTCAGCTGGGGTGGGCACTGAAGAATTCACCCCACCTACATGCTGGACTTGTGTTGGGAAGGATGATAAGGCCGGGTGTGTGTGTGTGGGGGGGGTCCTCGAGCCACACGCTTCCTTTGGGAGGAGTCTCCAGGGAAGAGGGAAGGAAGGGTAGGAGCCTTGGTGAGTACATGGCCAGCCTCCAGCTTCAAGCCTTGCTGCCAGAGAGAGTGCATGCAGTTGTGGGAACCCAAAACCCACCTTCTCCAGAGTGGCCAGGGGAGGAGGGCCCCCAAGGAAGGTGAGGCTGTTGTCTCAGAGTCCCTGGGACTCTGATGGAGACAGGCTACAAGAAACCTGGTGGTCTTCACCAATCTCCCCAGCTTGGTCACAGCCCCCACCCAGTAGTTCACACCCATTATTCAAGGCTCAGCCCAAGCTACATCCTGGAACCTCTTTAAGCTACACCCCTTTATTCCCTTCTCTACATAATAAGACAAAGACCCCACTTCCAGAAGGCTCCAGACCAGCCAAGGCCAAAGCCTACCTCCAAAGCCAAGCACTTCCTGCAGGTTTCTGCCTGTATCCATGAAGGCAGGTGGGACACGGAGGCCTCTAAGAACCTTGACCCCGATGTGAGGGGTAGCAGAGTCACCTGACGATACTCATGCTGTGTCACCTGGCTCTGTCCTCTGCAAGGTCTCCTGTTTCCGATTGTAGCTCTCCTGCCCAAATTAGCATTCCTTTGAAATTTTTTCACACCCTTCAGTGTTCCTTAAATGTGCGCGTTAACTGGCAAGATGGCTTGCCTTAGCTCCCTCTCTGGCCTCACATTTATCTCCACACAACCTCATTACACTTAACATGGCCATCCTCTCCGCTTAGCCTCATAAACTGAAGGCAGCTGCAGAAGAGTCCCCTAGGTCCTGGGGCTTGAAGGCTCAGAAGCCAGGTGCCACCTGGAGGGCCACAGCTAGGAGTGCTAGTCTCTTGAGCTTGACCTAGCCAGGCCTCTGAGGCAGCAGTCCCTTCCCAGTTAGTACCTGCAATTTAGCCTTGAGCCAGTAACCTTCCTAGCTTACAGGTGAGCAGTGGCCACTAGCCTGCTGTAATCATGCTCATGCTGAGATTTGAACCCAGGTATTTCAGTCCAAAGCCTGGGACACCGCTGGTCCCTCCCAGAGTCGTCTGCAGCAAGTAGGTGAGGGGCAGGAGACAGTCTCATGATGGAGGCAGCTACCAGGGGCAATAGGAGGCAAGAGTGGACTTTTATTATTCACAGCACTTTGTGATAGTGTCTTTTGAGACAGAGTCTCGTTATGTGGCCCCTGCTCTCAGGATACTCACTATGGAGACCAGATTAGTTTTAAACTCATAGAGACCTACCTGCTTATATGTCTCTTGAGTGCTGGGGTTAAAGCCATGCACTACTGTGCCTGGCTTTGAGAATAACATATTTGCTTCTCATGGTAACCCTGTGTGTAGTTGATACACAGAGGGTAAGTCGCTTGCCCAAATATCTCTCTCCCCTCCCCACCCCCCCCCATCTTTTCTCATGTGTGTGCACACCATACTGGAGATTGAACCTGGGTTTTGTTAACTGCATTCTAAACTCCTTAGAAAATTGTGTGTGTGTGTGTGTGTGTGTGTGTGTGTGTGTGTGTGCGTGTGTGTGTGCGTGTGTGTGTGTGTGTGTGCACTTGCACGTTGTATGCATGTGTGGTATATGCACATGTGCAGGTGTGCTTGGCCACAGGGGTGCATGTCGCACCAGATGGTTCCCCCAATTACTTCATCATTATCATCTTCTTGGGGTTGTTTGTTTGTTTGTTTGTTTGTTTTTGTTTCTGTTTTGAGACAGGGTTTCTGTGTGTAACAGCCCTGGCTGTCCTGGAACTCTCTGTAGACCAGGTTGGCCTCGAACCCACAGAGATCCGATGCCTGCTTCTGCATCTTGAGTGCTGGGATTAAAGGCGTGTGCCACCACCGCCCTGCTCATCTTCTTGGGGGTTGGTTGGTTTGTTTGTTTGTTTTTCTTTTTGAGATAGGGTTTCTCTGTGTAGTCTTGGCTGTCCTAGATTCACTTTGTAGACCAAGCTGGGACTACAGGTCTACACCATCAGGCCCAGCTTACACGCTGCCGTCATAACCCTCCTTTCTCCTCTGGCTCCAGAGAGGCCCATTTTTTAACTCAACTCTTCCATGTGGCCTTCTAATTGTGAGAAGCTTGTAATTCCCTGTCCTGAGTCCAAGATGACTTTTAGATCCTTACCCCCTTTCACATGGCTTCGGTAGAGATGTCAAAGAAAGGGTTCTCCACGCTTAGCCCTGTCTGTACTCCACCCAGCCAAGCATCACTTGGTCACAGCCCCATGGGGTAATGGGTACCGGGCATTTAAGTGTATGTGGCCAGAATCCTTTGAGCTTTTCCACCAGGATGGAGGCTCCCACCGGTCCTGCTGGGACAGCTGTTTTGAAGCAACCAATGTCTAATTGGTGAGCGAGGACGGTGTCCAGGGACTTCAGGCTCTGTGCTCCTGTCATTAGGAAGACATCATCACAGGAAACCCAGACCACTACCTCAGCTCCCACCTCTGTTTGAATACCTCTTTCAGACAGAACTATAAGAATCCAGGCCAGCACAGAGACTTCTATCCTCCCAAATCTGGACACTGTCCCTGTCTCTGTCTCTGCCTCTGTTGAGGGTCCACTGTGCAGTTTGGGATGGCAATGATACCTGGTGCCTGAGTTTGCTGTGCCATCCCCTTCTTGGTGGCCTTGCTGACTGGGAGGGAGGCAGAGTTGTGTGGGGCTGGCAGGAGGCAGGTAGCATGGGGTTGCAGGTCAGAAGCCACCTTGCTACCTCGCTGGAAGACAGTAGTCTTGGGACCTCCCTAATGAGATTTACCAGACAACGACAACCTTTAGTGCCTGCCTGGCTATAATCTCCTTAATCTTAATACAATCTTTCCTGTTGAACTCTCCAGAGCCTCAACATCTATTCCCAACCTCTATGGAAGGATTTTTTTTTATATTATTATTATTACAATGTGATACTGTGATTACTGTCGAAGTCTCAGTCTTTGTGGAGGGGAAATTAATAAGTTTCTCTTAAGCACTCAGCACCCGTCTGCATACCAATGAGGCTGCCCGGCTCCCCCATGGTGGGAGTCAATTACCAATCTGGCCTCTTGCCCACTAAGACCTGGTAGTTCTCACATCTGGCGGAGATGGCCAATAGCACCCAGCTCTGGTCCCAGCCCCTCAGGCAAGTGGAGGACATCTCCCAAGGGGCCAAAGGGCTGCCTTACTCTGCTGCTGGATGAGCCGTAGGGCAGGAATTACAGATGTTGGGTCTCAGAAGCAGAAGAGACCTCAGTCTTCAGCTCGGTCAAGCCTCTGAATTACAGACTTGGACCTGCCACCATTAAGTAGACAGCCAGTGTCAAGGCCAAAGCCACTGTCCCCAGCGTGACATCAGCCACTGTCCCCAGCGTGACATCAGGTTCTCTAACTCACTCCCTCTGCAGGATGTGTTTGCCCTCTTGCCTGGCTGCGATGCTTCTTGCAGCATCATTTGTCTTTGTCCTCTCCTAATTGGACTAGAGGACTGACAGGCAGAGCCCTTTATCCCCAGAGGGAGAGGAAGTGAAAACACAGCCTATCCCAAGCAAGCCTGTCCCCACCTGGTACCATCATGCTCAGCTTCCTAACACATGCCACCGGCTGGCAGCCTGTTGGGGCAAGCAGGGCAATGAGCAAACAAAACCAAAACCCATTCCTTCAGGCACCGCCGCTTTCTCCAAGGCTAGTGCGAGATGCCTGGGCTCAAGGGTGCCAGGCAGCAATAGGAAGGTTGTAAGAGCTTTGGCGAACACCTGTGTGGGAAGGATGGCGCAGGCTCTAGAGTTAATCCGTGCCAATGGAGTGATCCATATTATTCTTTCAAAGTAAATTAAACCCATTCGTCACTGTAATTAGCAGAGCTGCCCAGCAGGGCTGTAGCCTGGCTATCAATACATTGGCACATGTTCTTCCCATGGCCTGGGTGACCTTCCCACAGATGGCCAGTGCAAGAAGGCTTGGGGCTGGCTGCCAGGCTCTGCTGGGAGGGATAGAGGAAGAGGCCTGGGTACTTTGGGCAGGGAAAAGGCCACTGCTTCTTCAGATGTCTCCTTGACCTTAAAAATCTCTTTGGATGACCCGAATGCTCATATTCCACCATGAGGCAGAGACTTTGTCTACCAGAACGATACTGGGCTCACAGTCAGGGCTGAGAGGTACTTATTGAATGGATGGAAGGATCGGTGGGTAGATGGATGGATGGTGAGATGGGTGTGTGGATAGATGGGTAGATGGATAGATGGAAGATGGATGAGGAAAGGGGTCAGTCCGGGTTGGCATTACCTTGTTGCAGGGCAGGAGCCTGGCAAGCAGTGTTGGGTATATTTCAGCTTCCCCTGGGTCTCTCAGCTGAAAGCCTTTGAGCCGTGCCTAACCTGTGCTCATGTGTCCCCTACCTTGGATTCAAGAGAGACAACTGGAGGCGAATGGGCCTCAAAGAGAGACAGCCAGACAGCCAGATTTCAATGCCATTTGATCCCTAGATACAGCCCTAGACTCTCCTGCCTTGTAAACTCACTATATAGCCCAGGCTGGCCTCAATCTCCCAGTGCTGGCATCACAGGTACGTGCCAGCACCCTATACCTGATTTACACAGGGTACAGGGTATTCCAGGGGAAATCTCTTTTCTCACTAAAGAACAGGCGCAAAGGGGACAGGATGGACAGACAGGCTCTTGGCAGGAGGGAGGGAAGGCTACACACAGAAGGCAGCCAGTGTTCTTCCATGAACCCAAATCGTCCACTAGTTCCCTGGAATCTTTGAGCCCTGTTCTACCACAGCCTGGCACCTTGCTGAGAGCCCAGCAATGAGGAACTAAATCCTCATGCACATAAAAGTTCTCCTGGGATGCTGTGTTTCCCACACTGCAGAGTTTGCCTCTGACTCGCTCACCAGTAGAGCCTCTCTCTCTCTCTCTCTCTCTCTCTCTCTCTCTCTCTCTCTCTCTCTCTCTCTCTCTCTCTCTCTCTCTCTCTCTGCCCTCAGTCTTCAGGGACAAGAGAAGAGAAAGGAGAGGAAATTAAGGAGTCTTTGATTTGCAGGGGAGGTTGCGGCACTGGGGAACATGCCTGAGTTCTGAGGCATAATCCAAACCACCAGCCAGTTCCCTAGCAGCCTTTCCCGGCCCGTTCTTCGTAATTAGTCTGTCTGAGCCTTTAGGGCAGACCCCAGGAGATCATGCAGGAGATGGTGGGCAGGAGGCCTGAGGCTAGAGAGCAAAACAGATGGGAACCTCTGAACCAGCCCCGGGTCATCAGGGGTAGTTTGTCCTTTGCCGGGCAACCTTTGTCTCCAGTGCCTTCCTCTCTGTTCTTTCTGCTTCCTGGCCACCACAAAGTGAACGGCTTCGCTCCATCACAAGTCGTGACGTTCTGCCTCCACAACAAGCCAGAACAAGCAGCAGCAGGGTCCCGTGCCCGGCATCCAGCCCTTGCTCTGCAATCTAGCTAAGCCAGCTGCTGGCCTGAGACGCCAGGGCAAGCCAGAACCTACAGCTAGTCAGCCCACAGCCTTTATGGCTAAGTGGCTGCCAGTTAGGGCTGGGGGTGGCAGGAAGGAAGGAATCTCCTCATCTGTCAGGGAGTAAGCATTTCTCTCCGCAGCCTGAGACATCACAGAGGCTCCAAGAACCCTGAAGTGTGGACATCTCCCTGATGAACCATTTCCCTCATATCCTGAGCCCCCCCCCCCCCCGCTCCCCTTCCCTAACCCCACCCCCACCCCCAGAGCTCTAAGCCAGCTTCCTGGTCAGCTGTCTCCCGTTATTCTAGAGAACCAGTGATGGCCAAGGTTGACTATTTTAAAAATAAAGAAACCTAGATTCTAAAAGGGAAAGTGGCCTAGCAAAGTTAAGCCAAAGGGGGCTATAAAGTAGACTCGGGAGTACATGTCCATAATCCCAGCACAAGAGAGGCTGAGGCGAGGGGATCACAAGTTCAAGGTCAGCCTAGGCAATTTAAATGGGAAAAAGAACTGGGGACGTGTCTCAGTTGGAGAGCTCTTGCCTAGTGTGTGTGTGTGTGTGTGTGTGTGTGTGTGTGTGTGTGTGTGTGTGTGAGAGAGAGAGAGAGAGAGAGAGAGAGAGAGAGAGAGAGAGAGAGAGAGAGAGAGAGTAAGGACCTGTGTTCAGTTTCTAGCACCATAAAAACAACAACCAAGGACCATGTACGATGTAGACCTAGAACTTCTGCTCAGATGTAGTAGATAGTCCCACAATGTGGGGAGTAGGGACTACTTCTGACATGGACTCTGAGCCCCCTTGCTCATCACTTCCTCCTAGCAGGGCGGCCTCTCCAGGCCCCAGAGGAAGAGGAGACAGGCAGTACAGATGAGACTTGATAGGCTGAGGTCAGATGTTAGGGGGGGAGGGCTCCCTTTTCTGAGGACAAGGGGAGAGAGGGAGAGGGGATGAGGAGGGGGGATTGGGATCGGAGGGCAACGAGGGAGGGGACTACAATCAGCATGAACAAGTTATAAATAAAAAATAAAATAAAATAACAGCTCCTAAGGCAGGGAAGCAGGTCCCATCCTGGTCATCTTCTAGCTGTGGCAGATTACTACTATCCCATGCCCCACTCCAAAACAAACACTTTTAGTCTTGTTTTGTTTTGCAGTTGTAAAATTCAACCCCCCCCCTCAAAATTCCCCAAATGGCTAGGACACATTTTAATATGGATGTATATCAAATATTTATTCAAGATATAGAGCTAGGACGGCTAGCTCTAATTGTCCACAAAGAGCAAGCTACGATCACCTGGGAAGAGTCTCAGTGAGGACTGTGTTGGGCTGTGGGTGTGTCCACGGGGTGGGGGGCGGGGACTGTCTTGACTGCCTTCATTGATGTCGGAGGACTCAGCCCTGAAAGTGGGCAGCACCACCCTCTGCTTTGGGCTGTGGACTCTGTGTAAGAGTAGAGAAAGCTAACTGAGCACTAACCACGCATGCGGGTTCATCTTCTCTCTGCTCCGTGATTGCAGCCCGTGTCTTACACTCCTGCTCAGTGACTTCCCCACGGAGGTGGACTAAAATCTACAATTGTGAGTAAAAATAAACCCTTTTCCCCCTAAGTTGCTTTTGGCAAGGGTGTTTTTAATCACAGCAACAGAAATGAAACCAGGACAAGTGTTGACAATGTCACTCAGCGCTCAGCCTGACATAGAACTCACAAGTATGTCCTGGAACGAACCTCTTCAGCCTCGGCTTTCATATCTGTAAAATGGTCAAGGTTGGGAGTAATGATTAGAATAATATAAAGATGAATCCTGGATGAAGTGCGTGGCACGCAGGGCACTGCTGACCCTCTGTGGCAAGTCACTGGGCGCTGCTATTACTGTGTCTCATTAGCCAGAGAGAACCCTGCTCTGGTTTCTCACTTTCTGGCAAGCGAGGCTTGAAGGCTTTTTTCTGCCTGGCTTCCTTCTGGTGCCCAGGCTTCCTTTCTGCCTCACAAAAACATCTGGAAAGCTGAATCTTGCTTCCCTTATAGCTAAGATGAACAAAGAGAGCCCATAAAGTTAGCCTGGTGCTTGCAGGTGCTCCAGTAGTGGGCAGAGCTGTGTGGCCTGTGCTGTCCTGGAGACTGGCTCAGGAGGAAGGAACCCCTCTGAGCACCACCCCCACCCCGCACCCCCGCTGTGGTCTCTGTGAAAGTACAAGAGAGGCTCAGAATGGGGGCTGCTGGGAAATCCTTACAAAAGCTCCCTCCATTTCCCTAATTTTCCAAGGCGACGTTTTATGGAGACATCTGTCATCCCGCCTAAATCTACTTCCGAGGACTTGAGCCGTCACTGATGTAAAACTAATGAAAGGTTTATGAGTTCCCCAGCTCCAGGTAACTGTTGTAACTCCCTTTCAAGCCGCGCTGTTCCAGCGGCATCCGCAGAGCGGCTGTAGGTCTTTGAAGCAGAGAGGGAACCTCAAAGGTGGATCATTTTAACACCTTCCCTTGGAGGAGGGAAAAGCGGGTCTGGGCTGTCTCCTCACCACCACCTCCTCCTCCTCCTCCTCCTCCTCCTCCTCCTCCTCCTCCTCCTCCTCCTCCTTCTCCTCCTCCTCCTTCTCCTCCCATCATGCCCCTGATGTGATCAGGGAGGCAGCTGCTGGGAGTCTTCAGGTGGGAGACACTTCCAGAAAAGACCACATCAAAGAGTCTGGACACAAGAGTGGTTTTGGCTGCACAATACATAGAGGTCCTTAATGCCTCCGAACTGTCCCCTTAACAATGGCCACAGGAGAGAGTTTGTCTTATGGATCGGTTAACACAGTCTTTACATCTTTCACCATTAGCTGTGCTCATCGCAGTCCCCGGGAGACTCCATTTTCTGAATCTGCCCAGGACAAAGCTGCTATACGGCGGCGACCCAGAGCCTCTGCGGGTGTCTAACGCCTATCTTCTCTGCCTGCTCTGCACCCCGATCCCTATTTGGTGATTGTGGCTTCTTTTGTTGTTGGTGTTCTGAAAGCTCTCACCGGGTAGCCCTAGCTGGGGTGCCTCCCAGAGAGAGTGACAGGGTGAACAAGGCTGAATGGCCATGTTGTGCTATGATCCGTCCTCTGAAGTCACTATGTTGCTCCCAGATTTGCCTGTATTCCTAACAATCAGCCTCACAGCTAGGCTGCCCGGGTCCCTCAAGTGTCTATCTGCAGCCCCTGCCCAAGCTGTCTGTCCCCCAGGATCCTTTTACAGAACCACAATTTGAGCAGCTTCTGTGTGGGAAGAAGGACCCGCACTGCCCTCTTCATCCATCCCTGTAGCAAGCCTCTCTTCTCTACACCTATTAGCTGCCACACCTGCCTCCAGAGACGGTTGTCACCAGAGACTAGAATGTGGGGGCCGCAGGAAACAGAGGCCCACCTGTATGGGGAACCTGCTCTGTGTGAGGTTAGCCCCAGCAATGGGAAAACGCTGGGTCCTCCCAAAGCCTCCCATTTTACAGGTAAGACAACTGATACGCAGAGAGGATACGTAGTTTGCTGATGCTGCACAGCTCCTAAGCGGCAGAGCTGAGGCAAGAGCTCAGTGACCCTTCTTCATTGCAGCTGTGAGGCGAGCCTCAATTCACTTTCCATAAGGAAGCCACAGTTAGGCTGGTGAGATGGCTCCGAAGGGAAAGGTGCTTTCTCCCAAGCCTGACAATCAGGGGACCTACGTGATAGAGGCCGAGTGTTCACACCAGCAAGTTGTCCTCTGACCTAGATACAGATGACCTGGCACACATGCGTCCACCCATATACATGTACTTTAAAATGAGAAAAAATATATTTAATATAATAATAATAATAATAATAATAATAATAATAATAATTTTTAAAAGATTTATTTATTATTATGTATACAGTGTTCTGCCTGCATGTACATTTGCAGGCCAGAGGAGAGCATCAGATCACATTATAGATGGTTGTGAGCCACCATGTGGTGGCTGGGAATTGAACTCATGACCTCTGGAGGAGCAGTCAGTGCTCTTAACCTCTGAGGCATCTCTCCAGCCCAATAATAATAATTTTTAAAGGTCTGAATGTGGGAGTAGCAAGCTATGCATCAAAAGGTAAGGTATACAGGTGGGGAGGGAGGAGGGTGGGTGGTGTCTGGCTGACCTCACCCTGCTGTGATAAGTCCATGTATACCCTACACCATCCCTCTTATTTCTGCACCTGAAAACCCCGTCTATGTTTTGCCCCCTTTCTAAAAACACTGCCTCCCCACCTGTGTGCCTTGACCACCCTGCTGTCCCAGTGGCTCAAGGCTGGCTTGGGAGGCTCAGCTCTTGCCACTGCTGCAGCTGGCTCTGTCCAGCTGTCTAATAGAAAGATCTGAGAGATGCTTCGGAGAGAGACTCTGCAGAGCGCAGGAGCCCTGTAGATTCTAATCCTTTTCGTCTTTAATCTTTTTCTCCTCGGCGGGCTCACAGGTTTCACTGGCTCCGCGGAGTTTGTTCCTTCGTTCAGGGGAGATAAAGCTGGGCAGCTACTCCTCCCACTGCCTGTGACATGTGACAGGTGGAAGCTTTGGATAAACAGGATTGGCTTCCGGAGGCTGAGGAACTTGAGGGGCAGGGGGCAGGGGGGGAGCGGGTTTGAGGATCCAGACAACTCAGTCCCAACCTTCATTTTTTCTATTTCTGGCTAGTCCTGTGGAAAGTCCACGAGGCCTCTGGAAGGATTAGGGGCTGAGAAAAGGAGAGCACTTATTACCCATAAAGTGCCCAAGCCAGGCAGGCATTCACAGACTGAGGCATTTGAGGCAGATGGTCCAGAGCAGGGCCTTAAAAATCAGACAGTCCTGGCAGCAAATCTTAGCTCTGCTCTCCCCTGCTATGAGGCGGTGGCCAGTTGTCTTGAGCTCTCAGAGCCTGCGAGGTTTTTCACAAATCAAAGCCGACTGCCATAGCAGAGGAGCCTGCAGGGGAATTCTGTGTCCCCAAATGCTCAGAGACACCACCACCACCACCAGCCTTCCTCCCCAAAAGCAAGCTGACAAAGAGGCTCTCTGGCCTCTGAGCACTGGCCAGGCTGACAAGCAGGGCGATGCCGGTCATTAAGGCATCTTTCAGGCCAAAGAATCCCCACATAACAAATTCATTGTGCACAATAAAGAGCTCAGCTGCACCCTGCTCAGGGCATTTGAAATCCAAATTGCTGCTTTGGCACTTTGGAGGCCCAGAAAGAAGAAATGAGCTTGGGGTCTCTGGGAAAAGACCTTTAAACCTGCTTCAGAAGTCACATTTGTCTGATTGTTGCTCCCCTGTCCTTCAGGGAGGAAAGGAAGAGGCCGGATCGGATACCTGGTGAGCAGAGAAACATTGAGCAAGGAATAAGAGGGTTCAGGAAGAAAGGGTGACAGGGCCACGCCGACAGAGGAACCTCCAAAGTGATGTCACCAGAGCAAGATGCACTGGAATGGCAGGTGAGCAAAATGACCTACTTGGGGCTACACGGACAGCCCCAAAACTGACCACAGGGACCAACCAGGAGCTTGAGTGTCCTACCAAGCAGGCTCTGTCCTCTCCTGTCCACTGTGAAGCTGCATACAGGCCCCCCCTTTCTCCCCAAGGCTGCCACACACATACACTGAGCATCCTCTGGGTGACAGGGAGCAAGGAAGGACTGAGTCGGTGATGTAAGTCATGTCCCATGCTCTACGTAGCTCACCAGCCTCAGGTATCCATGAAGGAATAGAGGATCCTAGGGTGCCTAAAAAGGTGGAGGGAAAATTCAAAGCTGGGGCTGGAGTTCGACTCCCAGCTACCACATGGTGGCTCACAACAATCCATACCCTCTAATGCCCTCTTCTGGCATGCAGGTGTACATGCAGATAGAGCAATCAAATACATTAAAAAAAAATTTTTTTTTTCAATGAACCTTCAGGGGGTTACAGGGAGTGTTGCACAGGGGAGTCACCTCTTAAAGGAGGAATAACCTGGGGAAGCAGAGAGGGAAGGAGAGCAGGAATGCTGCTCCAGGCAGGGAAAACATCACCACCACAGGCTTGGCAATGGTGTGTTCAGGAAGCCGCAAAATACAGAATATATCTCCCTTGGGCACAGATCAGGGTAGATGGGCCAAGAAGATTCTCAATAGGGAAAGGTTCTTGCTGCCAAGCCTGGTGACCTGAGTTCAATCTCAGGATCCCAGAAGATGGAAAGAAAGAACTAACTCCACAGAGATGTCCTCTCATCTCCACAGGAGCACTGTGGGGAGCTCGTGTCATGGCCACTCCCATTAATTATTTGTAAATTAATTTTAAAAACTAAAAACCTTTATGAACACATCAAGTGGCTCCCAAGCACTTGTAACTCCAATTCCAGGGGATCCGACACCTCTGGCCTCCACTGGCGCCTGCAATCACATGTACACGTGCATACTCACAGATGGACATATACAGAGAGATTTTTTTTTTCGTTTTTTGTTTTGTTTTTTGAGACAGAGTTTCTCTGTGTAGCCTTGGCTGTCCTGGACCCACTTTGTAGACTAGACTGGCCTTGAACTCACAATGATCTGCCTGCCTCTGCATCCCGAGTGCTGGGATGAAAGGCGTCTGCCTTCATGCTGGGCTTTTTTCATTTTTTTCGAGATAGGCTTCTCTGTGTAGCCCTGGCTGTCCTGGAACTCACTCTGTAGACCAGGCTGGCCTCGAATTCACAGAGATCAGCCTGCCTCTGCCTCCCAAGTGCTGGGATCAAAGGCGTGTGCCACCACCACCCTGACTGAAAATTAAAAACTTTAAAAATAAAACCAAAAGAATTGAAATCAAGGTAGGGAGCGAGAACATGGCTTAGCAGTTAAGAATGCATTACCGTTCTTGCAGAGAACCCAACTTTGATTACCAGCACTCATTGTTGCCTTTACCTCCAGCTTACACACACACACACACACACACACACACACACACACACACACACACACACAAATACACATAATAAAAAATAAATCTTAAGCTGTGTGACGGTGGCACACACCTTTAATCCCAGAACTCAGGAGGCAGAGGCAGGGAGATTTCTGAGTTCAAGGCCAGCCTGGTCTACAAAGTGAGGTCCAGGACAGCCTACAAAGTGAGTTCCCAGGACAGCCAAGGCTACACAGAGAAATCCTGTCTCAAAAAAAACCCAACCAAAAACCAACCTTTTAAAATCAAAGTGGAAATGTAGGAAAGGCATGAGGAAGGCTTTTTTTTCTATTAATTTATTCATATTACATCTCAGTGGTTATCCCATCCCTTGTATCCTCCCATTCCTCCCTCCCTCCCATTTCCCCCTTACTCCCCTCCCCTATGACTGTAACTGAGGGGGACTTCCTCTTTTATGAGCACACACTTCAGGATGTGGACACCCCGGCTGTGCCTGCCTGCTTCACACCTTACCAGCATTTATTCACTTCTCTGTGGAAAAGCATCCTCCACATCCATCAGCAGTAGACACATAGACATCAGTAAACATCTCTAGCTTTGCCGGTTTCTTGGGGCAGGGGGAGGTGTCAGAAATTGGGGCAGCATGGTCCAGGCTTCCTGTCAGAGACCTTGTCCCCCCAACAGGACTCTCCTCACACGGAGGCAAGGCTCCCCAGAGTGAGTAGAAGGGAGAACAAGGCTGGGTGACTGTGTTATCTACAGCACCTGGCGATTACTAACATGAGATCGAGGTATGGCAGCCACCTTCCTAGGGTCATGTGAAAACTGGCTGCTGTCGCACCTCCACAGAAGCAGGCACATGCCCCAAGGCTGGCTCTTCTTGCAGCATCCAGCATACTTTTCAAGGCAGCTTTCCAATAGTGACCTGCCCTGTGGGTAAGTAGTGGGACAGAGCTGGTGTGGACTTGTTGGAGAATGGGACCTGAGGGTCCAGGAGGACCATGCTCCCAAGCCACCAACTCTGCCAGGATGTAAGAGCAAGTCCTCTTTGACCATTGCTCAACTTCCCTCATGGCCTCTACATGGTAACCCACTGTGAGCTCATGTGTTGAGAGTGCTTGGTCCCACAGCTGGTGGGAATCTTTTTTTTTTGTTTTGTTTTTTTTTTTTGTTTTTGTTTTTCGAGACAGGGTTTCTCTGTGTAGCCTTGGCCATCCTGGACTCACTTTGTAGACCAGGCTGGCCTCGAACTCACAGCGATCCGCCTGCCTCTGCCTCCCGAGTGCTGGGATTAAAGGCGTGCGCCACCACGCCCGGCTTGGTGGGAATCTTTAAGAGGGGTGCAGGTGGAAGATGAAAGCCACTATGGGTGTACCTTTGAAGTTTATACTCCACCCCCACCCCTCTCTCTCTCTTTACTTCCTGTCCACCATGAAGTGAATAGCATCCTCCACGCACCACCTCCCACAATCACATTTGAAGCTCACCAAGGTCCAGAATCAAAAGAAGCCGAGCACTATGAACTGTGTCCCTTGAAACTGTGACCTAAATTAATGCTTCTGCCTTTGAGTCATTCTCTCCTTTGTTGTTTGGGGAGACAGGGTCTCACTACACAGCCCTGTCTAGCCTTGAGCTCCTACGGGCGTGCCTGCCTCCATCTGGCAAATGTTGGGATTAAAGGTGTGTACCAAAAAAAAAAAAAAAAAAAAAAGGTGTGTACCACCGTACCCAGCCCCTCACACGTATTTTGGTGACAGCGAACATATCTCCAAAACAGACCTGAAGCGTACCCTTCAACTCATCCCTGATTCTATGCCAGCTGGGTGGCCCATGCTTGGCAGGGACCATGCACACCAGTGACATCCACTCGGGAGCCTGAAAACCGCTCCAAAGTTAGTGACGAAGTTAAAGGCGCCTCGGGAGGTTACCCATGGCCAGACTGGGTCCTGGCCTGCCCCTCGGCTGTGTCGTCTTGGTGTAATTGGAATGCCAGGCAGCACCTGCAGACAATTTTATCACACTCTGTATAATGTGTAAATACCATTAAGTTAGACAGATTTTCTCATTAATTCTCAGTCCCAGTGACAGACCAGGAATTAACACAATTGATTTTCCAGTCCCTACTCATTATCAATCATCCCCCAGAACTTAGTCACATCCCGTCTGCTCCACCTGGGCCCTGGCATCTATTTGGAGGCTTCAACATATATTAAACTAATAAAGAGCAATGGGCACTGTCGTGCCAGCCCCGAAAACTAGTGAGAATGAGGAAAGAAACAAATCCTGGGGAGAAAGTTGCTTCTGAAGCTTCTAGACAGAAGAAGGGGCGGAGCCTTGGGGAGGAGCCAATGGAATGTGGCATTGGCTAGTGAGTGCTCCAGTGTGTGTGTGTGTGTGTGTGTGTGTGTGTGTGTGTGTGTCTGTGTCTGTGTGTCTGTGTGTGTATGTTGTGAATTGCTGTGTAACTAAACCACCCCATGATTTATTGGCTTAGGATGACAGCTATTCATTTACTCATGAACCCCGTGAGTTGTGCTCTCAGTGGCTATGGCTAGCTCACAGCTCATGGCTGGGACATGTGCAGCTCCCATGCCTGCCTCATTCTTTTTTTTTTTTTTAAGATTTATTTATTATTATGTATACATGTTGTCTGCTTGTACACCCGCAGGCCAGTAGAGGGCATCAGGTTACATTCTAGATGGTTGTGAGCCACCATGTGGCTGCTGGGAATTGAACTCAGGACCTTCTGAGGGGCAATAGGGACCTCAGCTGGGTGGCTCATACTCTGCTTCATGTGGCCTCTCTTCCTTAGAGAGGATTGAGCAGACAGTCCACTACGTGGCTGGCTCCAACGTTGCAAGACGGCCAGGATGAAAGCTGTAAGACTCTGAGGCCTAGGGATGGCCTGACATCACATCCTCCTGAAAGCTGTAAGACTCTGAGGCCCAGGCAGGGCCTGACATCACATCCTCCTGAAAGCTGTAAGACTCTGAGGCCCAGGCATGGCCTGACATCACATCCTCCTGAAAGCTGTAAGACTCTGAGGCCCAGGCATGGCCTGACATCACATCCTCCTGAAAGCTATAAGACTCTGAGGCCCAGGCTGGCCATCACATCCTCCTAGTCAGTAAGTCAAAAGTCTGATCAGGCTGAAGAAGTGTGAAGGCTCGAACTCTTGATACAAAGAACAACAATGACAAGAACTGGCAAGATGGCACAGAGAGTGAGGGTACTTGCCACCAAGCCTAATAACCTGAGGCCAATGCCCGGCACCCACAGGTTAGAGAGACCCAAGTCCACATACATGGCATGGCACCCACACACATACACAAAATAAACAAGTATAATCTTAAAATTAAAATAGAATGATGAAGGCATCTAGAACAGGGGTATAGCCATGGGATCGAGGCGGGGGTGGGGTCCCTGTTCTAATGTAGCATCGTGGGAATTGGTCTGGGGTCAGAGTTGGGAGCCTCCTATCCCCGAAGTTTCCTTTTGATCCTCACATTAAGTTGTGATAGCTATTCCTAGCTGTCAACTTAACCACACCTGGAATTAACTAAAGCCCAAGTGGCTGGCTACACCTGTGAAGGGCTTTTTTTTTTTTTTTTTTCATTAAATCATTTGAAGTGGGAAGACCCAGTTTCAATGCAGATCTTCTGAGGTGGAAAGATGCACCTTCAGTCTGGGCCATCCCTTCTGCTGGGAGCCTCCATAAAGGACATGGAAGGACGCGCGCGCGCTCTCTCTCTCTCTCTGCCTGCTCGTTCTCCCTCTTGCTAGCAAGTCCATTCCTTCACTGGCATTAGAGGCTCCTTCTTCAGGATTCTGGTTTATACTGAAGACCAGCTGAGACAGCCAGCCTCATGGACTGAACAACTACTGGATTCTTGGGCCTCTGCTGGTAGGCAGCCATTGTTGGGCTAGCTGGACCATAGCCTAAAAGCCATTCTAATAAATCCCATAGATATAGATACAGATACAGATATAGACATATTCCACTTGCAAGCCTGAGTGGAATTTATCTGTCCTTACTGCTCCAGGTCAGCCAGCCATGTGATATGTCAGCATGTCTTCAAACGGGTCCCACAGGGTCTAGCCACCCTCATGTCCCTATTGTTTATGACTAGTGCTGAAACACAGTCTTACTTGCCCATCTACCAGCCACCTGCTGGGGACATTTTCACAATAAAAACATTAACAGACACAGAACACACACTGGGGTTGTCTCTCTTGTTAACCCTGGCTCTGTCTCTAACTGGCGGTGATTCTAAGCTGCACTGGGAAATACAGAAGCCATGGATATGGCTGGACCGTGGGTTATAGACTTTGGGGCACGCCTTTAATCACACCACAGAGCCCAGACCGATCTCTGTTCTGTTCTCTAGGGAACACTCACTAACACAGCACCAGAGAGAGAAATGATGCCCACAGCAGGAGTCTGAGCAGTGATGGCATTGGCAAGGGAGACAATAGTGTTCCGTCGTCCTCACTCCCGTATGACTTTCCTGCTGACCAGAATGTACCAGGGCCACCTCAACTTCCAAACCTGAGTAGTCCGTGCTCAGAAGTTGCAGGTGAACTTCAATATTAGGAGAGCAAACATGCTGTCAAAAGCAAATCTCTCCCAAACAAGAGCACACTATGACTGGGTGTGGTGGCACAGGCCTATTAGGAAGGTCTATGAGTTCAAAGCCAGCCTGGTCTACACGGTAAGTTCCAGGCCAGCCAGGGCAACAGAGTTACATAGAGAGACGATGACAACAACAAAGCAGTGCACGCTGTGGCTGGGGCGTGGTGGCAACAGCTGGAATCCCAACACTGAGGAAGGATAGAGGGCTGGCAGCCGCCAGCACAGTTCTAGAGCAAACAGCCTGTCCAAACAGGAAAAAAATAAAACAGCTCATGATGTAGAAGATACTGATTTTCACACCCAGTGGAGAAGAAGCCATTGGGAGAGCACCCACTGCCTTCTGTTCGCTGAGCCACCCCCCCCCCCCCCCCCCCCCCCCCCCCCGTGACAAAGCATGCACACTCAAGCACACAGCTCCTCAAGCAAGAACAGGCACCTTTATCGGGGTTTTGAAGGAAACCTTTGCATGAAGGTGTCGCACACTTCTTGAAGGACACTCACGTTTTAAGTGTACCATTCACTTTCAGCAGAGCAGTCACATTTTAAGTGTCTCGTGCAGTAACAAGCAAACACACCCGTTTAATCAATGCCCCCATGCCCCCAACAGGAGCAACTGCGATACTGACTTCTGACACTACAGATTAGTTCTGAGTAGGACTGTGCTCTCAGAGGCCAGTGACCCAGGCTCCAGGCTGTGGCTAAGGCACTCACCATACTAGGCTGTTGGAGCAGAAGTCCTGTTTGGGGACAGCGTCTGAGGGTTCTTTAATCTTGTTTTCACATGTCCATCCCCGACCAATGTCCTTTGCTCCCCAGGGCACGTCTTTTGCACACAAAAGGGGATGGGAATGTGGCTTGGTGGTACGTACGTGTGAGGTCCTGGGTTCAGTTGACAGCACCACAAAAGGAACGTGGATAAAACTTACTATCCAAGCAAGGAGCCAGGGGTGGGTAAGTGGGAGGAAGAGTTGGGCGAGGAAGAGAGGACTGCCAGAAGTGAACCAGCCTTTGAGGGCTTCTGGCCACTGGCCTTGCATTTGCTCCTGGACTGTGTTCTCCACTCAACCCCCTTGTCACTCGGGAGGTGGGAAGGAGTTATCCAACTCTTGTGTCTGCGTCAGGCAGGGTTGCTGGAGAGGACATCAGGAGGACAGGGTCTGGGAGGCTTCTGGAGATGCTCCACTGAAGTCCTCAGTGCTTTCTAGGGCAGGATAAGAAATGTGAGCCTCAGGGACTGGAGGCACACACTGCAGTCACCACTGTACAGGCCCCTCACCCCCTCCCCCTACAACTCTGGCACTTAGCAGCTCGGCACCCACTGAGAATTATCACTGATAATAACTGTCTTTATGGAATCATTTAAGGTGAATTTTAATGGACTTCACAATGTGATTTCCTCCCCCCCGCCCGCCCCCTGCCAGAAACTCTCTGGTACGAGAAGGTAACATGGGCTCTGAATATTAAGAAGTCAGGGGTTACCAAGGGTGTCTCTGTCTGTTGGACACTTCCCTGGTTAACTAGCTTCCTGACATCCATCAGGTGAGGGGACAACAGAAATGCCCAGTCCAATGGCAAGCTTCTCTCATGGAAATTGTCCGGATGGCCACGTTTCAGGGCACCTATAATCCCAGCACTCTGGAAACAGAGGAAGGGGGATTGCCGAGAGTTCACTATTAACCTGATCTATGTTTCTAGCTCTAGCCAGCCAGGCTACACTGTGAGACCTTTATCTCAAAGGCGGGGGGGGGGGGGGGGGGGCCAAAACCAATCCAGGTAGACCAGCTTACTTTCTGCCCTTGGCAGCCCCTGGTGGGGGCTGGGCTCATCTGCAGCCAGTCCTCTGCCCAGCGGGGAAGACAACAGACCCCCAGCAGGTGCAGCACGAGGACAGGCCACAGGGGTTTGAGAGGTAAACAAACAGCTTAGCCTCCACCCTGTCACTTGGCCCTACCGAGATCCTAGGGACAGGATCAATTTCTGAGCATCCCAATTTTGAGGGACAGTCAAACATGACAAAATGCTCCCCCCTAGTCTTCCTTGTGCCAGATCACTCTTAGATAGATCTCTGCTAACCCTGAGGGTCTCCAGGCAAAAAGGGGGCACCTGGTAAAGCATGGAGCCGTGCTTTAGGTCCTCCTGCAGGAGACACCCCCACCCATAAGTCCCCAGCATTCCTGGGACATCTCTCAGGTCTTCCTTCCCAAAGCAACATCCATGGCTTGATGCTTTTCATTTTTCCCCCATTTGAATCTGTTCATCTTGTGCACCAGGCCTGACCCTCTGCTCTCTACAGTGACACATTGGGTTTGAGAATTTCCTCAGTTACATACCAATATTTTTAGCACGAACCTCTGGGAAATAGGATGCTTTCCGTTCTCACGGCTGACGGATGGTGGAGCTCAGGGCACTGAGGCAGGTTGATGCAGAGCTGTTCAGGGGCAGGAAAGGCTCTAAGCTCCCATTAAATCACAGTCCTGGCTGAGCAGACATAAGGGGTGCATAGCCTTTTTCAGGAAATGTTGTACTTGCAAACCTGCATGCCGCAGCCAGACATTGTTCTCAGTAGATGCATGAATGATGTGTGCATGGTAGATGGGTTAGATGAATGCATGCATGCATGGATGCATGGCTACACGGATGCATGGATGCATGAATGCATGGATACACGGGTGCATGGATACACAGATGCATGGATACACGGATGCATGGATACACGGATGCATGGATACAGGGATGCATGGATGCACGGCTAGATGGATAAGGCCCAAATGAGAATGGAACACAACACCTCAACCCCACCAGCCCCGGACCCTTTCCAATCCTCTAAACTCTGGGAGGCAGGAGGCCAGGAGGCCCAGCATCCCTTCTCTCTGACTTCAGCTTTGGGGCCAGTTCTGATGACAGACTGAAGGCAGTTCCTCCAGGAAGTAGTAGTCCTCAGTACCCAAATGTCCAATGTCACCATGGTAGCTTCTCCCAGGGCTTTCCCAGAAGCTCTCAGGGCAGGGGCTGGTCCTCCCACACACCCATTCCCAAACCCCAAGTCTTGCAGGAGCCTACCCTTCCAGAAAAAGCCTGAATAGTCACATGATTTCTGTCTCCGTTGCTGGCTCCCCCTCCAATGTTTAAGTGCCTATTAGGGACAAAGAGACAGGAACAGAGAACAGTAACATCTGTTTTTGCAACAAGCCAACGACAATGTGGATCTGGGGGTGGCGCACCCATCAGCACTGGGCTCAGATGCAGTCCTGCAGCTGTGGAAGCAACTGACAATCATCATTTTTTAGGGAGATTATTTCCTAACCGGTGGCTCCTCACTTGTTGCCATTTATCCTCGTCCAGGGAGCCATCTCTAGCCACTGTTGCCTTGAGAGGCAGATCGTGCTGGCCTCTGGGTTGTATTTGGCTTTCTGGTGGGGCTGATCTCTAGTTTCAAGAGGGTCCTGGAAGCCACAAATCTCCCAGCCTCAGTCCTTGCCTTCGGGAGGCTGAGAGCCAACAGAAGGGCTGCTGGCCCATGCCACAGAGCATGGACAGAGCACGGAGTAGAAAGAGCACTGGTTCAGCTTTGCCGCTGCTGCTGTGCTGGATCTGAGGACAGCAGCTGCAAGGGGCTAACCCTGCTGAAAGATCCTCCATTTCCTCGTTAATAAGCTGGGTCATGGCATTGCTCAACTGTGACAATCAGCTTGCATGAACTCAATCTAGGTGACAGGGTGGAAGAACTGAAAGCCAGAGGGTGCAATGTGTCAGCACGCACTTCTGTAGGTGTCTCCACCCAAGGCTGCTGCAGCCCTGAAGCTGGCTGCAGATCTCAGGGATGGCTGAGGTGACTGCAGGGGCAGCCGCCTACAGTCATCCCTCTCTCTAGTGGGGCTCCTATGCCCTGCCTCTTCTCCCATGCTCTAACTCTTAGAGCAGCCAGCTTGGGAAGCTGTTTAGGTGCCAGAGAGCAAAGGGGGTTCCTGAGGGGAACTGAAAAAAGGGTTATGGAGGGGAAAGAGAGATGAAGAAGGAAGAGACAATAGCAAAAGAGGCAGCTATGGCTCTTTCAACATTTTGAGACATTTAAATTGAAAACAAGATTTATATTAGAAAAAAAATCATGCCTCTCCACCTGCCTTCAAAGGGGGGAGCCATGGCAAAGAAAAGACTTTAACCCATGAAGTGCTGCATTTAGGGTTCAGAGAACTGAGCTCTGTGTGGTACTGCCACTGGGTGGCTAGGTGACCTTGGAGGAGTCACCTAATCCCCCAGACCCGTCTTGGCTCAAATTATATAGTCTCCTCAGGACACAAGGGCACTGGGTGAGAGACTCAAGTATCCTCCCAAACCCTGGCTCTCGTGACTGGTTGTGTAGCTGTGACAGGCTGCTATTACTCCACCAATAAGAGAGATGCATGTCCCCAAGTCCTGGGGCAGGCAGTAGGGTCCCAGGGCAGGGCCTAGCTTCCTCAGGAGACAGGTCCTCCTGAGGTGAGGAGGCAGGGCTTTTTCTCATCGCTCTTGCTGAGCCAGCTCCATGGCATCTACCACATGGCCTGGGGCGCAGATTACACAGGCTCTGCCTCTCTTGAGAGATTTACCTATCTTCTCCTTCATCCTGTCCCCTGCTGCAGTTTCTCTTCAGGGAGGAATGGCCCTTCTCAGCAGAGCAGCCAGGCCCTGCATCCAGCCAGCAACAGCTCTGAACTGACAGGATAAAGAACAGCTGTATCTCTCTGCCTCTGCCTGGAGATGCTCTGGGCTATCAGTTGCTCCCAGCCCTGTGGTTGCTTTTCACCACCACCACCACCCCCCCAAACTGCATGGAGATATTGGTTATCCGGTAATTGCTATTGTTCTACAAGGTAGAGCTCATTGCATTTGGTTCCAAGAATGTTTGATGCTTACCAAGTACCTGGAACACCGTCCTAGTTCAGACTAAAGGGGGCCACGCACATCCAAATGGTCTCATATGTATGTGCACATGCACAGTTAAAAGATAATACTAACAACTCTCGTAAAACGGACTTGGGCATTCTGGAGACAGTCCTGCCTTGTTGACCTCAGACTATACCCCAAGATGTGGCCTGGAACCTAGGAGATCCCAGAAGGCCCTCTGCAGGTATAGGGCAGCCTCTCTACCCAGCGTTGCTCTGGGTGGACCCCAGAACTGGGGAACATTTACATGAGAAGCCACATGGACAGCCATGAGAAGTCTCACCTGGACAAAAAAAAAACCAGGCTTGGCTCTCTCCTGTAAGAAAAGCTCTGAATGGGTTGTCCTTGGTTGCTACAGAAAAGCGTGTGTTGATGCCAGCGTGTAGCAACCATTTGGGTGGCCTGATAAAATAGTAGAAAGCCAGGGACAACAGAAATGGACCCCACATCCACTTCCCGGTAGGTGCAGGCTCGGGAGCTTGCTTCTTGCGATGCTCTCCCCGGGCCTCATCACTCAAGGCCATTCATCTGGATTTGGCACTGGCAGCCTGGACTGATTAAATGTGCTACCATCCCCTTCTGCTTGTTTCTCAACAAGGTATCACTCACTTCTCAGACTGCTTTGACCTTGGCAGGGATGAGGCACATCTGCCTCAACACAACAGTTGTCTGGCTATGTGACCAAAGAGATTGAAGGAAAACTGCCAAAGGCTGGGCTCAGCAGCAGGCAGGGGTTTTCTCCAGCTGTGAGGACAGGTCCGCCGAGTTACCAAGCACCTCTCCTGGCTAACTTTTCCTAGCAACCCTGAGCTCTGCCCATCTTCATCTCTTCCCAGGAGCCCCTCCTGGCCGGCTGCAATCAGCAGCTGATGTCTACCTTCAGCGCGCCAGCTCTGGCTCTCTGCTCCATAGGTGACTATAGAACTATCTTTCCCTAATGCAAACACACTCACCTAACGGGGCAGTGTCCCCACAGCCTCCACCCATGTTAACTCTCATGGGTCGGGCAAATCCTGATCCCTAGCGCTGAAGGTTTACTCAAGGGCGCCTGGTGGCTGGCTGCACTCTCACCAGGCACAGCAACTGTTTCCACCGCCCTCTGTTTCAATGGCCTGGTGAGTACTGGAGAAACGAGAAGACTAAGGGCAGATGGAAGGGCGGGAGCCCAAATTTAACTTGAGACTGGACCTTCCTCTCCAGCTGAGGTGAGCAGTCATCAAAGATGGACAGGATCTGGCCTGAAACTTTGACTCCATCACCCAGAGTAATGTAGACTTACCTCTTATCACAGAGTGCCCAAAGGACCTCACTTTGAGGACGGAAACACTCGTAGGCCAGTGTCAAGACCTCAGGAGGCAGCTTTTAAGGGGCCCTGGTGTGTCCTCTTCCTCCCCGACTCATCTCTGCCACCTGGTCTCAGGCTGTCGCTTGCCCTTCTTGGAATGTTATGTGAAAAGCAGCTTAGCTCACTCTGAGGGGAACTACCTTCCCGGCCTGTGGCTTCTGACGACATCACTCCTGCATCTGGGAGCCTTAACTGACCACTGCGGCCATGGGAAGGCTATGTGGGACTCCAGTCCTCTGAGGCCTTCACCACTGTCACACCTGTTTTGCCTTCCTTACACCTCCCACTCCCAAGGACTGACGGGTGAATGGGGTCCTCACGTGCAAGACGCTGTAAGGTAAGCAGAGACAGAACAGGAGGACATGGGGGGACAATTCACATGGGCACAGGTTTGAATGAGTGACTTGGGGAAGTTTAATTATCTCGCTCTTCTCAGCTTTTTGTCTTATGAGGAAAAAAAAGGCCTCAATATCCTATTCATGGAGTTGTTGGGAACATTAAAACAATGTATGTAAGTTTCATCACAACGTCTGGCACACAGTGAGCTTGTAATAAATGGCAACTTTATCACCGTCGCTCTCTCATTTATCCAGCACCTTAATTATTTACAGGCTTCCAGAAACATGAGCTAGGCCTTAAGAGATCTTCCCAGTTACTGTCGTTTTTCCCTTCCACATCCAACCCTGATGGAATTCACCGGTCCTTACTGCTCCAGGTCAGCCAGCCATGTGACATGTCAGCACAGTCTTCAAACCTGTCTCACAGGGTCTAGCCAGTCCCATACCCATCACTCCTTGACTAGCTGTTGAAACCCACCTGGGTCAGCTGTGCCCAGCATTGTGCACAGGCTGAAATAGTGGAGTGTGACTTTAATCACACCACAGCACCAAGACCAATTTCCTGTTACCCTTCCTAGAGCTTGGTCCGGAGCATGTGGCCAAGTCATCTCCTGGCCCCTCTAGTGTTTCTACCTTGGGAGGTAGGAGAGTGGCTCACACTTACAACTGCCTACCTCTGCTGGTGAGCTCCTGAGCCCAGGCTCTGCCATCAGGGCCTCAGGCAGGGCCTCACCAGGCTTCACCACCCTTTGCCGTCTTGGCTTGGTCATTCACCAAGGGAGGACTGTCCCAATTTGAAAAAGAGCACATCACAAGTGTCAGCTGGCTGCGACACGAGTGCAGGTCCTTGCCAGAGGCACTCTTTTTACACCAGCCTGCATGGTCTGCAGCCAGTAATGAGAGAGGTTGAGAGTCCATTAGCCGTGGGCACAGAGGAGAGCAGCTGTCAGCCACCTCGCTTCAAGGGCCATTGAGGGTGAAGTCAACCACGTGGACATGCGTTTGGCTGCACATCTGTATATAATTTTTGAAAGACAAACAAAGCAGGGAGGGCATGTCAGTCGTCACAGCTGCGATGACAATTAGACATTGAAACGTCAACATGTTTCTTGTGCCCTCTGTTTCCAACGCTCAGGGGCGGGTCTGAGAAGAAACTCTTAACAGAACAAGCATTTCACAGGATTAGGAGACCCCAGTTGGCTCATTCAACCTCTCTCTGATGTGACTCTTGGCAAACTCTAGTGTTCGTGCCAAAGAGCCACCTTTTTTCTTGAATACCTCTAGTCACAGGCAACTCACCACCCACTGGGTTGTTTTGAACACACGCCAACTGCTGTTTCCACTCATGGCTAGAAAGGTCCTTTTTTTTTTTTTTTTTTTTAACACAAGAGCTTAAACATAGCATCTGCATGGCCTGGCTTTACTCTTTGAATACTACATACCTAGCCTAATCCCTCCTCCCCAAGACAGGACTTTTTGTGTGTGTCTCCTTTCCAAGTCAATGTGGTTTTATGTGCCCTCACCCTCCTTCCAAATGCTTCTTGGACAAGATCTGGTTTGTCAGTAACGCCTTCAAAATATGGCTCCCACACTGAGGAACTGTAAAATGTCTGCTGCAGCTGTTACCCTTGCAACACACACACACACACACAGAGAGAGAGAGAGAGAGAGAGAGAGAGAGAGAGAGAGAGAGAGAGAGAGAGAGAGAGAGTGTAGTTTGCTTCCAACTATATCTTCATTCATTTTGCATTCCATACACTGTCAAAGGTACTCCTGAAACAAATCCAAGTGTATACTTCCACGATATGCCCTGGACCTGTCTCCACATTGACTCTCTACAAGGGAAACAAGACGTCCAGGTTCAGACCCAGACCATGAAAAGTGGCCAGTGCAGGGATGGCCAGGACTTCTGCCTCCTTGTTCTGGACTGTCATACCCTTTCTGCTCATCTTCTGGATCACACTAACCTTCCCCAAGGTCATCACTGTCTTAGTCTGAGGCTAGGGTCGGGTCCTGGTGTGGGTTTGGTTATTAATACAGAAAACACGACAGCATACATTGGGTTCATAGGTCCTCCCCCTTCAGCCCTGAGCATCCGAGATCTTCCAGGTGAGATATTGTGCAAGGAAGGGTTCAGCAAAGGTATGGATGGAGGGCAGCTCTGAGCAGCAGAGGTGAACAGAGAGGCCACAGAAAGGAAAGTTCACTAAATCTGGGCAGAAATGGGTATGGGGTGGCAGGGACAAGTGTCCCCCACAGGTCCATGATACCTGTGAGCAGGAAGGGGCATCTTGAACCCTTCAAGAGAAGCAAGTTGAGCCGGTGGTGGTGGTGGCGGCGGCGTACACCTTTAATCCCAGCACTTGGGAGGCAGAGACAGGCGGATCTCTGTGAGTTCGAGACCAGCCCGGACTACAGATCAAATTCCAGGATAGCCAGAGCCGTTACACAGAGAAATCCTGTCTTGAAAAACAAAAACAAAGAAAAAACCCAACAACAACAACAAAGAGAAGCAAGGTGAATTCCAGGCCTGAACCCCAGCACCAGGTCACAGAGAGGTGAACTCAGCTGGTGAATGGAAGGACTATAGGCCTAGCTAAAATCTTGACTTCTGGCACCCAAGAGACTGAGGGGTCCCCATGACCAACCCTACAGGCATAGAAGATCCTGAGGTGTCCGGAGCTGGATTCCCTGCTACGCACTGGGTGAGCAGAATACATCTGACTCAAATGGTAAAGGTGTGTGACCTTGTAGGCCTAAAGTCATTCATAAACCCACAGCCTCGTCTGCTCTCACGTCACACGCCAGCATCTGGGAGACCTGAGTTTATCGCTCTGCGTTTCTTCAGGCTCATTTTTTCTCTTGACCTAACTACTTCATGAACATCTTAATTATCAGTCCTTCCGGAAGCGCTTCCTCCGAGGTTCGTGGAAGCTTCCATGTGGGTCGCCGTACTGCAGTTGTTAATAACAGATAGTCTGGCTAGGCGAAGGGCAGAGGGCAGGGCTTGTTCTAATGTGCTGCTAAAGGCTGCCTTGCCGGCCCCTGACAAGCTGAGCCCATCAGCTCTCTCCCTCTGCGCACTCAGCCTCGGGGATTTATCTAACTACAGAGATATCCATCCACATATCTCTGCCTCGTTCATAAGGATATATTGTCAAATGCCTAGTCAAAACGTAAACGCACTCCATCTACTACAGGTCCCTAATCCATCAGCACGGTGACCTAGCAGAAGAAAAATGTGAGGAGGGGAGAATGGAAGGAAATGAGGTTAATGTGGTCTGGCCCAGCTGCCTCTGAATGGTCCCTGGCACCTTTCCTAAGGGCCTCTGTCCTAGTTAGGGTTACCATTGCTATGGCCAAACACCATGACCAAAGCAACTTGGTGAGGAAAGGATTTATTTGTCTTACACTTAGTTATTTTGGGTTTTTCGACACAGGGTTTCTCTGTGTAATAATAGCCCTGGCTGTCCTGGACTCTCTTTGTAGACCAGGCTGGCCTCGAACACACAGAGATCCACCTGCTTCTCCCTCCCTAAGTGCTAGGCTTTGGCTTAGCATGTTGCTGTTCATCACTGGAAGACAAAACAGGTACAGGGCAGGAACCTGGAGGCAGGCAGGGGCTGACACAGAGCTGATGGAGGGGTGCTGCTTACTGGCTCGCTGCTCATGGCTTTCTCGGCCTGCTTTCTTATAGAACCCAGGGCCACTCACAATGAACTGGGCCCGCCCACAACACTCACTAATAAAGAAAATGCTCTAGAGGCTTCCCACAGCCCACTCCTATGAAGGTCTCTCAGGTGAAGCTCTCTTCTTCCCAGTGACTCTAGCTTGTGCCTGAATTCATTGCTGGCAATAAGGCGTCCCTCCACCACTCTGCCCTGTCCCGAAGTCCTGGATTGAGCTTTTGTTCTGGACATGGGGTCTCACTGTGTATTCCTGGCTGGCCTCAAACTCTCAGAGATCCACCAGCCTGTCTCCCAAGTGCTGAACTGCCATGCCTGGCAGTCCCTGAAGTCTCTGCGCACGCCACAGTAAGAGAAGCAAGAGGAAAGCAAAGAAACTTGAAGCCACTGATGAACACTGTTTCTTATTTTAATTAGCCAATCTACAGGAAACCTTCATTGAATCTGGAGACAGAATACAAATTATGGTGGCATGTATACAAAATGTGGCCCCAAATATGGCCTCTGGGGATTATATATAAAAATAGACATTAAAACCTGCACCTGAGCATGGTGTAGCAGCTGGCACGGTTCTGTGAGGGTAGCAATGTGTCAAGCCTGGCTTGTGCACAGTGAGAGCCATTGGTCCTCCAGGCTCTGGGTAACAATGGTCAGCCCCAAGCAGGGGTCACAGGCACTTCTCCAAAGACAGGACACTCAAAAGCACCAGATGCTACAACCCTGGCATGCTGGGGAGGACAGAGCAAGAAAGGACCACTTCTTCCCTAGGCTTCTGAGCCCTGATCCAAGCTCAGGGACCCCAGATCTCTGGTAGACAAACCGCCTTAACTACAGGAGAACTCTGGGCTAGTTTTAATTATGTTTCCCCAAGGAAGTGCGCCAGTGCTCAGTCAAGGTGGTTTTGTGCAGGCCAAGAGCCTGGGTACCCTCCAGGACAGCTGATTACTGAGTAAATCACAATAGGATGCTGCGGTTACCTCAACACAAGATGCTACAACAGGAGACAGTGAGACACTGTTCATCGTTTGGAAGTGACCTCAGGAAGCCACTCCCTGTCTGGACCGGACAACAGAGAGCAAGGAGATGAGGGACACATATTTCATAGCTCATTTACTGACAGGGTCTCTCAATGTGGCTAAGTGTGGCCAGGACTGTTGTCAATGGCTTGTACACTCAGCAGGCCCCAGCTTTGCCTATCCTGTGGCTCTGTGGACAGGGACAGTGTCCCTTACGCATGTGTTGCTTTTGCCCACAGTCTGGACACTACCACTTCAGGTCCCAGTAATTACTGCCATCCTAATGGGTTCTACAGAGGGAAGCAGTCCCCTGCCCCCACTGTGTTGTACTGAAAGCTTTTCTCAGCTGCCCCAGGCTTTGACTGTCTTGCTGCAGGGTGATCTGACACTTCCCTCAACAGTGGTGATGAGTGAAAGAAGAGATGAAGGGCAGAGATGTCTGAACCACCACCTACGCAAGATGCCGGGAGCCGCATGGTTGTTAACGAGGGACTTTCTCTAGCAGGCAGCACATTCATTTGGGGGACAGGTGCTCTGTGTTAATGGCACCTGGCACCAATTACTGCCATTTTCTATGTGCCAAGGTAACAGGGCAGTACTGGGCCTTATCGCTATGGCTCTTTTGGGACACACAGCTCCTTCACAAATTGTTAGGGCATACTGTCTAGAGAAAGGGGGAGATGGACCTTCCATCCTAACGTGGCCTAACAACACCCTCTAGTGGAGACTATAAATAACACAAGGAGAGTGTGTCCAATCCATCTACGGACACTACAGCAGTTTCTTATCTTTAGGAAGATAATCCCAACACATAAAGTCAGGAGTTCACAGGCATGCTGACCACCCACCCTGGCCAGTGAGACCTCTTCTCAGTGTCCGGCTTCTGCACATTCTAAGGAGGGTCTGTGCTGTGGTAGGAGCAGCTGGTCTCCTCAGAGTCTGGGCAGGCTGCCTGCTGGTGCCAGGAGGATGCCAAAGACATAGAAAAGCCCCAGCAGGAGGTTGAGCTTGGCTGTCCTCTGGGGCAGCTTGTTGAAAGCCTGGCTGCGGAACTGCCTCTCAAGGGAGAAGGCCATGGGGATGGTGAGCAGGGGCAGCACCAGGCTAATGCTGCAGTGCATGGCCAGGATGCTGAAGACCAGGTAGGGCAGAAAGAGCAGCGTGTTGTAGAGCACATAGGAGAAGGTGGGCCCGATGAGGATGGCCAGCGTGACGATACCAGCCTCCCGGTCAGATTCCATGTCCCTGGTGTTGTTGGAATGGAGAATGGCCTCTGTGCTGAGGGCCAGAGGGATGGCGTAGACTAGAGGGAAGATGGCCAAGGACCCCACCTGGACAGCATAGGCGAACATCACAGCCAATGGGCCGAAAGTGATGAGGATGATGAGGTCTCCCAGGGCCACATATTTGAATCCAATTCCTGCGGCCAGAAAAACCAAAGAGGCGGTGTGAATCAAGGGCTGGACACTGACTATGTCTGGTAAGAGGCTATGAGGGTGAGCAATCACTGGGGAACCCCAAGTTACCCAATACAGACTCAGGTTTCTAAGTCCAACTACCAGGTACTTGCCAAGTTGGGCTGTTAGGATTTGTCCCAAAAAAAAAAAAAACAGCTTTTGCCACAAAGTGCCCTGAACTCTGCTGCACAGAGATGACATGAGCCCAAGAACATGTAAACGGTTTTGTGATGCAGTGCATTTTCTCCAGCCCTGAAAGGCGGAATGGACATCTTGCCTCCCTCCCCACAAGTCTTTCTTCTGGTTTCAAAGATGCCAGTGAAACACTGTGGCATTTCACAACCTATGCCCTTGAATAGAAAGAACCTGTCGGGCTGGAGAGATGGCTCAGCACTTAAGAGCACTGACTGCTCTTCAGAGGTCATGAGTTGTTCAATTCCCAGCAACCACCTGGCTTGTCACAGTTGGCTGGCTCCCCAATACTTGGCGCTAGGGCTGAACTGAACATAGAGCCACAGTAACCAACACTCCCAACCTGGTACTGAGGTCAGAAGTTCTTCCCACTCAAGACTGGACCAGGTAACGCCCTGAGCAGTGGTGGGAGCTGGCCAGAGAGATGCCCCAAACTTTGACTGCTACTGAAGCCTGTGAGGCCTTTGGATCTATGACGCTGTGTGGCATGGCCTCGGGTTATCTGATCACATTTTAACTAGTCCAAAATGATAGGTGACAATGGTCTGCATGGGATCAAAAACCACAGGAACCAAGGACCAAGATCTGGCCAACTGCACAGCCCCAGAAGCAGCTGTGGGTCTGCTGGCACTAAACGAGCACCCTGTTATTCTGAATGCAGCACCCCACAGGCATGACTCCTCAGCTACCCGGCACCGGGTAGCCAGTTCCTCACAGCAGGCTCGTGTGCTGATGTCTTGGTTAGCTGAGGACATGTGCCTGGGAGGACGTTCCTTTGAGAGAACAGCAGTCGTGAAGCAGGGAGCCCTTGCCCCTTCAACACACTGCAGGTACTCAGGAATCCTCCCAGGCCAGCCCAGCATGACGCTCCCCCATCCTCACTTACACTCACTGACCTACACACCATAACAGGACTCAGGCTGGGGAGGAACTGACCTGTAGCTGGGTGCTGCAAAGATCCCTCCCTCAGATCAGCAGACAAAAGTGACTTGAGGCAGCTCGTTATGGATTCTCAGGCATGAGTGCTCACTGAGTTCCTTTGCCGTCTTCTTGTCACACTGGCCACACAGCCTGAGCAAGCTTCCCCCCACACTCTGCGCTCTCTCACTCCTTGTCTGGAACCCCCTCACTTTCCACCGCGTGACTATTTGCCTACCTCTACTACAAAAGACATGGTTTGCTTGCTTTCTCGTCTCCAGCTCCCTCCTCCCAGCAGCTGAGATGCATGGCTTGTTTCTCTTGTTCTTCTCTCTGGCCCTAATATAGTTATACTCGGGCTTCAAAACCAAACAAAACACACAAGACAGACCTGGGCTTGGGCCGTAAGTAGGTCCTCCACCAAAGCCAAGAACAAAGCACGCCAAGAATGAGAAAGGCCTGGTAATCTTGAATTTATCTGATGCAAAGAAGTGACTGAGCCTTTGGAGACAGCACTTTCTCAGTGTGAGAGACATGTCCCAGGACCACAGATGCCCCGAGTCAGAGATGTGACCCATATGGGAGTCTCTTTTTAAGCATTCCAACCCCTCCTGCTGTTCTGGGACCGACCCCTATGTTCTGAAGGAGATAGCACAGTGAAATAATGGGCCCATTTTCCACATAGGAGCCAGAATTACTCTGTTAAGACCTACATCAAAAAGTTGCCCAGGGCCAGGTGGTAGGGCATGCCCATCCTTCCAGCACTTAGAACACAATGACAGGAGGGTCACGAGTTTCTGGCCAGCCTGGCTACACACTAAGAGGCTAACTCAGAGAGGAGGCTGGCAAAGCGCAGAGCCACTGGAAGTCTCATGGCACCGTGGGAATGTGAGCAGCAGAAGCACTTCTGAAAGGGGTTGGCAGCTCTGTAGAATTAAACGTCACCCAGCGGAGGCCACAACAGTTCCACTTCCAGGCATTTACTCAAGAGAAATGAAAACAAATACTCAAAAAAAGACTTGAACATGAATGTTCAGTCACAATAGAAAAAAAGATACAACCCAAAGGTCCCTGAACAGGTGAGCAGAACAAAAGTGTGGCATGTCTCTCAGCAAACGCTGCTTCACAATGAAAGGAGCTGCTGACGAGCATGACAGCACCGTGAGCTGCGGAAACCCACACTGGGAAGAGGGGCCAGGCGTGGTAGCCCACAGCTTTAATCCCAGCCCTTGAGAGGCAAAGGCAGGAGGATCCCTGTGAGCTAGACACCAGCTTGGTCTACACAGTGAGTTCTAGGCTAGCCAGGGCAATATAGAGATCCTATCTCAAACAACCAAACAGAAAACAAACAAACAGAGTTCATATTGCAATAAGCAAAGTCATAAGAAGCCCAAATGGAAGCCGGGCGTGGTGGCGCACGCCTTTAATCCCAGCACTCGGGAGGCAGAGGCAGGCGGATCGCTGTGAGTTCGAGGCCAGCCTCGTCTACAAAGTGAGTCCAGGATGGCCAAGGCTAACAGAGAAACCCTGTCTCAAAAAACAAAAAAAAAAAAAAAAAAGAAGCCCAAATGGAACTGTTCCCTCTACACAGCACCTGAATCAAAGAAATTAGAAGACAGCTGCCTGTGGGTAGGTGAGGGTACAGTGGGGCTGGTGGGAAGAACCTCAGGAAGCTTTGGGGGTGATGGAGGACTACAGAGCTATTTACATTTGTCAAGGTTCACCAAACCAAGCATACGTAAGTGCATGCCAATTATATACCAGTAAAAGCCAATGTTCAAAGAAAATCTATGTGGGCCGGAGGGATGGCTCAGCAGTTAAGAGCACCAGCTACTTTTCCAGAGGTTCTGAGTTCAATTCCCAGCAACAACATAGTGGCTGACTAGCATCTATAATGGATCTGATGGCCATTCTCTGTCATGCAGGCATACATGCAAATAGAGCATATATATATATTTAACATATATATACATATATATATATCATAAATAAATAAATCTTTTAAAAAAGAAAGCAATCTATCGGGTTGGAGAGATGGCTCAGTGGTTAGGATCACTGGCTGCTCTTCCAGAGAACCAGGTTCAGTTCCCAGCACCCCCAGGGCAGCTCACCACAGCCTGGAACTCCATTTCCTGGGGCCCCAATGCTCTGACTCTGGGAACCTGCATGTACCTGGTGTGCGTACATTCATGCAGGCAAAACACATGTGCACATAAAGTAAAACCAAATATTTAAAAAAAAGAGATAAGCCAGATTATGCTCAACACATGGCAATCCTTGTTGATCACTCCATGGTGCTTCCCCTTACGTGTGCGGCGTGTGTCATATGCACACATGCAGCCGTGCTCACTCATGAATGTGCTTGTGTCGTTCTCCGTCACGCTCCACCTTTTTTTCTTTTTTTGGTTTTTTGAGACAGGGTCTCTCTATATTAGCCTTGGCTGTCCTGGATTTGCTTTGTAGACCAGGCTGGCCTCAAACTCACAGTGATCCACCTGCCTCTGCCTCCCAAGTGCTGGGATTAAAGGTGAGCGCCACCACTCCACCATTTTTCTTTCTTTCTTTCTTTCTTTCTTTCTTTCTTTTTTGATGGGGTTGGGTGTACCTTGAAGCCCAGGCTACCGCTGCCGAGCTGGAATGACAGACATGGAGCATCGTCCGGCTAACTGTATAATTTTAAATAAGATAGAAATCAAGCCACCCCAAGAAGGTGCAGAGGTGAAGGACAAGGAAGAACATTCCAAACAGAGAGACTGGCACCTGTAAAGTGCATGCCTTGACATCCCAGGTCCAAGAGGAAAGACGAGGGCAGGGCAGAGCTGGGGAGGGCAGAGGTGTGCAGACAATGCGGGGTCCTGAACGTGTCTCTAACAACTTGGCTTTACTCTGAATGGGGTGAAAGCTACTGAAGAGTGTTAAACAGAGGACTGCCAGCTGCAGTCCACTAACAGGATTAGTAGGTGGGTGATGGTCTGACAACAGCCTGAAAGGGATGAGGGCAGATGCAAAGAGACCGTTAGGAGCTTCTGCAATACCCCAGGGAGAGGAGCTCAGAGGAGTCAGGGCATGGGGAGAAACGGTCAGATCTCAAAGGGACTTTTTGAGGGGGTGGGGGTTGGTTTTTTTCAGGGGGGAGTTGAGACAGGGTTTCTCTGTGTAGCCTTAGCTGTCCTAGACTTGCTTTGTAGACCAGGCTGGCCTCGAACTCACAACAATCCACCTGTCTCTTGTCTTTCAAGTGCTGGGATTAAAGGCGTGAGCCACCATGCCTGGCTCTCCAAAGGATTTTTAACAGAAATACAGCTCGCTGATGTGCTGGGTGCCAGCTATAAGAAGAATCTAGTTGAGCCGGGCCTGGTTGCGCAAATTATACAGTTAGCCGGACGATGCTCCATGTCTGTCATTCCAGCTCGGCAGCGGTAGCCTGGGCTTCAAGGTACACCCAACCCCATCAAAAAAAGAAAGAAAGAAAGAAAGAAAAAATGGTGGAGTGGTGGCGCTCGCCTTTAATCCCAGCACTTGGGAGGCAGAGGCAGGTGGAACGCTGTGATTTGAGGCCAGTCTGGTTTACTGGTGTAGCAATAGCTACACAGAGAAACCAGATTCCAGAGAAACAAAAAGTTAATAAGGATGCTCATGGCTTTGGGCCTGAAGAGCTAGAAGCATGAGGTTATGAGTGGGCTCAGTGCAGCAACAAGCAGGGATTTGCCTTCAGACATGCTGTCAGAGTGACTAGGCGCTGAGTAAGCAGGGTGTGGGTCACAGGTAAGGCACACATGCTGTACCACTGAGGAGAGCACAGCAACCATCCAGACCCCAGTCTCCCAACAGAAGCTGGCTGAGCCTGGAGTTTATAAGCCTAGATAGAGCTTGAGAGTTACCTCTTACCCAGTGAGACTGGCTACCATCACCAAAGGAGCCATGGGGAGAAAAGAGACCCATGGGGCCCTCTGGAGGCTGAGGAGTGGGGAGAAGCCAACAAAGATGGCAATGGGCGGCCAGCCTGTACTGGTTGCAGCTCCGCTGCCCGTCTCTCCGCATGTGCTTCAGTCTCCCCTGGACCGCAGACCTTTGCCCTTGTCGGCCTTTCATTCAGGCTGCAATCAGACAGACTCTGATTCTAGCCAACGGTCAGTTCTGTTTCCCTCAAGTCTTGGTTAAAATGTCACGTGACATGGAGAAGAATCCCAGAAGGCTCATATGTTCAGGAGTTAGTCCCTGAGCTGGCACAATGTTTTGTTTTCGACATTTATTTTTCTTTATGTGTGTGCATCTGTGCCTCTAACTCACAGAGCTCTGGAGCTCTGCCTGCCTCGGCCTCAAACTTTTTTTGGTTGTTTTTCTTTTCTTTTCTCCCCCTACCCCACCCCCCCCCCCCCCCCCCCTTTTTTTTTTTTTTTTTGGTTTGCTTTTTGGTTTTTCGAGACAGGGTTTCTCTGTGTACCCTTGGCTGTCCTGGACTCACTTTGTAGACCAGGCTGACCTCAAACTCAGGCAGACATCGCCTGCCTCTGCCTCCCTGAGTGCTGGGATTAGGCGAGCGCAACCACACCCAGCTTGGTTTTGTTTTTTTTGGTTTTTGTTTTTTCTTTTCTTTTTGTTGGACGATGGGGGTGGGTTTGAGACAGGGTTTCTCTATGTAGCCTTGGCTGTCCAGGAACTTGCTCTGTAGACCAGGCTGGCCTCGAACTCAAGATCTGCCTGCCTCTGCCTCCTGAGTGCTGGGATTAAGTGCTTACTCCGCCACCACTCTGCTGCCTCAAGCGTTTTACTAGCCCTAATTTTACAACTGCCTGCAGGTTAACTTCAGTCTCTTGCTTTTTCTTCCCACTCCTTCATACGGTCCTCATCTTCCCCTCCTCTTAGGCAGGAGGGCTATCGGGCCTGGAACTGGTCCTCTGCGCTTTCTACTACATTCTCTCTGAAGATCTCACCAACCCTACAACTTTATCTATAAGCCAACGACTTCCGAATATCTGTCTCTCTAGCCGGCCTCTTCCATAACGTGGGCTGCTTTACCCAACTGCCCACCTCACATCTCCACTTGGAGCTCTAGCAGACATAAGATGTCAAGTTGATCCTCCAAAACTGTGCCTTTCAACCCCATGTGCCATGATGACATCAACTGTACTTTTCTGGTGGCTTGGGCCAAACCTTCTGAGTAAAGTTTAATTCTGTGGTATCTCTACCTAAGACCGAATCCACTGGCAAGCACTGTCTACCTCCAAAGCCCATTCAGAACCTGACTCACCTCTCCACGGCCACCACCCTGACGCAAGCCACCAAACACCTTGCCTGGAGTGTTCAAGGGCCTCTGACTTGGTCTTTGCTCTTCCACCTTTGCCCAATACCAAAGCCAGAGAGAGTCTTTCAAACCATGGCATTACACTACTGTTCAAAATCCTGCAATGGCTCAGGCACTTCAGAGTAAGGAGTGCAGAGGCCTAGAGGGCCTATACAGGCTGCAAGCCTCCCTCTCTCCCCAGACAGACCTCTCTTCCTGTAACCCCCGGACCACTTCCCTCATAAATAAGGTGTATTTCTTCCTGTTCCTCAAAGTTGCCAGGCACCGTGGCATTGGCTGTTCCCATTACCTAGAGTTGTAGAACTCAGACGTCTACATGACCAACATCATCATTTGTCACTGCCTTCAATCTAGCTCAGGTGTTCCCTCTTCAGAGAGGCCCACACCACCAAACTAGTTAAAATAGTCATCAGGGTCCTCTTCCCTGCCCCATGCCATAGCACTTACCACTTCTTTCTTTTCTTTCTTTTCTTTTTTCTTTTTGTTTGCTTTTGGTTTTGTTTTTCCGAGACAGGGTTTCTCTGTGTAACAGAGCCCTGGCTGTCCTGGACTCACTTTGTAGATCAGGCTAGCCTCGAACTCACAGCGATCCACCTGCCTCTGCCTCCCGAGTACTGGGATTGAAGGCGTGAGCCACCACACCTGGCAAGAGTTCTGTTTTGTTTAATGCATTTGAGTTTCTCACATTTGAGGGAATCGCAAGGGTCAGCGTACTGGAGTGCAACAGATAAGCTCACCTGGGAAAACCACCTTTGACATCAATGTATCTCCCCTGCCAGGTATAGGAGTACTTTATTTACACGTACACCTGCATGCCAGAAGAGGGCATCAGAGCCCATTAGAGATACTTGTGAGACATCATGTGATTGCTGAGAAACTCAAAGACCTCTAGAAGAGCAGCAGTGTTCTTATCCACTGGGCCATCTCTCCAGCTCTCTACAGTAAGGGATCTTAGAGGCTAAGCTATGTCTCCAGCCAGTGAGCCATGTACATAATCCACTGCCACACCAGGATTTTCACAACTTAAGGTTTTCAAAGTATCCATGACACACATATTTTGGCTTTCCAGTCAAATGGCCCTAATTTAGAAAGGCGCCACGTGCAGGACGTGATGGCGCACGCCTTTAATAGCAGCACTTGGGAGGCAGAGGCAGGCGGATTGCTGTGAGTTCGTGGCCAGCCTGGTCTACAAAGCGAGTCCAGGACAGCCAAGGCTAACACAGAGAGACTCTGTCTCGAAAAAAAAAAAAAAAAAAAAAGAAAGAAAGAAAAAAAGAAAAAGAAAAGAAAAGAAAGGCGTCTTTGACACTTCTACAATTCCTATGTAAAGTAGCAGTTTCCAGTTCAGGACGTTGGGCAGGAAACAGGGCGATTCTTACCTCCTGTGTAGAGAAAGGAGCCAGACAGGCCTCCAAAGTAGATGAGAGCCAAGTGTTCCAGTTTTAGAGAGGACAGGTAGTAGAGGCAAGCGGCACAGACACAGCCCAAGGTGTAGAGGAAGACTCCAAATCGCACAACATCCTGGGGCTCCAAAATTCGGTCCACCAGAGTCCTGTCATCACTCTTTTTGTGGTCAATGCCCTTGGAAAAGTCATAGTAAGTGTTGACCAAATTGCCGGCCCCGTGCACAGCCAGGACAGCCACTGCACAGCCCACCAACAACCTAGGATCCAAGACACCCTGGGATCTGTAGGCCAAGGCACTGCCCAGGGCCACAGGGGTGAGAGAGGCACTGAAGCTCCAGGGCCTCAGGGCCAACACATAGGAGGCGCACTTCTGTCTCCAGGATCGATGTGGAAGTCTGTCCTGCTCGGACCAGTCGCTGCCCAGCGGGTCCCTGTCCTCGACCTTGGTCGTCTCTCCTGCCTGGATACTAATCTTCTCTCCCAGTGCCTGCACCTCAGCCATGGAAGCTACACGTGGCTAAAGTCAATTCTCAAAGTGAGCCACTCCGGGGAACCGCCCCAAGAGGAAGATAAGAGGGGGGAACTGCCTGGCCTGACCTTTCTTTGGTTCCGCTCCGGGACAGGGTTTGGGAGGCGGTAAAAAAAAAAAAAACAAAAAACTGCAGACAGCAGCGAGCAGGCCATGCACCGCCACGGGGCCGGCGGCTCTACCCGACCACCTGCCCCCCCTGAGCGAGGCCTCACTGGGAGTCCCCTTCCCGGTACCACAACTCAACAATCCGCCCCAGTCCGCAACCTCCAGCGGGCCACCGGCGCCGCCATCTTGTGCGTCCGCCACAGGAGGCCGGCCGGAAACCCAGGCCGGTAGCCGCCAAGGCCCCGAAAAGACCGGAGAGGAGGGGCGTGGTCGGAGAGGGGCGTGGTCGGAGAGGGGCGTGGTCAAAGGCCGGAGCCAGGGTTCAACTTCCTAAATGCGGGAGTCACTAGAAACAAACTGTCCCGACTTTCAGGGGAGCCTTAGCCCGCCAAGGATTTCAGGGCGTGTCGCTTTGCGATGTACTGGGCCGTTTCACTTACTGAAGTAAGAAATAAGACTCGGCCGGGCAGTGGTGACGCACGCTTTTAATCCGAGCACTCGGGAGGCAGAGGCAGGTGGAGCGCTGAGTTTGAGGCCAGCCTGGTCTACAAAGTGACTCCAGGACAGCCAAGGCTATATACAGAGAAACCCTGTCTCGAAAAACCAGAGAGAGACAGACTCATGTGAGGGGGAAGATTGTCCCAATAAATCCTACATTGAAACTATTGTGTGCGCGGGTGGTGCACGCCTTTAATCCCAGCACTTGGGAGGCAGAGGCAGGAGGATCTCTTTGAGTTCGAGGCCAGTCAGGTCTACAGAGTGAGTTCCAGGACAGTCAAGGGTATACAGAGAAAGGCTGTCTTGGAAAAAAAAATATATATATATATTGCGGGAGTGCACATGTGCTAAGTCAGAGGACAGCTTTGCAGGGTTAGGTTCTCTCCTTCGACTATGTGTATTCTGGGGTTTGAACTCAGATCTTCAGGTTTGGTGGCAAGTGCCTTTATCCCTGAGCCACTGCGCTGGTCTTCTCTTACTTTTTGACACAGCATCAAATGTAGCCTGGAACTCAAAATCCTTCTCCTTCAGTTGTTTAAGTGTCAGGACTACAGATGTATAAATATTTGTTAAGGACAGCCAAGGCTACGCAGAGAAACCCTGCCCCCAAAAACAAAAAAAAAAAAACAAAAATTAAAAAGTGGGGAGGTGAGAGATAGATTCAGGACTGCTCTCTTTAACCAGATTTAAGAGGTAGTGCCTGGCCAGCTTGCTTCGAACTTGGCTCAAAATTGTGGTAGTAGGTTTATTCTCACCTGATGGGATTAATAGGTCTCAGTGTGTCACTCTTTTTATTTTTATTTTATTTTATGTGCATTGCCATGAGGCTGTCAGAGCCATAGGATCTAGAGTTACAGACAGCTGTGAGCTGCCATATGGGTGCTGGGAATTGAACTCGGGACCTTTGAAAGAGCAGACAGTGCTCTTAACCACTGAGCTACCTCTCCAGCCCCACCTTGTCACTCTTGCTGGTATGGGACTCTTAGAGATCCATTTGTTTCTGCCTCTGAGCGCTGGGTCCTAGAAAATTTAAAACGATTAAAAATACAGAGTCAGATAGGTGTGGTGGCACATGCCTTCAGGGCCAGCACTCCAGAAAGCAAGAGGGTCTCAGTGCGTTCAAGGCCAGCCTGGTCTACATTGTGAGTTCCAGGACACTCAGGAATACATAGTAAGACCTTGTCTCAAAATACACACACACACACACACACACACACAAAACAACAAGTTGAGGGTTGGACGTAAGTTCCTACTTGCTAAAAGTCATTCTTACTATCTCTGGCAAATGGTGGCGCTCATCCATTAAAATATGACTGTGGTGTCTATCAGCGTGTCTAGATTTATGTTTGCCTCTAGGCTCCCTCAGTCCCTACTCACAAGCCCCAACCCCAGCTCACAGGCTCCTTCTCCATCCATTTGTGTATGTCTCCCATCCCCCACCCCACGCCCTGCAGCTCTTCTCTAGCGTCCCATGAGATAGCTTTGGTAGTTTGGAATAAAGTTCCTTTTTTCCCACCTCCTGAGCATCTATTTTGGCTTCTTTGTTGCACCTATTTCATTCAGTTTGAAGCTAGCTAGCCCCACCTGGAACTCGACATAGCAAGTTTAGGCCAGCCAGGGCTGTATAGCAAGACATTGTCTTTAAAAAAAAAAAAAAAATTAGACATAGTGAAGAGAAATGCCTCATTTCACTGTAGTAAGTTACCTTAACCAGGGGCTGGAGAGATGGCCCAGCAGCTAAGAGCACGGATTGCTCTTTTAGAAGACACAGCTCACAACTGTCTGTAATTCCAATTCCAATGAGATCCAACACCCTCAAACAGACAGAATTGCACATAAAAAAACAAAAAGAAATCTTTGTTTTTGTTTTGTTTTGTTTTGTTGAGACAGGGTTTCTCTGTGTTTAGCATGGGCTGTCCTAGAGTTACTCTGTAGACCAGGCTGGCCTCGAACTCACAGCAATCCACTTGCCTCTGCCTCCTGAGTGCTGGGATTAAAGGCGTGGGCCACCACCCCAGCTTTACTGATGGTATGATTGGTTGAGAAAGTTGTACTGCCAGTCTGGAAATCTTCTGCCTTATGATGAACTCATGACCTGGCCAGAATCACCTGTGCTTACTCAGTTTGCGCAGGCTTTCTGGTTTAAATGATTACCTGACCCCGACCCCCTTAGAAATTCCCATAAAAGCATTTAAAAAGAGTCTACAAGCTCACCCAGGTTCCTCTATAGTGTCTAAATGGTGACCCCAAGATATTGGATCGTACAGAATAAGCTCTCTTTTGTTGTTTGCATGCTAAGTGAGTCTGGGGTCTTTAACACATTCTGAACCCTAACAATAGCTTCACATATTTCTTTTTAATATTAATGTATTTAGTGCTTCATTCAAATTCTTTTTTTTTTTTTTTTTTTCCCCTGGTTTTTGGAGACAGGGTTTCTCTGCATAGCCCTGGCTGTACTGGACTCTCTTTGTAGACCAGGCTGCCCTGGAACTCACAGTGATCCACCTGCCTCTGCCTCCTGAGTGCTGGGATTACAGGCCTGTGCCACCAGGCCTGGCTCATTCAAATTCTTAATTCAAGATACTTCAGATTTTTCAGTGTTTATTACCAGATTGATAAAAAAAAAAAAAAAATAAAGATGTAAACAAAAAAGATATGCCTAAAATTTTGTTAGAAAAATCTTAACTAGCCAGGCGGTGGTGGCACATGTCTTTGATCCCAATACTTGGGAGGCAGAGGCAGGCAGATCATTGTGAGTTTGAGGCCAGCCTGGTCTACAAAGCGAGTCCAGGATAGTCAAGGCTACACAGAGAAACCCTGTCTTGAAAAACAAAAAACAAAAACAAAAACAAAAAAGAACGGAAAAAAAAAAAAGACAACAACTCTTAACTATTTTCAATTTATTTTTTACATTTTTATAAATTTTTTATTTTATATACTGGTATTTGCCTTGGTGTTTGCCTGCATGTGTGTTCTGTGCTGGAGTTATAGGCAGTTAGTTGTGAGGCAGGGTTTCTCTGTATAGCCTTGGCTGTCCTGGGTTAGCTTTGTAGGTCAGACTGGCCTTGAACTCACAGTGATCTGCCTGCCTCTGCCTCCTTGGGTGCTGGGATTCATTGAAAGATGTTTTTAAGTAGCACTCCTTGAATCCCAGCACTGGAGGCAGAGGCAGGTGGATCTGTTTGAGGCCAGCTTGGTTTACAAAGCGACTCCAGGACAGTCAAGGCTATACAGAGAAACGCCCGTCTCGAAAAACAAACAAAAGAAAAAACTTTATTTAAATTAGTTCTTGGTGATCGTCTCTCGAGAATGAACTCCTAAGTAAGGCAATTTGGGGGCAGTGGAAATTACTACAAAGTTGCAAATGCGTATTAAATTTTACAAAGGAGAAAGAATGAGTCGCTCAGTAAGCCCGATTCCCAGTGTGAGTCCCTGCAGTAATTCGAGGGCGTCAGACAGACAGTCCCTTCTTAGCACCACGCCAACCTCTGCCCAGCTCTCTCAACAGGTCGGCGTGGGCCCTAGACGTCAACTCCACACAGTCACGACTCTTACGGAGGGGATCCGTAGTAGCGACGGACCGGATGTGTGCGTGGAAGTGACCGAAGTCAACTCACGACTGATTGGCTCTCTGGAATATTCCTAAGCCTGCCTTTGCCTGCCACTGGCCGCTTGTTTTGTCTATTTGAACAATCCCCACCCCACCCCCCGAGAAGCCGGTCCCGAAGCTTCACTTCTTCATGATTATTGGTGCATGAGCCTGCCCATCTTCAGTCACGGGCCGCTGATTGGTTATAGGGCTTGCGAGCCCGCCCTCCCCTTCCCGGGCCTAGAGGACAGCTGGGAAGGCGGGTGGTGGGGCTTGGGGGGCCCTGGAAGCGGCGGTACCGGCTCAGGCGGCGGCAGCTGAGGCGGTGGCCGAAGCCGCGCGGTGAGTCTGGGGCCTGGAGTCGAGCGCTTGCGGCTGGCGGGATGTCCAGACTCACGGACAGTGTGGGCCGTGCTGGGGGAGGCCCGGGAAGCCGCCTGTCTTGGACCATACAGCGCCTCCGAACCATGCCGGGCAACCCGAGCGGTGTGCACCTCGCCCTCGGGGAGACCCTCAGGTCGCCCGATCTGCCCCGGGCCTGCCGTGGCACAGTTTGGTCTCCTTCCCGGCCTCAGTCACCCCTCCAGAGCCATCTGCAGACGGTGGACCTGCCCCCCTGGGAGATCGAGCTTTGGGACCAGCTTCCTACACCGCACCATGGAGACCTGTCGCGGGGGCGCACCCAGACCTCCGAGCTCACGCAGGGTCTGCCCCTCTCACGCCCTCACTTGATGCTTCAACTTGAATTCCCACTCCTAAGCCGTGACCCAAACCTTTGGGATTTGTGACTCCGAGTAGTTACTTTGAATCCAGCCTGGGGCAGCTGGCTTGTGGGTTAAACCCTAAAGTGACTCTAGTTACTTTCGCGAGACTAGAGTTCCGTGTCAGCCTCCTTCCTGTTGTGTGTGTACACACTCAGTGGTGGGTGTCTACCGCCTAAAATGGTCAGATTCCTTTTATAGTATTTTTCCCCCCTCAGCAGTGTAGTATTTGAAAGCTTTTCAAAACTATTCCTCGTTTTTGTTTACCTGCCCGTCCCCCCCAAGCATGACCTTGAACTTGTTGTGATCCTCCTGGGGCTGAGAGGTGTGTGACATCATGGCTTGGTTATGTGGCGCTGGAGACTGAACCCAGGGTTCTGTGCGTGTGTCTCACATTAGGCTGTGCCTCACAGACTCATTTACAACCAAAGTGCTTCAGGAATTGTGCTTGTTTGTTTTTGTTGTTGTTGTTGTTGTTGTGTGTGTGTGTGTGTGTATTCTGACAGGATAGATTGTTACTCTCATGGCATTGTGGGCTGGCCTTTTTTTTTTAATGGCCACTTTCCTGAGGGAACAAACAGCTCGGAATTGAGGAATGAATGGTCCTTTTTAGCTCACCATTTAAAGTGTGTTGCCCCTTCCTGGGAGGGCAGGGGGAGCGTTTGGCATACAAGCAATGGTGCACATGTCAAAGTCAAAACAAATTGCAGGAGTCAGTTCTCTTCTTTACCTTAGGAGCAAGAGTCTTTAGTCACTCAGGCATCTTGCTAGCCAACTCCCCCCCCCCCCCTACTCTACCCACATTTGGTAGACTCTACAGGTTCACAACCCATAGGTGGGAAGGGCAGCTATGCTAGTACTGTGTGCAGCCTCACCACACCACACAGCAGCCTGGAGCCACATGGAGCTATTGGCTACTTGAGATTTAAATCAGATTGGGCTTAGTTAAACGCCAGGCTTTGGAAGCTTGGTCTCAGAAAAGACTAGGGAAGTTTTTATGTCCAAAAAGCATCAAAATGAGTTTTTTGAATTACTGGGTTGAGTATAATATGTCAGTTTCGCCTGTTTATCATTTGACAGCTAGAAAATTTAAAATTAGGTGGGGCTGGCAATATCTCAGCGCTTAAGAGGACTTATTGCTCATCCGACGGCCAGTTGGTTCCCAGCGCCTTTGTCAGGCAGCTCACAACTGCCTGTGACGCCAGCTCCAGGGGATCTGATGCCCTCTCTGGCCTTTGCAGGCATCTGCATATAGGTGGCATACGCTGGGGCAGGCATGCATAAGTAAATATAAAACGGCAAATAGGCGTACCTGGCTTGTATTACATTTCTGTTGGGCAGGGCTGCTGTAGAGTAGTCATCGCTCTCCTGCAAATGGCAGCTGAGGAAAGGAGGAATCGTAGTCTTAGTCCTCTGTCTGCCTCCCCACTTGTACCTGACCCACGGCCACATCCACAGTAGACAGAATAGCGAACCAGAGCTGCACTTCCGGAAACACAAGGTAGCTACTTTCTTCCCTCGTAGTGCCTTGTCATGGGAGCTGAGGACTCTAGAAGTGTCTCCCTTAAGGAATCTAACTTTACATCAGGACTCGAGCTCAGGCAGTTTCTCGAGCCCCGTACCTGGCACGACTGAGTGGAAACCTGTGTTAGGAAGTAAGACGCATTTATCACCAAAGTTTATGGACTAGTGAAAGGATGGAGCTCAGTTTGGGTAGTGTGCTTGCCCCGCATGCACAAAGCTCAGCTTGGAGCCCCAGCACCCTTAAAGTCCCAGTAATTGGCAGTGGAGGCCGGATAGCAGTTCCAGGCTATCAGCTGCATAGTGAGTTCAAGGTCATACTGAGAATATAAGACTTACTTTAAAAAAAAAAAAATTTTTTTTTTTAAGGGGCCAGCAAGATGGCTCAGTGGACTAAGGTGCTTGCTGCCAAGGTTTGACAGCCTGAGTTTTCTCTCTGGGATCCACATGAAATAAGGAGATAATTAAGTTCTGCAGGCTGTCCTCTGACCTCCTCACATTCATCCTGTGCATACGCACACAGAAATAAATAAATGTAAAAAAAAAAAGTGAAAGGAATATTGAAAGATGTTCTTCTCCAAAGAACCTCAGGTCAAGATGCTCGGGACAGGCCCCGCGGTGGCCACCGCCAGCGCTGCCACGTCCAGCAATGTGAGCGTTCTGCAGCAGTTCGCCAGCGGACTGAAGAGCCGGAATGAGGAGACCCGGGCCAAAGCGGCCAAGGAGCTCCAGCACTATGTCACCATGGAGCTTCGAGAGGTTGGTCCTGCGTGCTTTGGGGCCAGTCCTTGGTGGGTACCCGGGTTGGTGTGCCATCTCTGGCTTAGATCACTGCCACAGCTCAGTGAGTGCTTGGGAGGCCACCAGCATTCATGTCCCTGCAGTGGCCAGTCTCCTTTGCAGCGTTGCACAGTTCTATTCTACTGATCATGTTTCTCTTCCCAGCTCACCTCTTTGTTTGATTTTGTATGATTTTTTTTCCCCTCTATCACCAGCCCCTCGATTCTTTGCGTCTAACAGCAATCAGAGTGAGTTTGGAAAGTTGATAATGTGGGACTCTCTAAACAGAGACACTGACCTGCTCACCTTTGTCCCACTGATATTAGGGCGACTTTTAAGACAAGCTTTTCTGGTAGAGAATCAATGTGCAGTTGCTAAGTAAACAGAAGAGTTATGTGATCAATTGCTCTTCAGTTTAAAGCTATAGAAATAGGTGCTAGCTTTGTCTTTGGTTTGAACTGTGACAGCCCCCACAGCCATCACAGGTGAGGGGATATGCCAGCCCCACATTGCTGTCACTGGTGAGGAGATATGCCAGCCCCCCACTGCTGTCACTGGTGTGGGGATATGCCAGCCCCCTACTGCTGTCACTGGTGAGGGGATATGCCAGCCCCCCACTGCTGTCACTGGTGAGGGGATATGCCAGTCCCCCACTGCTGTCACTGGTGAGGGGATATGCCAGCCCCCCACTGCTGTCACTAGTGAGGGGATATGCCAGCCCCCCACTGCTGTCACTGGTGAGGGGATATGCCAGCCCCCCACTGCTGTCACTGGTGTGGGGATATGCCAGCCCCCCACTGCTGTCACTGGTGAGGGGATATGCCAGCCCCCCACTGCTGTCACCCATGGGAGGATAACAGGGATCTGTTCTGTGCATTCTTCCCCTTCAGATGAGTCAGGAGGAGTCTACTCGCTTCTACGATCAGCTGAACCATCACATTTTTGAACTGGTTTCCAGCTCAGATGCCAATGAGAGGAAAGGGGGCATCTTGGCCATTGGTAAGGATAGTTTCTGGTAGTAGCGACTGTTAGGGACACTGCACAGATGATCTTTGTGTTCACTGTACATCTTTGTACTTGCTGAAGGAGATATATCTAGTTCATCTTTATTTTTAAAAAGATTTATGGAGCCTGTACCTTTTGGTGCCCGTAGACAAGGGCTGCTTCTAGCAGAAGTCCTGGGACATGGGCAAAACATACTCTTAGATGTGACAGCCGAGTCTCCGAACTGGTAGGTCACTCCTGTGGCCAGTTTGCCAGGGGTGAGACTAGAAGCCAGGTTTTCGTTCTTCTGCCCTAGGTTGCCTGTCTCAGGTCTGCCTTTACTGTAGACCAGGGTTTGGCAGTAGAAATGGGTGCTGTTTGCCCAAGGGCTGGCCATGAGTCCCGTGAATTGTCACTCGGTCTTAAATGTTTTCTATCCTAGAAAGGCGATATGCAGATGTGTTCAAATGAGACTATTTTGATTTACTTACATAGTTCTGGAACGAAAGTCCAGTCTACTGGTTCAATGAAAAACCTTTTTACATGGAGAGCTGTACTGAGAATGGAGTAAGGGCTCGCTCACCAGCGTTTAGTTCCAGGCCACATGCATCCCGGAACACACCACATGGTCACCTTTGCTTTCTTTTCTAGCCAGCCTCATAGGAGTGGAAGGTGGAAATTCCACCAGAATTGGCAGATTTGCCAACTACCTTCGGAACCTCCTCCCCTCAAGTGATCCAGTTGTCATGGAAATGGCATCCAAGGCCATTGGCCGCCTCGCAATGGCAGGAGACACTTTCACTGCTGAGTATGTGGAGTTCGAAGTGAAGCGAGCCTTGGAATGGCTGGGTGCTGACCGCAATGAGGGCCGGAGACATGCGGCCGTGAGTGTCCACAGCCAGGGCTGGGGAGCAGTGGTGCTTCCTCGTGCTTTGTGTCCTTCTGAAGCTTGTCCTGGGAAGGGACTTCAGGGTGGGAGGTGAAGAGTCAGTCTGCTGGAGAAAGGTCTGGCAGTGGCTGCAGTGGGATGAAGCATCCCCAGCTGCTGGCCAGCTGGCCAGCTGGCCAAGGAAGTAGCACAGACATTAGCCCTGGTTAAGGCTTTGTCATTCACAGCTTTGTAGCTTGGCAGCCTTAACTGAAGACACTAGTCTTCTCTTAAATAAAAATAGTAACAAAATTGAACATCAAACATGTTCTCTGGGGCTGGAGAGATGGCTCAGAGGTTAAGAGCACTGTCTGCTCTTCCAAAGGTCTGGAGTTCAATTCCCAGCAACCACATGATGGCTGACAGATCTGGTGCCCTCTTCTGGCATGCAGGTGTACATAATAAATAAATCTTTTAAAAACAAAAACAAAAAATAATGGCGACAACAACAACAACAAAAATGTGTTCTCATCCAGTAAATATTTACTAACTCTACTGGATTGCAGACATGGTTCTAGGCTGTTCATTTAGTGTTAAGAAAGCGTTGAACATCTGCCTGTCCTGATGCATTCTTCATTTGTTGGCAGCCAGGTGGTGAGCACTGAGGTGCTAGGTCTGTTTTCCTTTGCCTCTTCTGGTGCCAGGCTTTCCCAGATAGGAGGGTGGGAGATGCTCTAGGATGGCAGGGTTATGTCCTGAGAGAACAAAAGTCCTGGTAGGAGCTGGGTGTGGTGTGGTACACCTTTAATCCCAGCAGTCAGGAAGGCAGAGGCTCTGTGAGTTTGAGGCCAGCCTGATCTACAAAGTGAGTCCAGGACAGCCAAGGCTATATAGAGAAACCCTGTCCTGAAAAACAAACAAACAAACAAACGTCCTGGTAGGAATAAGAGTTCTCTTTGTCCTTCTCTCCCAGGTCCTCGTTCTCCGTGAGCTGGCCATCAGCGTCCCCACTTTCTTCTTCCAGCAAGTGCAGCCCTTCTTTGACAACATTTTTGTGGCTGTGTGGGACCCCAAGCAGGCCATTCGAGAGGGGGCGGTGGCTGCCCTTCGTGCCTGTCTGATCCTCACCACCCAGCGGGAGCCAAAGGAGATGCAGAAGCCCCAGTGGTACAGGGTGAGGAGATGGCTCCACATTAGCCACTAGCAAAAAGCCCTTTTGCTTGGAGAGTCACTGCTGGCCAGGGAGCAGGCCTCACATTTGTTTGGGCCTGGCATGGTATTCTTCTGGTCACTGTGAATCAGCAGTTTTTTATTGCATTTTCTTAGTAAAGATACGTTGGTAACCACACCATTATTTTATGCATTGCTTAGCATGAAAATGTGTCAGTCAGCCTGAGATGGCTGTGGTGGCACACTTCTGTAATCTAAGCACTTGGGAGGCTAAGGCAAGCAAAGAAGAATTTGGGCCTGAGATGCACTTGAGAGTCTCCTGCCTCTACCTCCCCAGTGCTAAGATATAGGTGCAAACCGCCATGCCCAGCTCTGTGCCATGCTGGGCGGTGAACCCCGAGCTTCATGCATGTTAGATCAACACTGCCAACTGAACTGCATCCCCAGCCTCTGCACCATGTCTTTTAGAGTTTGATTAATGGCCAGGTATGGTGGCCTTTAATCCCAGCACTTGGGACTTAGACAGGCAGGCTCTGACTTTAAGGCCTTCCAGGTATGTAGAGTGAGACCCTGTCTCTAAAACAAAAACAAATAACATTTGATAATTGAAATTTTGCCAGCAGTGCCCACATCATCATCACTTCAAAATATAATTAAGCAACCAAGATTAAGTCCTGTAAACAAACAAAAAATGAGCTCAAGCCAATCTGGGATACCTGATGCAACACTGTTTCAAGACATAGCAAGAATAACAGCCGGTGTCCACTGCCTTCTTATCAGCAGTTGTTAAAGTACAGAGAGCTGGGGTTTCTGAATCAGGGAATCAGGGAAGCTACTAACTTGCAAAGGGCTAGCTCCCTCTGATGCGGTTTCCTGAGTTCTTTGCTGAAAGCTTCTGCCAAGGAAATGTATGTCACAGAAGGAGCCCTAAATATGGGACCAAGAGACCAGGCCGCCTTTCTTGCCTTTGCTGTGTGACAGTGGACAAGTCACTTGATTTCTTTGGGCTTGTTTTATGTGGCCATCAAACAGAGATGACAATGGCATTTCCCTCAAAGGCGTATTGTAGCATTGGAGCTAAATTAAACAGAAGAGCTTCTAAGTCAGTATTGATGCTAGCACAAGGCACTTCACCAGCAGGCTCTGGAATGCTCCGAATCTCTGGGTAGAGGGGGTGAGCTGTGTTTTCTACCTTGAACACTCGGTAATAAAGGCATATTCTCTATACTTAGCATACATTTGAAGAAGCAGAAAAAGGATTTGATGAGACCCTGGCCAAAGAGAAGGGCATGAATCGGGATGATCGAATCCACGGGGCCTTGCTGATCCTCAACGAGCTAGTCCGAATCAGCAGCATGGAGGGAGAGGTGAGAAACTGTCTGGGGAGCCCAGGCTCCTGTGCCAGCCTGTCAGCAGGCAGGGAAGCCCTTGTCTTCCCGGGGCTGTAGACAGCCAGTGGTGTGGAGCGAGCATTAAGATGGAAGGGCAGGTGGAGGCTGAGGTGGCGCCATCTGAGTGAGAGCCTCGTGATGTGACTGAGGCCGCCTTGCAGGTGGCTGGGGACTATATTCTAAGCAGAGGCTTTGAGGTGGGAGAGAGTTTGGCATGGGAAGGACAGCTGGTATATTATGAGCAAATGAGAAGGAGGAGATGGTGTCAGAGAGGGAGCAAGGTCCAGTTAGGCTCACTGTTTGTGGTCAGCAGTTTTATTTTAATTGCAGGCATAGACGTCAGTGGTGTGCACACGGGAATCATGGGGTGTTAGGAATTTCTGACACCTTTGGGTGCTTGTGGGAAGCAGTGTGTGGAGAGGTGGGAATGAAGTCAGGGAGTTGGGTTGTTAGGTCAGTTTAAAGGTGGAAGGACTTTGCAGCCTGTGAGAGAAAACAGGAAGGGCTGAGTCCGTGACGGCCTGAATGCACAAGAGCGAAGCACTGACTGTCTCTTTGTCTTTATGTGAAGCCATTGTGAGGTCTTTGCACCAAAGTGAGCCAGCAGAGGAGGTCTGTGTCACCCAGGAGCAGGCAAGCTACAGCTTCCTTGCCTTCCATCCTTGGCCACCAGCAGCCCACGCGGCCCTGGCACAGGCTTGAGGATGGTACCCAAGCAACACCAGGCCTCTTGATCAGTTAGGCTTTTGTAGTTGAGGTCACATTCTGGTTGCTGCCACAGGAGGCTCCTGGAATAGTCTGGCTGGCATCAGTGAGATGTAGTGACACAGATACTGAGAAGACAGGAGTCAGGATATGAGGGAGTAAAACCCCCATCTATGAGGCTTCTGTGTGGATCCGTTGGGGAGGAATGTCACCCCAGGGTCTAAACAGGCAGTGGTTGGTTGGTAGTAGCTGTGCCTGTGTCAGGGCAACATGCGGGGTAGTAGGAGATGTTTGGCTCCACTTCTGTATGCTGTGTGATTCAGACAAGCCTCATGGGCTCCCTTTGGCTGAGGCTGTTCCCAAGACCCAGAGCAGCCCCTGACACCTGGTGGGCATAGTATAAACAGGAACACTCTGAAATCTCCCCACCCCAGTTCTACTGTAGTCTAGACAGTTCTGGGACCTTCGTGTCCTTCTGGTGAAACAAGAGTGTCACCTGATACATAGAGCCGCCAGTGCTAAGTGAAATGGTTCTCACAGGGCCTTTGTGAGTTATAAGGAACCTCCTAAAAATAAGGATTACAACTGCATCTCCTCTTTTCTCACTCACCAGGTATTAGTGGAAAACCTGGGCTGTACCAGAAGCGTGAGCCCAAAGAGCTAGAACAAAGAGCAATGAACAAAGCAGGTCACATCCTAGCAGAGGAGGCAGACAGTACTGTGTAGATAAAAATCCATTGTGATAAGTTGTGTGGTGTGTGTGCTATGGAGACAGGTACCACAAGGCAGTGGAGTGGAGAAAGCCCAAATGGGTGTTTGAACACAGTTGTGAAGGAGATAAGCAGAAAGCCGCACAAGCGTCTAGGAAAGAAAAAGTATTCAGGCTGCTGCTCCTGGACCAATGTGCAGATGACATGGCCGGCAGGTGCTGCTCCATGAGAGCAGCGAGAGTGCCCCTGTGCAGGGCAGCTGAGCAGGAGATGCTATGGGCCCAGGTGGCAGCTCTCATAGGGTGTAAGCAGCCATTGAGTAGTCTTGGTGTGCAGTGGTAGGCTGTTTATAAATTCTGAAGAGTAACTTTTTAAAAAAGCCTTCTTATTTTGATGTATTTATTCGTGCACGTGTGTAGGTATGTATGTGTGTGTGTGTGTGTATACGTGTATACACGTGTGTGTCGTGTGCATAGGAGTGTGAAAGCTGTAGGATTTTTTTGAGCAAGGTCTCACAGTGAACTTGGAGCTCAGTGACCCAGCAAGACTAGTTGCTCAGTGAGCCCTGGAGCGCCTGTCTTGGCCTGCCAGCACCAGGAGCCCAGGTGTGCTGAGAAGTCAGTGTCTGCTTCTGTGACTGGGGGAATGGGGTTGCTTTGTGCTGAGCTAGGGAAACAGGAGGGGAGAGCAGGGGTTTGGAGCCTGTTAGGTGCTTGTTGCGCACCTGTGTGACCTACTGAGTAGTTTTAGGGAGAGGTCTGGCTAAGAGCAATGTGGGGGTCACTGCTAATTCAAGTCATGACTGGGTGAGAACCACACATGACCTGGTGTAGATGGACAGAGATAGGGTCTGTGAACTTGAGTTGAGAGACAAGGAACCGGGGCAATGGGGGCAGCTGGGAAGGAGGAGAACAGGCCAGAGAGTGTGGGGCTCAGCAGGGGGAGCCGCGATGGTCTCATGCAAGAGATCATGGTGTGTCAAATGCTGCAAATATTCAAGCGAGATGAGCACTCAGGGGTGGTCCCTGGATTGAGCAGCCAGGAGCCTTCAATGGCACTGACAAGAGTGGCGTGATTTCTGAGGAACTGACAAGAGTGGCGTGATTTCTGAAGAACAAGAGTATCTGTGCCAAGAAGAGCTGCAGACTGTAGAGGGTGAGCTGGGGTGCGCACCCCTTCAACAGCCATTAGAGCAGCACTGCCAGGCACCTTCTTCCACTCTAGGACAAGGATTCTGAGAAAAGGATTTGCTTGAGTTTCTACTCAGCTTCAGGGAAAGAGATTAGAATGTTCTTGCAGGGTGCCAGCATAGGGCCACCTTCACCTTCGCAGGAGCAGATAGTCTCAGCAGTCTGCATTGAGCCTTCCTGAGCCTGGCAGGCAGTAGGACACCTGGTGACAGAACTCCAGGCAGGCGGCCTGCTGAGGTTCTCTGTGCTCAGTAGAAGGTGGTCTTCCGCCTTCGTTAGAGCTGGACCTGGTCCTCTGCAAGGCTCTAGGAAAATGGTAGTCCAGATGAAGAGCGGCCCCTCTGCTTGCTCCTTGGGGTTGGGCAAGTGGATTGCTCTGCAGATTCACTGTGTCCAGGGCAAAGGCTGCTCATAACCAACATGACTGTTTGCTTCCTTTCTTGCACCTGCATAGCGTCTGAGAGAAGAGATGGAAGAAATCACCCAGCAGCAGCTGGTACATGACAAATACTGCAAAGACCTGATGGGCTTCGGGACAAAGCCTCGGCACATCACCCCCTTCACCAGTTTCCAGGCTGTGCAGCCCCAGCAGTCGAACGCCTTGGTGGGACTGCTGGGGTACAGCTCCCACCAAGGCCTCATGGGATTTGGGGCTTCCCCGAGCCCTACCAAGTCTACTCTGGTGGAAAGCCGCTGTTGCAGAGACTTGATGGAAGAGAAATTTGATCAGGTAAATGGCAAACGGCCCTTCCTTCGCCCATCCCCCCACCCCCCAGCCCACAGCACCCTCACCCCTGCCAACGCTGTGTGTTTCCTCTCGCAGGTGTGTCAGTGGGTGCTGAAATGCAGGAGTAGCAAGAACTCACTGATCCAAATGACAATCCTTAACCTGCTGCCCCGCTTGGCTGCATTCCGACCGTCTGCTTTCACAGGTGAGGCTGTCCTCAGAAGACACACCCTCTCCAAGGCCTCTCAAACAGACATGGAAGCGGTGCTCTGGGAGAGTCAAGTCTGCCTCTCCTCAAAGTAGCGCTGGCATGGGGGCTAGTCTCAGGGCGCTTTGCCTCCTGTCCACTTTCTCCAATCTCTATTAAGAGACCTAGTAGAGTCAGAATGTGTAGGTAAGAGCTAGGCATGGGGTGGGCACACATGTAGAATTTTAGCACCTGAGGCAGTGGCAGAACAGTAAGGGTTCAGTGCTGTCCTTGACACATAGCAAGTTTGAGGCTAGCCTGGGACACTTGATACTGTCTCAGAAGAAAACAAAATAATCACAGTGTGTAGTGGAGGGCCTGTTCTAGACCAGGTCATCACGACTGAAAGCCAGCATCACTGCTTGTGCTGGGCGTGATGGCTCATGTCTGTATCACAAGCCCTGGGAGGCTGAGGTGTGGGACCATCTAAAGCTCATAGCCAGTCCAGGCCTCAGTGAGGTCAACAGAAGGGCACTATAGGTCCATCCTGACAGTAGCACCCATCTGGGAGAGTGGCTTTAGTAACCCACTTTTCTCCATGGTGATCACTGAGCATCTCACCCCCTGTCAGGAAGAGGGGTGTAGGTGGCCTAGAGGCAGGTCCACAGGTGATGGACGGTGCTGTCCTCAGTGGTTACTAGAGCAGATGCACAGGTCTTCCCGTGAGGCCTTCCCGAATGTTGCAGCCACAGACACTGTTTTCCCTTCCATCACAGTTCTCAGCTGTAGGAAGCTTTGGTGATGGACCCGGAAGGAATCCTGCATCGGTCCATTACTTGGAGACCCTTGTGGGTCTCCCCTTCCTGACTAGTGAAAGATACAATAATGCCTCCCCAAATGAACAGCATGTGAATGCCTGACACAGAGTGGAACCATGATTAGGTTGTTGGTGCCTCCTGGAGCTACTTCAGATCCATGTTGGAAACGAGGAGGTACATAATGACAGCACACTAGTTGCCTATTTATTTGTAATGTCCCTCTCTTACCTCCTACTGGGTGGGAGTGGACATTGTCCCAAACACTGTGGCATGTTGCCTGCTGTAGAGGAATGTGAATTCAGAATGTGGCTGTCTGGCAAGAGATCACATCCAAAGACCTTCTAGGTCTGTGATCTGGCTGGGATAGCATCACGCCTTTAATCCAGGAGACAAAGGCAAACAGATCTGAGTTCAAGGCCAGCCTGGTATAGAGCAAGTATCAAGTAAAGAAAAGCTTAGATCTAGGTGTGGTGATACATGCTTTTAACCCGAAACAAAAGTAAAGTTAGTTTGTAGAAGGAAACAGCCATGTTTGAAAGTGATGTCTAATTGGATGGCAGAAAAGATGATGGGTCAGAGAAGATGTGGCAGAATAGGATCCACCCAACTCTCGTGAGAAGAGCGAGGAAAGAGAAGCTACTTACGAGGTGTTTTTATAGAGCGAGGAGGCAGTTTTACCAGGACAGTAATAGAGAGATGGGTTGTGGAGAGAGAACTCAGGTGAAGACAGAACGAGCCAGAGCATCAGAGCAGATCACTAAGTTAGTTTGAGGTCAAGCGGAGCAGTTCCAGACTGAGGGAGAAGCCAGATGAAATAAGTCAGCTGGGAGAAGAGTTTGAGTTAGAACAGCTGAGTTGAACCAGCCAGCCCAGAGCTCAGAACAAGTAAGGGTGAGCTTATTAAGCAGTAAGTCTCAGAGATTGAAACCATTCTAGGCCTAGGGTAGATTGTATGGAGGCTAGAAGCTTCCAGGACTAGGCCTAGGTTAGCAGACAGAGGCAATAAGCCTCCCAGATAAGAATTGAGCCAGGAGAATAAAAGTTACTCTTACAGCCTGTGTTTTATAAGCATTCAGAACCAGGTAAGAACTAGTGGATAAAGGGAAGGTCAGCCTGATCCTCACTCAGCATGTGCCATTTCCAACACCGGTTCTCCCAGGCCAGGGAAGGCATGGAGAGGGCTAGATGGTGAGCTGTGAAGCAGGCCAGTTCTCACAAGTACAGTGTGCTGGGTAAGGACCAAACAGTCACATAAACTTGCTAAGCCAAAGAAATGATAGAATGAAAATCACCCATAATTTTTGAAATGCCCCCGTCTGTCTGGTGGGTACCAGCAGTGTGTCTCCTTCCTAGTGACCAGAGACACCTCTGAGCAGCAGAGCTTTAAGTATCTTGGGTTGAAAGTCTCAGGTTCAAGAAGTAGGCCAAATTTGATCAAAGTCTGGCATGCCAAAAATCCAGCAGGATACATTCAGGGAACTGCCTTGCAACAAGGTACAAAGACAGAGGCCCGCGTGTATATCCTTTTGATGTGGGTTTGTGTTTGTTAAAATATATCAAGGAAATTCAGTCTGGAGAACCACCATAATTGTGCACCTCCATGCTGAAGTGTCTCTTATTAAAACTCAGGGTATGGGAGTCATCATCTGAACTTCCCAATGGTGGAAGCTCTGGGAATAGCAGAAATACCCTAAAATAAAATCTAAACAAGAAAATACACGCTGGGCATAATACACAAATAAGTCAGAACATTACCCTAAGGGGCTGCGGAACGGCTCAGTAGTAAAGACACTGGCCATCATGCCCAAGCACCAGTGTCGGTGGAAGGGAAAGAGTGAGAGGCAAGAATCAGGAAAGTTCTTTGTTCTGGGAAAAAAAAAAATGTCCAGTGCACAGTGCCTAGAAGTACCCGCTCTTGCATGCTGCTGATGTAAACATGGTGAAGAGGCAGGTGTGCTGCCCAGACCTCAGACTTAAGTCTAACTCTAATGTATCTGCAATAAAAATCTCCAGCCCCTTAGCTTTTTTGTTTTTGTTTCTTGAGACAGGCCTCACCTTGTAGCTCTGGCTGGCCTGCAACTTTATGTAGAGCAGGCTGGCCTTGAACTCACAAAGTTCCACTAACCTCTGCCTCTCAAGTGCTGGCTCCTTAGGAGTTTGTGAAGAGGAGCATGTACTCTTCCCCTGAGTAATACTACTGGAGGGTCCAGCAAGCTGGCTCAGCAGAAAAGGTGCTTGCCACTAACCCCGGGGACCTGAGTTTTACCCCTGGACCCACATGGGGCAAGGAAAGAACTCATTCCACAAGTGGTCCTCTGGCTTCCACATTCATACTGACAACACCTCAACAACCCCGCCCCACCCCCGCCACGCACACACAAATATAATTTCAAAAGAATTAGACTAATGGAGATGACTGTAGGATACTCTCCCAAAAGACATACCTGAGGAATGACTACCAGGTGTAGGGCGTCTTACAAAGTTCATCCTTTAAAGCCTCTGTGATGGCACACACCTTTAAACCCAGGGAAGCAAAGGCAGGCGGATCTTTGTGAGTTTGAGGCCAGTTTGGCTTACAAAGCAAGTTCCAGGACAGCCAGAGCTGTTACATAGAGAAACCTTGTCTTGAAAAACCAAACCAGTTTCTCCTTTAAAATTTTAAAAAAGAGCCGGGCGTGGTGGCGCATGCCTTTAATCCCAGCACTCGGGAGGCAGAGGCAGGCAGATCGCTGTGAGTTCGAGGTCAGCCTGGTCTACAAAATGAGTCCAGGACAGCCAAGGCTACACAGAGAAACCCTGTCTCAAAAAAACCAAAAAAAAAAAATTTTTTTTAAAAGATTTACTTATTATGTATACAGTGCTCTGCCTACATGTGCACCTGCACACCAGAAGCGTGCACGAGATCACATTATAGATGGCTGAGAGCCACTGTGTGGTGTCTGGAACTTGAACTCAGGACCTCTGGAAGAGCAGTCAGTGCTCTTGACCTCTAAGCCTTCTCTCCAGTCCTATCCTATAAATTCTTAGTATCTTTCCACTGGGTTTCCTTAATGTAAATTTGAGTGCTGTGTAGGAACTCTGACCCTGGCACGTGCTCTGCCTTTTCTGTACCAGATACCCAGTACCTCCAGGACACCATGAACCACGTCCTGAGCTGTGTCAAGAAGGAGAAGGAACGGACTGCAGCATTCCAGGCCCTGGGGCTGCTTTCTGTAGCAGTGAGGTCTGAGTTCAAGGTCTACTTGCCCCGGGTCCTTGACATCATCCGAGCAGCCCTGCCTCCGAAGGACTTTGCCCATAAGTAAGCGACTCTGTTAGGTTTTCACTGTGTACCCTGTTCATGTGGAGAGTAAGACAGACCATCCGTGTGCACAGCTTTTAGCCCATTCCACACATTGTTATGCTCTGAGGCATGGCAGGAGGAGAGTCCCTCCTCACTTGAGTTCAGGCTCTTCAGGTATGACTGTAAGAATTTAGAAAGGTGAAATACCTTTAGAACATGTCGGATGCCATGCGTTCTCTAGTCTGGCTCTTTTCTGGCATTCAAGTCTTTCATTGGTAGCACGTTCGTAGAGGAATCCCTGACTTGAACTGAAGAGATCAGATGGTCATCTTTTCCCTTAGTTATCCCACCACTGGATAAAACAGGAGCAAAGCCTTTGGCATCTCACCAGATGGAGAGGCCATGATGCTCCTGGGGAGTCAGTGCCAACAGCATTGAGTTTATGTCCCCCTGGATGTTTGTTAGGAAGGGTTGCTCCAGTGGATTCAGAAGCCACGTCCTGAAACGCAGCATTCTCACCATAGGGAGACATTTCTTTCCGTGGTATACCTATATGCTACTCTGGTTACTGATGAGCACACACCAGTTTGCTTCCCTACTAAGTTCCTTGGTCAGCCCCACATTAAGTATGGTGCCTCTTCCTGAATTCAGAAAAAGAGAGCCCTTCTGTAAAATACAGTACTGCCATCTGCTGGAGTAATGTTTTAAATACATACCCACATAGACTGATGGGCTGGATCCAGTAAATTCTGCAATAATCTCCATACTCACTCCTGGCCAGCCCTGCCTAAATAACTTGCCCTGCTGGCCTCAGCATGGCCTTGAGGTGGGATATTATGAATGTCTTAGTGTCTCAAGTAGCTGTTCTGTTTCTCTGCAGGAGGCAGAAAACCGTGCAGGTGGATGCCACAGTGTTCACATGCATCAGCATGCTGGCACGGGCGATGGGGCCAGGCATCCAGCAGGACATCAAGGAGCTGCTGGAGCCCATGCTGGCCGTGGGCTTGAGGTGTGTGCCAGGGGCCTGTGGCCACTCAGCCTCAGCAGTGGGCCTGGCGTGGAAGAGAGAGGAGCAGGCTATGTGTGTACTGATTGGATAGGCAGGCTAGCTCAGGCTGAACACACGGGTTAGTTGTGAAGCCCAGCTTCCTCACCAGCTCCTGTATGCTCTTGACTAAGCTACTTCTCTGAGCTTAGATTTTTCATCTGAAAGTAACAGTTTATGCCATCTAGGAGAGCTGTTGGGATTGAGTGAAAGAGCTCAGGAAGTAGCCACTAACACAAGGCCTGGCATGTAGGCAGCACTTTTTTTGTTAGTTTTTGTTTTTATTTTTGTTTTTCAAGACAGGGTTTCTCTCTGTAGCCTTGGCTGTTCTGGACTCACTTTGTAGACCAGGCTGGCCTTGAACTCACAGTGATCTACCTGCCTCTGCCTCCCGAGTGCTGAGATTAAAGGCGTGCGCCACCACATCCACCCTAGGCAGCGTTTGTTAAGCATGCATGCCTACTTTTGCTGTTATTACTGGGAAGACTGCTTAGCCTCCCAAAACTTCATCCCATCTCCTTTGAAATAAGGAGGATGCTTTCCCTCTGCCTCCTGGTTATTGACTGAGACTTGGTCTCTGGTGACTTCATATTTTGTAAGGTCTCTTTGGTGAAAACCAGAAATGTGTAGATGATTCTGAAATCTGAGACAAGGCCAAGGTAGTTCATCTCTTCAGAGACTTAAGCAGTGGCAGGTCCAGTAGTCCTCCTGCTAGAGCAGATGGTGTCACATCCTGGCTGTGTGGTGACAGATCCCCTCCTCCTCCTCCACAGCCCTGCGCTCACTGCTGTGCTCTATGACCTGAGCCGGCAGATTCCGCAGCTGAAGAAAGATATTCAGGATGGGCTCCTGAAGATGCTGTCCCTGGTCCTCATGCACAAGCCCCTCCGGCACCCAGGCATGCCCAGGGGCCTGGCCCACCAGCTGGCCTCCCCTGGCCTCACCACCCTCCCCGAGGCCGGTGACGTGGCCAGCATCACTCTTGCCCTTCGAACCCTTGGCAGCTTTGAATTTGAAGGTAAGAAGTTACGTGGCTCTTGGCGAAGTGTAGAGGATGCAGTGGGCCTGAGAAGGGGGTGCGGCCATCCACATGTCTGCCTCTGCAGAGTCTCCATGACAGGGCACCAGATGCATAACGGCCCCTCCTTCCCAGGCTCTTCTGCCCTGTGCTGTGTCTCAGGATGTGTTGGGGCAGATGGAGTTAAGAAGCATGCACTGCTTCAGAAAAAACACATCAGGGGTGGAAACTCAGGATGGCGTTCCTCGCCTTCCCACTGACCCGCAGCTGGGCGGGGACTTACTGCTTTAGAATGTATGGCAGGGGTTTCTGATAGTTCCATCCTGTGACGGTGTGGTGTTCTGTGCAGTGGACCTGGAACCCTGTCCCAAGCAGCAGTGCTTATTCTTCCTCCCTTTTCCTTTGTGCCCAGGCCACTCTCTGACCCAGTTCGTCCGCCACTGTGCGGACCATTTCCTAAACAGCGAGCACAAGGAGATCCGCATGGAGGCTGCCCGCACCTGCTCCCGCCTGCTCACGCCCTCCATCCACCTCATCAGCGGCCATGCGCATGTGGTTAGCCAGACTGCAGTGCAAGTGGTGGCAGATGTGCTCAGCAAGCTGCTTGTGGTTGGGATAACAGATCCTGGTAAATCTTATGCTAGAGCGTGAGATGTTTGCATGTTCTCTAGAGATCAGCACCGATAATTTCATAGTTAGCCATTTCTCTGCTAACTTATTAGACTTGGCTCCTCCGGTCTGTTGGTGTAAGATAATCTATTTTCACTTTATTCCTGTGAGTAGATTAAAAAAAGAAACACAGGGGTGGGGGCAGATTAGATGAAGACGGTGTTTTGGGGTTCTACCACTAGGGCAGTAGTTGTCAGCCTGTGGGTCTCCATCCCCTGCTTTGGGTGGGTTGACCAGCCTTTTCACAGGGGTCGCCTAAGGCCATCGGAAAACAGATATTTACACTGCAATTCATAGCAGCAAAATCACAGTTATGTAGTAGCAACAAAAATAATTTTATGGTTGGGGATCACCGCACCCGAGGAGCTGTGTGAAAGGGCTGCAGCGTTAGGAAGGTTGAGAACCCCACCACACTGGGATGATAGCAGCAGAGGCAGAAACTGGGAAGGGGCGGGAGGGATGGAGCCCTGAAGAGCTGTTCAAATATCTGTTTGCTCTTGCAGACCCTGACATCCGCTACTGTGTCTTGGCATCCCTGGATGAGCGCTTTGATGCCCACCTGGCCCAGGCAGAAAACTTACAGGCTCTGTTTGTAGCTCTGAATGACCAGGTCTTTGAGATCCGAGAGCTGGCCATCTGCACTGTGGGCCGACTCAGTAGTATGAACCCAGCCTTCGTCATGCCTTTCCTGCGGAAGATGCTTATCCAGGTAATGGGTGACAGGCCGCAAGGAATGGACCCTCCACAGTGAGCGGAGGAGGAAGCTCTGAGGACAGGGATGGGGAAGAGAGATGGAGATACCTGACCGAGAGTGGGCGTTTCCCAGCTTGGGGTTGAGCTCCAGTGTGAGCCTCTTGTCAGCATGATGTGACGTGCTTCTTGTTCCAGCCTGACCTCTCAGGCAGCTCATCTGTCTCTGTGGCACATCCCCAGTGACCCAGCATCCTGGCCTCCGCTGCATCTGCTGCAGGGGTCGCGGGCCTCCTGCTCTTCCTGTCTTGCTTCTGTCATACTTCTCTTGCTGATAGTAGCTAGGCACAGAGGCCGTCAGTCTTAATATGTGGGCGTAATTCCCACACGAGCCTGTGGTCATTGTGCTTGGTCAGGGGTCCCTGGCTTTTATTCTTAAGTGACGTGAGATGTCTCACTCCTTTCTGCTGCAACCTGGGTCCTTGATTTTTGTCTTCAGCTGCCCTGTAAGTTCCTTGGCTTCCGTGAACGATACCTGTTCAATCCTTCCCACCTTGGTATGTCCTCCTGCCTCTTTTGAAGTAGATGGGTTGCATAACACTTGAAGAACTTAAACAGAGTGTCAGTATGTGCCACGCACCCTAGAATAGTGCTGTTTGCCATAGTAAGACATGGCTCCAAATGAGATCATCAGACGACAAGTTGGAAAATTGTACTTTGTTGGCACCTGTGCTTCTGCCTGGTGACTCCTGCTTTCACTGCTGGCCCACGTTAGGGAGTGCCTGTTACTTCAAATCTTAAGACGCCTAAGGCTCTAGGAAGGAAACAGCCACTACTGAGCCTTCCAGCTCAGACTGTGCTAAGTTTGGCATGGAAATACCTCCTAATGAAAACACAGGTTTGTTCATTCAGTCAGGACTGGATGCACACCTCCTCCGTCCCATATAGTGTTACCTGGTAGCAGTGTGTTGGTGATGCCGAAGCAGACACAGAAGGCTCATACTCAGCCAACAGGCCAGCTCATTTTCCTGATGCTGGAGAATGTGAAACACCGTCAGATGAGTTGACCATGTGCTGCACTTAACCCTTGAAACTTAAAAAATAAATAAAAATTTAAAAAATATGTATTTAGGGGGGCTGGAGAGATGGCTCAGAAGTTAAGAGCACTTCCAAAGGTCCTGAGTTCACTTCCCACCAACTACATGGTGGCTCACAACCATCTACAATGAGATATAGTGCCCTCTTCTGGTATGCAGATGTATGTGCAGGCAGAGTATTGTATATATAATAAATACATATATTTATATACTATATATACTATATATTTCTTTATATATATATTTTTAGACTATGCAGGAGGGTTGAAAACCAGGGCCTTGTATGTATAAGGAAAATGCTGTCACTGAGCTATACCTCTAGCCTTTAAACTCCGAAACAAGGGGAAAAATGAATCTTTATATTGGTGCATGCTTTGGCCTCTCCCTGAAGTCTGGTCCCTGGCCACTGGTAGATGTCACAGTGGTACAGATGGCTCTGACTCTAGCCTGGCCAGCGCTGTATCTGCTAGTTGTCCTCTGCTTCCTGGGGCACGTTCCCTCCAGTCAGCCTGCATCCCACTCAGCCCATTCTTGTATCACTAACTCCTTTTACTGCTGTCTTCTGTGACTGGAAAAAACAGGCTGTCGAGGTAATACAGAAAATCAGTTATGAAGTTGGCAACTAAGACATTTTGTTCCCTGCAGACTGTCTTCTGAACCGCTGACTAATTGGGCTTGGTGGTGTTATTTCGAGCATGCTTACATTTCCTTCCCTCAGCCATATCCAGAAGTCTGTGTGCATTGCTGATGTCTACTTGACCCTGAGTGCAATATGCTGATATGCTAGAGTTTTAGGAGTGCGAGAAAAGGCCTGGCCGCTGCGGCCAGTGGTGCCTAAAGACCCTGCACTTCCTCGCCTCGATGTGTCAGGTCACCTGTGAAGGTTTCACAGCTGTTGTAACAGTCCCTTGAGCCCTCTCTTTGGTCCTCTGTCTGACTCACTGTACTCAGCTCTGCTGGGTGCTCCTTCTCCAGTACTGAGAACTTGGTGCTGCTTCGGCGGGAGAAGGGATAGCCAAGGCTGTTGTAGTGTGCAGACTCCCTACCTGCTAGTGTCCAGTGGAGATGTGGCATGCTGGAAGCCTGGTCCCCCATTCCTGACACATTCCCTGCTTTACACAGAGCTCTCTGTCCTGTCCTCGGCCATGGTTACTACTTTTCTTCCCTACAGATTTTGACGGAGCTAGAGCACAGTGGCATTGGCAGAATCAAGGAGCAGAGTGCCCGCATGCTGGGGCACCTGGTCTCCAATGCGCCCCGACTCATCCGCCCCTATATGGAGCCTATCCTGAAGGTAAAGTGTAATGAGTGGCCAGAATGGCGCTTTCACTCTGCCTTGTCTCGGTGTTGGGGGCGGGGGTGCTTCAGCACTACTGTGCTGAGCCCAGTAGATCTTTCCTTTGGTCCAGGCTTGCACATAGCACTTTGTGTTAAGGAGTGCCAAGAATCTCATCAGTTGCAGGAAAGCGTTCTCCCTTGTGCTTCAAGCTCATCGTCAAATGGGCTTGGGAAGGAGAAGTAGATGAATAGCACTTTCCCCAAATGAAGAAAAATGAGCTTTGAAACACAAGCACAAGTTCAGATGTGACTATGTAGTCACATGAAGTTTCCTGTGCCTAACACGTGCAGCTGGAGGATGATAGGCAGGCAGGGTTGAAAGCGCACATGAGAGACAGCTTCAAATTCTGCTGCTTCCTGGATTATACACTGGGCTTGTGTGTGGTTTGGAGAAAAGCTTGGAAATCCACAGTCCAGAGGTCCAGCGTCCACAAAGCCTAGAAGTGACTTATGTGACTGGTCTTGCAAGGGCTTTTGTTTCTGCTGTCAGGGATTGAACCTAGAGCTTTGTGTGCACTGGGAGCTGTGCTGCCCTCTAGGGATAAGCTATCTCCTACAGCCTCCCGTCTGTACTCATTTCTCATACCTTCCTCTACAGGCTCTAATTTTGAAACTGAAAGATCCAGACCCTGATCCAAACCCAGGAGTGATCAATAACGTCTTGGCCACTATAGGAGAACTGGCTCAGGTGAGGGAACAACTGTTCTCCACAGGCAGAAGGAAACTCTTTAGAGCTGGGGAAAGTCAGAATGCTTCTTTTTTTTTTTTTCTTAATATTTTATTTAATTTTAATTTATGTGCATTGGTGTGAGGGTGTCAGATGTTGGAGTCACAGACAGTTGTGAGCTGCTATGTGGTTGCTGGGAATTGAACCTGGGTCCTTTGGAAGAACAGGCCGTGCTCTTAACCACTGAGCCATCTCTCCAGCCCCCCAGAATACTTCTTTTCCTCTTCATTTGTTTGTTTGTTTTTATTTTTGTTTAGAGATAGGGTCTCACTTTGTTGCCCAGGCTAACCTCAAACTCACAGTGTTCCTCCTGCCTCAATTTCTAGAATTTTGCAGTCACAGATGTGAGCCACCACCCCTCCCCAAATAATGCCTTAACACCATAGTGTCTCATCCCTGCGCTGTCTTCACTTTCAGGTTAGCGGCCTGGAAATGAGGAAGTGGGTGGACGAGCTCTTCATCATCATCATGGACATGCTCCAGGACTCCTCCCTGCTGGCCAAAAGGCAGGTGAGCACTGCTGTTGCCTGAGCAAGCAGGCAGACTTATGGGACCAGGGGCCTGCTTCTCTCTCTGTTCACAGCAATGTATCCAGTCAGTTCTTTGCACAGAGCTTGACAGAGAGTAAGTGTTTGACATGTTCTTTGAATGTGGAAAGAGAAGAGAATCTCAGAACAAGCATTGCTCTCCTGACCGCAGGTCATGTTCCCTCTGTGTGGAGGAAACTGCAGTCTGGTTGTCAGAGCCCAGCTCCTGGGGGGCGGAAGCAGGCTTGGACTCTGCTTGTGGAGGCAGTCGGCTTCCGCTCACCCTCCAAGCCATGGAGGTAATTAGAGTAGTCCAAAGTGAACAGCAGTCCTCACTGCCTTCTGTAGTTCCTGTTAGTCATTCAGTATACAAAAGAACCATATTTCCTCTGAGAGATGTGGGACTATTCTTTATGGGTTATTTGTTTGTTTGTTTGATTGATTGATTGATTTCTGAGGCAACGTCTCACTTTGAAGTCTAGGCTGGAACTTACTGTGGTTAGAACTGGCCTTGAACTAAAGGCAGCGTCTACCTCAGGGTGCCTAGTCCTGAGAGCACAGAAGTGAGTCATTACAGCGCCTCCACCACCGTTGGTCTGCTGATTGTAGGTTCATGATTTCTACTCATGGTTAGTGAGCTAACACTCTTGTAATTGGCTCTGGCATCTTATTCCTCTCTCAGTGCGAAGAATATACCTGCACATTCTTTTTCCATACTGAGTCAACAAACATGTGGCCTTTTGTCCATTCAGGTGGCTTTGTGGACCCTGGGACAGTTGGTGGCCAGCACCGGCTATGTGGTGGAGCCCTACAGGAAGTACCCCACTCTGCTTGAGGTGCTGCTGAATTTCCTGAAGACTGAGCAGAACCAGGGCACACGGAGAGAGGTAGAGAGCCTGGGCACCCAGTCCTCAGAGGTTGACAGGACCATGAGAGAGGAAGTGACAGTGATCTGCCCCACACTGGGTGGGGCTTCTTATCTGTCTTTGCTTTGTTGATGGAGATGGTGGTTTGGGTGTGAGGTGTGGCGTCTGGAACAGGAGAGGTGTGCAGTGACTCCTGTTTAATCAAGTGTGCTCATCTCCTTTACTGTCCTACCCAGGCTATCCGGGTGTTAGGGCTCCTCGGGGCTCTGGATCCCTACAAGCACAAAGTGAACATCGGCATGATTGACCAATCCCGGGATGCTTCTGCTGTCAGCCTGTCAGAATCCAAGTCAAGCCAGGACTCCAGTAAGTTAGAATGAGAGCCCTGTCAAGCTTGGACTCACAAACTCTCACTGGCCATGTTAGCGCTGGGTCAGACAACTGAAATGATAGGAACTGATTCTTGGTGCCCATGGTCCCCAAATCCAGCAGGGGTGCTGCACCCAGTAGAGCTGGAGTTCTCGTGTCTGTCTAGGGTCTTTGTCAGGGCTGACGCCAAGTCTAGATGACTTTTGGCACCAGTGAGGGAGGTGGGATTCACCCTGACACCGCTGTCCACCTGCCGTTCTTTGTTCATGCCCCTTTGGGTTTTGTTTTTATTCCTTGGCACTCGTGGATGGGGAAGACAGCTCCTGTCTTCTCTGCTTTATTTGAGGGAAATCAGGACATAGAAAAATCAGTAGCCCCCATAAGCCCTGCCCTTTCTTTCTCCTAGTCTGACGAGACCCATTGCCCTTGGACAAATAGACTGAGAGGCTGGGAAAGAGGACGGAATACTAGTGTCTAGTCTTACCCACTGGCCCCCGGGGCAAGCCTGCTTACGAAAGTGAAGGTTCAACAGTGGGCCTCCCAGCTGTTCGAGCAGAATGCAGCTTTCCCAAAACGAAACCATTTGTTCCCAAAATCTGTATAGATGTGAGTGGGATTTGTTTGTTTGTTTCCTTCTCCCTTCTGGGTTAAGGACGTGGACTATGTTGTGACCCTTTGGTGGTCCTTGACCCAGGGCCCAGGCCGGGTGCTTGTGTTCCTCAGCAGTGCCTGACACCCAGTCTCTCACTTGCTTCCATTTTACCTCCTCATTGCATGTTACAATTCCCAGGACAGAGCCCTTGTTCAGGGTTTGGCATCTGCCTGCTAACTTGTCTGCATTCCCTGTGGTACTAGCCAGCTGTGGAACAGATGTTTGCCTAATTCAATTCTCTTTATTTTCATTTGGAGAACTAATTATTTTTATTGATGGGTTCAGCTACGAAGTTGTGAACTGTAGTGCTGAGAAGCTACGTTAAACCTAGCAATTTAAAGAAAACTCATCTTACACTGTTTTAGGCTTTGATAGTTTAGGTAATAGAAAAGCCGGAATGGGTTTTGCTCCTGACGGGGAGAGCCTACTCATTGGTCCCTAAAGCCCCCATGCTCCATCTTCACGGCAGTCAGAGCGTAGCAGAGAGAATATGTACATGCTGATGTCTCTGAAGAGGCTTTGCTTGCTGTTAACTATGTTTAGCCTCACACCAGAGTCCTGTCACCAATACTTATGACTCTCTTTGTCACCTTGTCTAGCTGACTACAGCACCAGTGAAATGCTGGTCAACATGGGAAACCTGCCCCTGGACGAGTTCTACCCAGCTGTGTCCATGGTGGCCCTGATGCGCATCTTCCGAGATCAGTCCCTCTCTCACCATCACACCATGGTGGTTCAGGCCATCACCTTCATCTTCAAGTCTCTGGGGCTCAAGTGTGTACAGTTCCTGCCCCAGGTCATGCCCACGTTCCTTAATGTCATCCGAGTCTGTGATGGCGCCATCCGGGAAGTAAGTGCATAACCCTTCCCTGCCTGTCTCCGCTCTGCACACAGATGCAGGCCTTCTGTGTCCAGGCTTCCTAACTCTGCACACTGCCTGTCTGAGAGTAGTGCTTCTCCTCCCTTCTGGCTTAGCCAGTTCTCTAGAAGATGAACAACCTAATGGAAGGGACAGCACTGTTCTCAGCGATGCAGCTCAGTGTGGAAGGAGCTGCAGTCCAGATTTCTGCTTGCTTCCTCATGACTAGATCAAATCACACTGAGTTGTTGTTTGGTTTATAAGGTTTAATTTTATAAATTTTAATTATGTGTAGGTGTACATATCGGGGGGGGGCAGGGGAGGTGTACCCCTCCCCTGAGGGGCCCATAGAGACCAAGGCCACTGGATACTGCTGGAATTGGAGTTAGGCTGGTGTGAGCCTGGTGGGATTGCTGAGAATCAAACTTGGGTGCTTTGGCAAAGGTGTGCTCTTACTCGCTGAGGCCTGTTCCCAGGCCCAGCACAACTTTTTGATTGAACTCAGGGCCTCTGACCTGCTAGACAGGAACTCTCTCTGGCTATATCCCTCACCCCTTTTCAGCTTTTTATCCTGAGATGTCAGTACATTTTGAAGGGTGGCTTTGAGCCCTGAGCCCAGGTCAGCCTTAATCCTGGAGTCCTGGTGCTTCAGCCTCCCTGGTAGCTGAGGTTACTGTACTGCGGGGCTCTGGGGAAGGCGAGGCCGCATCACATTTTTAGTGACAGTCCTATATAGATGGAATTGCATAATTCTTACTCCGTCTACTGTCAGTTTGTCCCATTATTGTTGGTCCTAAGTTGGAGCATGTGATCAGTATCTGGCAGATCTCTCTCCTAAGGTTTCCCTTCTTTCTTTGTCACTGATAAGTAATCTATGAGGTCACTCCCGAGTGTGAGCATGCTGTTCCCCAGCTACCCTTCACCCCATGGCTTTAGCGTTCCTCGGAAATCCTGGAGGTCAGGTACTAAGCTGGTGGCTACGTCATGACTTTTGAGTTCTGTGGTTTCTTCTTACTTTTACTAGCAAGTCTTTTTGTGTAGTTGTGCCTTTCCTCTCTTCTTTCTTGGCTCTTTATTTTCTCTCAGGTGGAGAATATGAAAAGTGGCTCCGTGGTGTCTGTACCCATGCTTGCATTATGTGTGTACCAACAGCACCCCTCATTCTGGGGGCTCAAGGCAGCTTGTAGTTCTTGCTGGTCTTAGACTGTCCCCCTGAGGCTGTGGAGGTCGTACTGTGCTTAGAGACCGTAAATTCATTATCTTTCCCTCTGCAGCCATTACCAGGTTGACTTATAGTTAGAGGTAGGTAGTAACTTTTTATAAACTGCTTTTGTGTCTGAAGTATACAAAGGGGCTTTTTGTTTGTTTTTGTTTTTTAATCCCTTTTTGGGGTTGCCCAGTTGATCTCAAATTCCTGGGCTCAGGGGATCTTCCTGCTGACGCAAGTAGCTGTGACTCGAGTAGTGTGCCACCATGCCTGGCCGGAGGCTCACTTTTGTGCTTTGTTCCAGTAATTGCCACCCTCATTAAATCCTTAATAACTCTGTTAGCTACAAATGCTCCCAGACTTTCATTCTAGATAATTACATACTCTGAAAAATAAAGAGACTTCGGATATTTTTCATTTTAAACTATAAATCATTTATTACTTTTTTTTTTCTTTTTTCTTTTTTTTTTAACTGCATTGCTGGGTCAGCCCTGCAATGCTGTTTCAATGGCCTCCGAATGCAGATCTTTAATCTTGTTTTTGATTTTCATTCTGACTTTTAACTGCTGTTACAATTTTACCACTAGTTGTAACTGTTACTGAAGGGTTTGGATTAATGCTTTTCAAAATTTTTAAACATTCCTTTAGAGTCTTAAATTATTAAAAGATTTTTTTCTTTTTAATCTTGAGTTGATACTGAATTTACCAAATGTCTTTCCTTTGCTTTAATAATCATCTGCTTTGTTTTGTCTTTTCTCCGTATCTTGGTATGTTGTATTATGTTGAAATAAGTTCTAATATTGAAACATAGCCACATATATTTGTGTTAAAACCACTCTGGTTGCAACAGATTTTTAATCTATCTATACTGTATCTGATATTAAATATAAATTTTTACACGAAATAGAATTGGTCTGTAGTTTTTGTAAACTACAGACTCAGAGATTTATTTAGCTTTCTTCCATTCTTGTGAGCAGGTCTTGGGCCCGGTTCAGCCTTTTCTGTGAAACCCTGGCTGTGTCTGCATGGTGACACTGTCATCAAGAAGATGCTCCTGTTGCTTCTCCATTTCTTGCTGGAGAGTCATCTTAAGTGTTTTCTTTTCTTTTGTTCTTTTCTTTCTGTTACATTTCTGTCTTATATCTTTGTTTTTAGTTCATGAATTTGCTCTTTATTACTTTCCTCAACCTTTTTTTTCTACTTAAAAGAGTTGGTACTTCTGAAATGACGGCAGATAAAAATGCTTGTTACACACACCTGATGATCTGAGTTTCACTCCCAGATTCCCTTAAAGATGAAAGAAGAAGCTGACTCCATAGAGTTATCCTCCAACCTCTGCGTGCATTCTCTGGCATGCTCAGACCTATTCACTTCAATAACAAATAATAATGTTTAAAAAGCAATCATGTAATGGGCAGTGGTGGCACACAAACAAACAAGCAAACAAACAAAAAGCCAGTCAGGTGAGCATGGGAGTTAGTGTGTGCCTGTAATCCCAGTAGTGAGGATGCTGGAGGATCAAGTGTGGTCCAAGGCCAGTGTGGGTCATACAGTGATTTGCAGGTTAGGTCTCTTATGTTAGACAAGTAGGTCTTTGTTACTACTTGTTTCTTTCTTATTTTGGGGTTTGTTTTTTTGAGACAGGATTTCTCTGTGTGTAGCCCTGGCTGTCCTGGAACTCACTCTGTAGATCAAGCTGGCCTGGAACTCAGAGACCCACCTGCCTCTATCAGCTTGAGTACTAGGATTAAAGGTGTGCACTACCTCCACCTAGCTTTTTTTTTTTTTAAATGTGTGTGACTTGGAGAGGGCAGCTGGATCTCAAGCTGGAGTTATAGGCCTACTAGCCACTGTGAGCTGCTCTACATGGATGCTGGGAACCAGAGTGGGTCCTCGGTAAGCTTTGTGTGCCTCCTAACCCTAAGCCATCCCCGCACCCCCGTTCTTCCTTTCTAATTCAGTCTGTTAAAACTCTACGTTTCTGGGAGGCAAACTCCCAAGTATTGCTTACATAGGTGCATTGAGAGTGCTTGCTGTGCAAGTCTGGATCTGGGCTTGGTCCTCACCCACGTATGACCGTTTGAACTGTAGCTCCTTCATGCCAATATCACATTGGTGTTGAGGCAGGGGAAGGATCACTGGGACTAACTAGCCAGACCCCTGGAGAGCAGCAAGCCCCAGGCTCTGAGCGATTGTGTGCATATAGCACACTCAAAAACGTAGATGCAAATGTGTGCGCTCACACTCAGGCACAGTTTTACTGTTTAAACCCTGAGGTAGAGGTGAGGGAGATGCCACATTGGGTACAGTGCTTGCTATGCAAACATGAAGACCACATTTTGGATCATCAGAGCCCATGTAAATAAAGGCCAGGGGGTCAGGGCAGCCCCTTCAGTCCCTTCAGTCCTCGTGCTTATGAGGCAGAGACAGGGAGTCCTTAGGACAAGCTTTGCTAGTGAGATCAGCAAGCTGTGGGTTTCAATGAGCAGCTCTGCTTTACTGTATAAGGTACAGAACAACCAAGGAAGACACCCCATGTCAACCTCTGACAGCCACATGCACACCCACACCTGTGTACATGTGCCCCACACACAGGTCTTTATGTGCATGAGTGTTTCTGTCTCTACATACATAACTTTTCCTGGAGATTTCATATGCTAGATGTTATATAATATGAGGTCTTCTATGCCACGCTTCTTCCTTTCTTTTTCTTTTTTCTTTTTTTGGTTTTTGGTTTTTTAATTTTTGGTTTTTCTGGCTGCCCTAGACTCACTTTGTAGACCAGGCTGGTCTCAAACTCAAAGTGATGGACCTGCCTCTACCTCCTGAGTGCTGGGATTAAAAGCGTGTGCCACCACACCTAGCCTCTCTCTCTCTCTCTCTCTTTTTTTAAAGATTTATTTATTTATTGTATATGAGTGCTTTATCTGCAGAGGAGGGCATCAGATCACGTTGCAGATGGTTGTGCGCCACCATGTGGTTGCTGGGAATTGAACTCAGGACCTCTGGAAGAGCAGGCAACGCTCTTAACCTCTGAGCCATCTCTCCAGCCCCTCTCTTTCTTTTTTACTACAAGATATCTTGTAGCCCAGTCTGGCCTTGAACTTGATATGTAGTCAGGAAACCTTGATCTTAGCCCCTTGCCTCCACCTCCCTGATTTCTGGGATCACAAGTGTGTGCCACCAGTCCCAGTTTATGCAGTGTGGGATCACACGTGTGTGCCACCAGTCCTAGTTTATGCAGTGCTGGGATCACAAGTGTGTGCCACCTGTCCCAGTTTATACAGTGCTGGGATCACAAGTGTGTGCCACCAGTCCTAGTTTATGCAGTGCTGGGATCACAAGTGTGTGCCACCTGTCCCAGTTTATACAGTGCTGGGATCACACGTGTGTGCCACCAGTCCTAGTTTATGCAGTGCTGGGATCACAAGTGTGTGCCACCTGTCCCAGTTTATACAGTGCTGGGATCACACGTGTGTGCCACCTGTCCTAGTTTATACAGTGCTGGGATCACACGTGTGTGCCACCTGTCCCAGTTTATACAGTGCTGGGATCACACGTGTGTGCCACCAGTCCTAGTTTATGCAGTGCTGGGATCACACGTGTGTGCCACCAGTCCTAGTTTATGCAGTGTGGGATGGAACCCCAGGCTATGTGCTAACTATAACTAGACAAGCAGTTTACCAACTGAGCTACGTCTGCAGACTCAGCAGGGCACCTCTGGGGTTCATCATGCTGTGACATATAGTAGTAGCTTGCTACCACCTTGCTGAGTAACCCTGAGTTCTCACTGATGTTCAAAAATAAGTCCATTCCGTCTTCTAACACCATGTTTCTTCTTTCACCCTGATTATTCATAAGTGAGTTTGCAAACTTACAAGGTTTGAAAATTTTGGTATTGATTTCTAAGTTAATTGTATTGGGTTTTTCGTGTTTGCTGAAATTGTCTCAGTGGTTTAGTTGCTTCATTGATTTTTCACAAATTTCCTGTGTGTTTGTTGTTGCTACTGTTATCCACAGAGTTTTACACATGTCATTAAACTGTGTTTAGACTCGTGTGTGTGTGTGTGTGTGTGTGTGTGTGTGTGTGTGTGTGTGTGTCCCTCTGTCTGTCTGTCTGTGTGGCACGTACCTGAGGAAGCCAGAAGGCACTGTGGTACCCTGGAGCTAGAGTTAAAAGTAATTGTGAACCACCTGATGTGGTTGTGAGGAGCTGACCATGAGTCCGCTGTGAGAACAGTGTCTGTTCTCCACCACTGAGCCGTGTCTCCACCCCACCTTTTAACTATTCTTAAGATTATGTTTTTAAATTAAGCATGGTGGTGCTTGGTTTGATTCCAGCCCTCGGGAGGCAGAGACAGGCAGATCTCTGAGTTCAAAGCCAGCCTGGTCAACAGAGTAAGTCCAGGACAGCCAAGGCTACACAGAGAAACCCTGTCTTGGAAAAAAAAAAAAAAAGATTATGTTTTTAAGTACATGCAAATATGTTATATTATCCTAGGAAATTGAATATTTGATCATTATGTAGTGACCCTACAGGTCTTGAATAGTGCCCTGAATTCTGACTACTAATGCCACTATCCCAACTCCAATGATGAGAGCTTTCTCCTATCCTTTACTTCAACTATCTTCTGACTTTGGTTTTGTCTAGTCCCTTGTAGTATAATATAGTTAGATTAACTTCCTAGTCTAACTTTAAAACCTAGTGTGGATTTTGTTTGTCTGTTTTTTGGTGGGGGTGGGATGGGTAAGCCCAGACTGGTCCCCAGCTCTCCATCATCCTGCCTTGGGTTCCAGAAGCTCTGGGATTACAGTAAAACCTGCCCTGGAATCAGTGCGTCTGGTCCAGCTGCTTCCCTTGTTCTGTTGGATTTGGATTCTTTCTGCCACCTTAGGTGTACTTCCTTCTTGTCCTATACAGGTCTGCTTACTTGGCTTTTCTTTAGTGATGGAGTTCTTGTTTCTTTTGTTTTGTTTTGTTTTTAAGACAGGGTTTCTCTGTATAACAGTCCAGGCTGTTCTAGACTCACTTTGTAGACCAGGCTGGCCTTGAACTCACAGAGATCCATCTGCCTCTGCCTCCCAAGTGCTGAGCCATCATGCCCTGCTGAGTTCTTGTCTTTTTTTTTTTTTTTTTTAAGATTTATTTTTTTATTATGTATGCAGGGCTCTGGCTGCACGTACATCTGCAGGCCAGAAGAGGGCATCAGATCACATTATAGATGGTTATGAGTCACCATGTGGTAGCTGGGAATTGAACTCAGGACCTCTGGAAGAGCAGTCAGTGCCCTTAACTTCTGAGCTATCTCTCCAGCCCTGAGTTCTTGTTTCTTATATTATCTTTTGCATTCTACTTTTGGTTTCCTTTTTTGTTTGTTTGCGTTTCAAGACAGGGTTTTTATATGTAGTCCTGGCTGTCCTGGAATTCTATAGAGTAGGCTGGCCTTGAACTCACAGAGATCCACTTGCCTCTGCTTCTCAAGTGCTAGGACTAGAGAGGCATGTGCCACCATCTTTGCCTGTGTTTTATATTCCTACTTTGATTTCTGTAAGCATTTTAAATAGACTTACACTTTCAGTGTGATGATAGCTATTTTCCCTAAATCTTGATTGGCCTAAATCATTGCTTCTTGTTTCTCTGGTTCCTCATGATAGTCTCTTTCTGGATGTTTTGTGGTTGTAAGTCGTTTTCACTTAGGCACTCCGGAAACAGCTCTGGACCATCTGGGAACAGAGGAGAAATGTGCTTGTGCTTCAGCCAAGTGACCCAGAACAACTTGAAGTTAAGGTCTGGCTTGGTTCCCAGGCCACCAAAGTAGTTAGTTAGCCCATTGAGAGCAGGCCTGAAATGGTCAACTCTTCCAGGAGAGGTTTCTATGTAGACCTCACATTAAAACTGACAATTTCTTTGTCTCCTTTTGCCAGTAGAAGGGTTTTTGTTTTTTTGGAATTCACTGTTTCTCACTCTGTCTCTCTGTCTCTTCTCTCTCTTGTGGTTTTTCAGGACAGAATTTCTTTGTGTAGTCTTGGCTGTCCTGGAACTCACTCCGTAGACCAGGCTGGTCTTAAACTCAGAGATCCTCCTGCCCTGACTCGCAAGCTTTGAGGTTAAAGGTGTGCGCCACCCCTGCCATATTTTTCTTAAGATACATCCCATTATAGTTCTGGGTTTACAAAAGAGTCTGATAATTCTTTTTTTAATGCATTAATTTCTAGTTTTTCACAGTGGGAGGTTCCAGAGATTTATTTAGTCTGCTGTGTTTCAGAAAACCACACACAACCCATTGTTTCAGCTCTTTCTCCACGCCATTTGGTTCCAGGTAGCAGGTGAAGTCTTATCTATGCATGACAGACATGCAGCACAAGCTGTGCTGTAAGTAAATCACTAAATAAACAACAATGTTGGTCTTTTCGCCTTTATTTTACTCGGAAAGAATCTAAGGGAGAAGAAAAGGTGGTGGTTTGCGAGTCTTGCTTCTGCGTGAGGCACTCCGTGCTTTTACGTGGCCACTCCTTACGCATTGGCTGTCCAGCTTCCCTGCCCAGGCTGGCCAGGAACCAGGAGGCCCGTCCCTGTGTCTGTCTCGTGGTTTTTCCTGGCCCCTGGTACTCTAGCGCCCTGCTTTGCCTCTGGCTTAGGCTTTCCATTTCTTTCAGGTTCATGTAACACATTTAGCTGACAAACCATGATGCCTAGAGTTTCCTGTTCCGTGATCCTTTCCATTAAAGTGCAGCAATGACTCCACGAGGGACATGTTGAGATAGGAGGGATGGCTGTGCTGGGTTTCAACACTTCAGCAGCCACGAGTCTCCCTGTTAGGAAACTAGGCTGCGTATGAGCCTGATTCTGTGTGTCTTGTTCTCATTTCTGCAACTGATGAGCCCCAAGAGTGTATAACTTAATATTTTATTTATTTGTTGTGATAGGGTCTTGCTAAATAGTATAGAGTAGCCTTGAGCTCACTATGTAGCCCAGGCTAGCTGGAACTGTTGATTTGCCTGCCTTCACCTCCTGAGTACGGTGAACACAAGCATGCTGTGCTTGCTGTTCAAAGCAACACTGTCTACTCGTCCCCAAGGGACCAAATGAAGAAAAGAGTACAGTGCATGATTCTGTCCAGCCTTGTTACTGGAGAGGAACAGACAGAGCTGTGAAGTCCTGGGCTAGGGAGCAGGAAGCTAGTACTGTTACCTGTCATAGTCAAAGGATGCTACAAATATGGTGAAGATGAGTGTTCAACTCAAAAGTCACAGGGCAAGCTGGATGGTGGTGGTGCATTCCTTTAATCCCAGTACCTTGGAGGCAGAGGCAGGCAGATCACTGAGTTCAAGGCCAGCCTCATCTACAAAGTGAGTCCAAGACAGCCAAGGCAACATAGAGAAACCATGTCTCAAAAAGACCAAAAAAAAAAACAAAAAACAAAAAAAAAGTCACAGGGCTTCCTTACCGTAGCCCTTCCTGGTCCCTGCTTATTTAGTGGGTAGCATCTCTTCTGACAGTTTTAGTTTGCCACCTGCTGGGTTTGGTGGTTCACACCTATGATCTCAGGACGTCACTGTTATGACAAGAGGCCAGCCTGGGCTAAAGTAGCCAGTCTCTCCCTGAGTTTGTTGCTCTTTTGGGGTCATAATTTCTTTGAGCTATCTTAAGACCTAATTGAGAGCTGGAGATCCCAAGATCCAGCACTAGGGAAATGGAAGCAGGAGGACAGATGGTTGGGGCACCTTAGCTACAGCAAGGTCGGGGCAACTTAGCTACAGCAAGGTCGGGGCACCTTAGCTACAGCAAGGTCAGGACCAATCTGGGCTGCATGACAGACACTGTCTGAAAAAAAGTAATTGATTTCTTACTTATAAGTTGATTATAATACCCACAATGAGGAGTTTATATTTAATTTTTATTTATTTACTGGGACAAAGTCTCAGTATATAGCTCTGGCTGGACTATAACCCACTATGTAGATCAGTCTGCCCTTAAACTCTAAAACCCATCTGCCTCTGTCCCTTGAGTGCTGGGATTAAAGGTGTGTACCACTACACCCATATTTTGCAAAGTAAGTAGTAGCAAAATTAGGGCCAAGTTACATTGGTAGTTGGCTAATAATTTCATGCCAGGTATTGGTTTGGTTTGTTTGTCTCTCTATGTAGTACTGTCTGTCCTGGGGTTTATTATATCAACCAGACTGGTCTCGAACTCACAGAGATTGAAATGCCTTTGCCTCTCAAGTGCTAGAATTAAAGGTGTATGGCATATGTCTGGCCTCATGCTCATTTTTTAAAGTCTTTAATAACTAAAAATCCTATGCGCCTGACATTCACACTGCACAGAGCAGATTCAGCCCCTGCTCTGGTGCTGGGCATGTAGGGCCTGGAGTAGCACCTGGGGACAGTCTGAGAGCACAGTGCTGCTGTCTGCAGTTTCCCACTGAGAGGCGGGGTACAGGAGATTGCACAGCAGTGTGAACCAGCCATTCTGGCTGTGAGCTCCTGCCGTGCAGTAACTGGCTGTCCTAGTGTGTAAGGTTCCAGCCCCTTCACCACTGCAGGTTTTAAATCTACTTAAATTTCAGTGGATGGGATGCTGTGGAAACCAACCCCATAGCTGTCTCTGCCTGCCTCTGGGTAAGCCTGTGGGCTCTGTACCCTTCAGCTGCTAACTTGGTGATCTTGTCCGTTTCAGTTTCTGTTCCAGCAGCTGGGAATGCTGGTGTCCTTTGTGAAGAGCCACATCCGTCCTTACATGGACGAAATAGTTACCCTCATGAGAGTGAGTACAAGTTACTGCTTTTCCTGCTCATCTGCGTTTGGATTGAGGGATGCCCGGCAATGAGTTTGAATAACATGGGGATTTCCTTCTTGAGTTCCTGCGGACGTAAGGTTCTACAGTGTCTGTCAGCCACTAGATGCTCAGGAGCAGAGTAGGTGGGGACTGATGCTGCAGGCTCCCAGCTCCAAGTACAAGAATAAGTGTAAAGTCTGAAGAGAAACCCTGAAGTAATTGTTCTGCTAGAGACATTCTGGAATATTTGCTCAACATACAACAAAGCACCATCACATCAATACTGCAGTGGTGCTTTCCTATTCTGTCCAGAGCCCCCTTCCTCCCACCCATGAGCCCACAGCTCAAGGGGGGAGTGGGGATTGGTTTTTCCTAGGCCTGTGAAATACCATGGTCACCTAAGGGGCACTGAGGACCAAGGTAACACTTTGCCCTGCAACCTCCAAAGACATAAATGTCACGTGACTTCGGTGGCATCTGAGGAAGGGCTGGGGCCTTGCACTTCATAGCATGCAATTCTCTAGAAGCACCCTAATAATAGAAACACCATTTTCTACTGTTCTGTGATTGCATGGGGGAGAGTTGCTTTGTAGTTAGCTTGGTAAAAGCAGCAGGGCCAATATGAAAATGGTTGACTCCCCCAGAGGAACTTCCCAGCACCTGGGTTCAGAACAGAACAGCCTTTACATGTATAAATCATTAAAAGCTGCTGTGGTCCCATTTTCTACCATGGAGGCCTCAGTACAAGGAAAAGTTAAGCCAAATGCTTAACTGCCCCATGAATGGCCTTGGGAAAGGGAAGACAGGAAGGAAACAGTGTGCTCAGGATAGGAAGCTGAAGCCCTCTGAGTCACCACCCCCCTCCAGCCTCACCTAAAAGAAGTATGACCAATACACAGGGGCTCAGGGAGGGGCCTCGCCTGCAGACTGCAGCTTCAGTTCCGTCCCAGTGGAGAAGATACAGCAGGTGCTCTTCCTTTGGCTGTTGATCCTGATGTTTTAATGAGCTCCCTTGAGCCCGAGAAGAGAACAGTCTGTAAGCAATGATGTAGCCTGCATCCCCAGGCAGGCTGCTGGCTTCTGAGTAAAGAAACCTCTGTGAAGAGCCTGTGGTGATATAGTTGGGAAACTTTCTCTGAAGAACACGCAGTGCAGTCCAAGTGAATGAACATCAGACAAGCAGGGGCCTAAAAATCTGCACTGTTATTGAGAGAAACACAGGTTTTCTAAGAGTGTGTTTTCCAGCTGCAAGTTTAAGCAGCACTTCCTACTTTGGTTTCCGCGTGTTCTTACTGACTGCCCACGTGCAAAGGCCAGGGCCTGAGAGTGTTGATATGTATGTGCTGCCATCACGGCAGAGTGTCCGATACCATCCAGGCTCCTGCTCCAGAGGCTGTAAACAAAGCTGTAGGCCCCTGTCTTTGAAGTGACAGCTTTCATGGAGTCAGAGAGACTTGGGCCAGTTTGCAGAATCTGGAGTCATTGGCTAGGATCTTATATCAGTAATTTCTGTGGACTGTCATTGCATGGATATGAAAGTATCTACTTTATTGTGGTATCCGGGCCTGATGGACAGATTTTCTAGAGAACAGGTGTCACATACTGCCCAGCCAAGTAATAAATCCTGAAAGGCCATGAAATCTTGTTAATGCTTGAGTTGTCTTCCAAGAGAGCAGATAGAACCCTAGTAACATATGGGTCAAAACCACATCAGAGCTCATTGAGTGACCCAGATGTGAACTTCTGTTTTTCTGTAGACAGTTTGATGACTAGAGTATTCCAAGTGCTCGGATTGGTTCTAGGGATCAGAGATGAGTTGAGCTAGTCTCCTGCCTTTAAATAGCCCAAGTCTAGCTGGAGAGACTTGCCGAGCAAATTTTCATATTGGGAAGGAGAACTAAAATGGGATCCAAAGTGGATGAGTGCAGAACAGGAAAGGTGAGAAAGTGACAGGAGAGGGCATAACTCAGCAAACAGTGGGGTTCTAGGCAGATGACTGAGTGAGCACAGCCTGGAGGAGTTGTCATCCACACGTGGGAAGCACAGCTTCGTTTGTCCCGTGGCTGGGGCCATGCAGGCAGAGGATGATGGGAAGAGGTCTTCTGGGCAGGCAGCTCATTGCGTTTTGCCGTCTCATTTCTAGGCTCACTTCTCAGCAAACGGGCACCTGACTACCCTTCTGTCTCCCCCTCTGTAGGAATTTTGGGTCATGAACACGTCAATCCAGAGCACAATCATTCTTCTCATTGAGCAGATTGTGGTGGCTCTTGGAGGTGAATTTAAGCTCTATTTGCCCCAGCTGATCCCGCACATGCTGCGTGTCTTCATGCATGACAACAGCCAGGGCCGAATCGTCTCTATCAAGGTGAGCCCTCCAGACAGTCCATGCATGATGGCTGAGCCATGACGATCTGATGTGTGTTCAACAAGACCAAGTCTCAGGAACACGGATACCTAGCACTTGCAGTGTCTTTCCAGAATGTTCAGTCTTCTCTTGACTATCCTTCTGTTTTGTCTCCTTTAATGGAGTGGTCTTAGTAAAGGCTCCTCTCCGGCCAGCTTTATTATTTGGCACCTGATACACATCTGCTGAAATAAAGCAGAGCGAGCAAAGTCGCACGTACTCATATAAAATAAAGAGAAACAATGTCGTCCAGCTGGGTGTGGTGGCTCATGCCTGTAATCCTAGCACTCAGGAGGCCGAGCAGGTGGATCTCTGAGTTTCCTAACAAGCTGGTTTACAGAGCGAGTTCCAGAACATCCAAGGTTACACAGAGAAACCCTGTCTCAAAAAAAAGAAAAAAAAGAAAAAGAAAAAGAAAGATTGTAGTGGACAAAGGCTCTTTAGCACCCCGAAGAGCGCTGAGTTTCCCATGTACTGCTCCAGGCATGGCGGGGCTGCTTGGTGCCTTTCTGTATTTGTTCACCAGCAGGCTCTTGCTCGCTTTTGCAGCTGCTGGCAGCAATCCAGCTCTTTGGCGCCAACCTGGATGACTATCTGCATTTGTTGTTGCCGCCCATCGTCAAGCTGTTTGACGCTCCTGAAGTCCCGCTGCCATCAAGGAAGTAAGCACCCTGTTCTGCCAGGCCATCTTTGTGGTTTCGTTTTATTCACTTCCAGTTATTTTAGTTCACAAATGACCCATATTATGGAAGTCTTATTGCTGCCCTTCTGGTGTGCATATTTGGGGTTCACTCAACACCTCACAGCCATTCCTTCCCATTCCTCGATGCTGTTGTTACTCAGCTTGCTCTTGTTGCAGGGCAGCGTTGGAGACGGTAGACCGCCTGACCGAGTCCCTAGATTTCACTGACTATGCTTCCCGCATCATTCACCCTATTGTTCGAACACTGGACCAGAGTCCAGAGCTGCGCTCCACAGCCATGGACACACTGTCTTCACTTGTCTTCCAGCTGGGGAAGAAGGTAAGATGGGACCCATGTTCGTGTACCTTGTTTGGGAAGAAAAAACTTGTGAACGTTACCAGTTACTAGTACATAGGCCAGTGTGTAAGTCTTTTCCACTAGTGGAGAATAGGAAATTGTTTCCATTTTTATTGCTTTTCTTTGTTCAACAATTTTAATTGAAGCACCTGTGTAGGTTAAGTGTTATTCAAGAGATAACCTTGCAGGAAATGGCCGGGGCTGAAACTTAGGTGGTAGAGTGCTTACCTCGATAATGAAGGAAGCCCTGGGTTCCAGCCCACTGCAGCTTCAGCCTGAGTGTAAGCAGGAGGAGCAAGAATTCAAGAACACCCTTATCTACAGCCTGAGACACACGAGACCCTGTTGCCAAGAAGATTTAAATTAAAAAAAAAATTTTTTTTTCAAAAGGAAAACAGAAAAACAAAATTTGGGGGGGAAGAGGGTTTTTTGAGACAGGGTCTCTCTGTGTAGACTTGGCTGTCCTGGACTCGCTTTGTAGACCAGGCTGGCCTTGAACTCACAGCGATCCGCCTGCCTCTGCCTCCCGAGTGCTGGGATTAAAGGCGTGCACCAACACACAGCTCAAATTCTTGTTCTTATAGCACATACATTCCAGGGAAACAAAGTGAGTACACACACACACACACACACACACACACACACACACACACACACACACACACACACACACACACACACACCCACCCACCCACCACCACCACCACCACCACCACCACCACCACCACCACCACCACCACCACCCCCACCCCCCCCCTTGTGCTAGGTAAAAGTGGGGAGAAATGCTGTTCTACTCAGGGTAGATAGGAAAGACTCTTCAGATGGGCTGTCATTTAAACAGAGACCTGACTCCAGTAACCCTAGCTCCAGGGATGTGCTTACCTGGAGACATGCTTAGCTCCAAGTACACAGGGTGCGGCGGGCAGCAAGAGTTTGTAGCACAGCTGGAGAACAGAGTAATCCCCACAGTGATGTGGGCGTACTTTTAGCAAAGGTCTTAGAGATTAGACAGGATGTAAAGCAGAGGGTCTCAAAAAGTGGTCCCAAAGTAAGCACCATCAGAATTCTTATGCCTGGAAGCATCTTTGGAATACAGAATCTTGGGCTCCATCTGCTGATAATTGATAATATTTTAAAATAATGATTGTCAGCGATATGTGGGGAAATGAACTGCAAAGAAAGAACCCTGGCCACTGAGGAAAGCCAAATAGAAGGCAATGGGGAACTGGCCTGGAATTATAGCTGGGGTGGTGGGGAAAGGACTTCTAGGGACTAGCAGAGACCAGCCAAGCACGGAAAGCTGTACAGTGTTGTACAACAGTGAACTCTATTATATGTACTCCAGAATAATAGCTTCTGCTGTCTTATTCCTTTCTGTCATAGTACCAAATTTTCATTCCAATGGTGAATAAAGTCCTAGTGCGACACCGGATCAACCACCAGCGCTACGATGTGCTTATCTGCAGAATCGTCAAGGTGAGCAGGTACCCTTCTGCTCCATGGTCTTCGGCATCTCTCCTTCTTGGCATTCTTGTCATAGCGAAGGGTAGACCATGTCTAGCTTTGTAACCCTGAGTAGGACTGGCAGACATGTCAGCACTGTTTGCTGTGTGTTTTCAGTTGAAGCTTCTCATTTTGGCTGAAAAGTAGCCACACACAGCACAGAACTAAGGAGTCTGGCCTCAGTCCAGTTAGATTAGCATACAGTGTTTTGCCTGCATGTCAGAAGAGGGCACCAGATCAGTTGTGAGCCACCATGTGGTTGCTGGGAATTGAACGCAGGACCTTTGGAAGAGGAGGCAGTGCTCTTAACCTCTGAGCTATCTCCCCAGCCTGTGAAGGATTAAAAAAAAAAATTATGCCGGGCGTGGTGGCGCACGCCTTTAATCCCAGCACTCGGGAGGCAGAGGCAGGTGGATCGCTGTGAGTTCAAGGCCAGCCTGGTCTACAAAGTGAGTCCAGGACAGCGAAGGCTACATATGCAGAAAAACCCTGTCTCAAAAAACCAAAAAAAAAAAAAAAAAAAAAAAAAAAATTATTATGTATCCCCAGCCTGTGAAGAATTTTTTTTTTAATTATTATATATGGGTGTTGCAGGCCAGAAGGGGGCGTCAGATCACATTATAGATGGCTGTGAGCCACCATGTGGTTGCTGAGTATTGAACTCAGGACCTCTGGAGGAGCAGTCAGTGCCCTTAACCTCTGAGCCTTCTTTCCAGCCCAGAAGTTTTTGTTTGTTTGTTTGGTTGGTTGGTTGTTGGTTTTGTTTGGTTTTTCGACACAGGGTTTCTCTGTATAACAGAGCTGTCCTGGAACTTGCTCTGTAGACCAGGCTGGCCTCGAACTCACAGAGATCAGCCTGCCTCTGCCTTCCGAGTACTGGGATTAAAGGCGTGTGCTACCACTGCCTAGCTCAGGATTTTTTTTTTTTTTTTTTTTTTTTTTTTTTGGGGGGGAATTTTTTTTAATCATTTGCGATTACAAAAAAAAAAAAAGAATTATTCTTAGCTCTTGGGCTATATGAAGCAAGCTGTGTGCCATTTGTGATCTCATCAGTTGACCACTTTATTCTTGCTCACAGTTCGCCTTTGCCTGTTTTTTATGCCTTACCCATTAAAGGCTTGTCAGTGACCCACAGGAGGGAGCTTAGCCGTGTGTGTGTGTGTGTGTGTGTGTGTGTGTGTGTGTGTGTGTCTGTGTGTGTGTGTGTGTGTGTGTGTGTGTGTGTGTGTGTGTGTGCACGCGCGTCATATATATATGTGCAGTGTGTATTGCTTGTTGAAATTCTGCCTCTTCCGGGTAGAAATCTGAGGTTCAGGAATGTTTTGTAAGCTGGAAGCATCTAGTGGAGATGCAAGTGTTTTCAGTACATCTCTGCTTGCAGGGTTACACACTTGCTGATGAGGAAGAAGACCCTTTGATTTACCAGCATCGGATGCTAAGGAGTAGCCAAGGAGATGCACTGGCCAGTGGACCAGTTGAAACGGGACCCATGAAGAAGTTGCACGTCAGCACCATCAACCTCCAAAAGGCAGGTCCATTGTTTCCAAGGGGAGTGGGAAGCACAGCTCTGGTTTGCTCTGTCATTCAAAATTTTCATCTCTTACTACCTTGAATTTAAACCAACCAATGAGCTTTGTTTTAAAAAAAAAAAAAAAAATGCCGGTGTGGTGGTGCACGCCTTTAATCCCAGCACTTGGGAGGCAGAAGCAGGTGGATCATTGTGAGTTCGAGGCCAGCCTGGTGTACAAAGCAAGTCCAGGACAGCCAAGGCCAACACAGAGACACCTTGTCTCAAAAAAACCAAACAAATAAAAAATAAATTAAAATCTCAGCATCATGAACTTAGGACATTGTGTCTAACTCTTCTACATTACTTGTTTGCTTTGGTTTTTTGTTTTGGGATTCTTGTTGCTGTTGCTTTGTGGCAGGGTCATACTATGCAGCCCTGGCTAGTTCTGAACTCACTATGTAGTCTATGCTGACCTTGAACTTGTAGCCATCCTCCTGCCCCATCCTACCACATCCTCCTGATTGGTGGCATTACAGGCATGTGCTGCCTGCCTGCTCATGAGACATTTTGTTGTTGTTGTTGTAGCACAGATTGGCCTCTAATTCATGCTCCTCTTGCCTCTGCCTCCTACATGCTGGAATTGCAGCAGGAGCCACTTTTAATTTATTAGATTTACTCCTTTTATTTTATGAGTATTTGCCTGCATTTGTGTATTTGTACCACCTACATGCCTAATCACAAGAATATGCAGAGATCAGAAGAAAGCATTGGATCTCCTGGAAGTCGAATTATGGATGGTTGTCAACCACCCTGTGGGTGCTTGGAATTAAATTCAAGACCTCTGCAAGAGCAGTAAGTGCTCATAACCGCCGAGCCAACTCTGCAGCCACATTTAGCTGTAATTTTTTTAAATGTACAAAATAAAGGTACCTTTTGTGTTTCCTCAGAACTTCAGTAGGGGGACCTTTAGTTGCAAATAGCACTGCCATGAGAATAGCTGACATCTCAGTTTCTTTTCCACAGCTAAAGCAACTGAAGAGATGGATGTATTTTGGCTTACAGTTCCAGAGGGACATGGTCCATAATGGTGGGCAAAGGCAAGACAGAAAGCAGGAAGCTGACTGGTCACATCATGTCCACACTCAGAAAGCAGAGACAGAACAGGAAGTGGGGCAGTGCTATGACACCAAAGGCCATCTCCCAGTGACTCATGTCCTCATATAGGTTCTATAACCTTCCTAGGCAGCAAGCACCACCAGCAAGGGAGCCAGGGGTCAAACACCTGAGCCTGTGGGGTATTTTATAGTCAAACCACAGCAGCTGGTAAGCCCCTAATTAGCATTAAATAGACCTGGGCTATATTTGTTTATTTAGTTAGTTTTTTTTGAGACAGAGTTTCTCTGTAGCCTTGGCGGTCCTGGGCTTGCCTTGTAGACCAGGCTGGCCTTGAACTCAAAGTGATCTGCTTGCCTCTGCCTCCTTGAGTGCTGGTATTAAAGGTCTGCGCCACCATACCCGGCTTTTGATGTAGGCTGTTTTATTAAAGCAGTGTTTTTGTTTGTTTGTTTGTTTTTGTTTTGTGTTTGTTTGCTTGTTTTGATTCTCTGCCTCCCTTTGGGCCTACTAGTTTCTAGGGATTTTATTAAAATGTTTACTCTGGTGTGGAATGTCTGAGGTCAGGCCTGGTAACTGTGTTTTAAATAAGCTCTCAGGTATGAATGTGATACTTCCGGCCCATGGACCACACTTTGAAGATCTAACTTTTGGTTGATTTTTGTTTTGTTTGGTTTGGTTTGGTTTCTCGAGACAGCATTTCTCTGTAGCCCTGGCTGTCTTGGACTCACTTTGTACACCAGGCTGGCCTCAAATTCACAGAGATCTGCCTGCCTCTGCCTCCCAAGTGCTGGGATTAAACGCATGCACCACCACCGCCCAGCGAAGATCTAACTTTTATAACTTTGCTACTAATACTAAGTACGGAATTGTCTCTGCTGGCCAGCTTTTTGCCAAGTATACCATCATATATTTTCCTAAAAGCAAGCCATTTCAAAGCTTCTCTGGAGAACCTGCACAGAATAACCTTAGTTATTTTGCCAGTTTTCAATATGCCAGGCTGCTGATTTTCCACATGTTTTACATCCAACATCTCTGGAGACTAAGCAGGTGCCAGGTCCCGTGTCTGCCTGGTACCTTTCTCTGTCACCATTTCTCTTACACCCAGCTTAAACAGTAGAGGTTTATCAGTAACTTTGCTCCCCCACAGAAGCTAAGAAATGCTTGCTGCTTTAAGATAAAGGGGTCAGATGTCCATGGGCTAGTAGGAGTGCTACCTGTCCTCTGGGGACTTCCCAATTGCTACTTCAAAGGAAGACCAAGGTTATGAGTCACAGAGCACTGTCACATGGTTATCAGGACTACCTGGCAACACCTCACACAAGGGGAAACAGGCAAAGAGGCCATAAGTATATCTGCACCCGAACAGAGGCTCAGAGCATCTGTCCAGGCAGTTCCCCCTACTCTGGAACTCTTCTCTGCTTTGTGAATGTCTCCTTATGAATGGTTGGGGGTTTTGTTTGTTTGTTTGTTTGCTTGGGTTTTTTGAGACAGAGTTTTGTTTGTTTGTTTGTTTGCTTGGGTTTTTCGAGACAGGGTTTCTCTGTGTAGCCTTGGCTGTTCTGGACTCCTTTGTACATAGACTGGTCTTGAATTCACAGTGATGAGTTCTGCCTCTGCCTCCTAAGTGCTGGGATTAAAGGCATGCACCACCATTCCCAGCTTTCATGAATGTTTTTAAGAAATTATTTTTTTTAAGACCTATCTATTTATTATGTATACAGTGTTGTACCTGCGTGTACATCTTCAGGCCAGAAGAGGGCATCAGATCACATTATAGATGATTATGATCCACTGTGTGACTGCTGGGAATTGAACTCAGAACCGCTAGAACAGCAGTCAGTGCTCAAACCTCTGAGCCATCTCTCTAGCCCCAAGAAATTGTTTATATATATATATTTATATATATATATATATATATTACTTATATATATATATTACTTATATATATATAGTATTTGTGTCTGTTTGCTTGTGGGTACATGCTTATGCATATGGGTACCCATGAACACTAGAAAAGGGCATCTGATGCCCTGTAGCTAAAGTTAAAGGTTATTGTGAGCTGCCTGGTGTGAGTGCTAGGAGCCAAACTCAGATCCTCTACAAGAGCAGGATATGTTCTTAACTGAAGCCACCTCTCCAGCCCCACTGTCCAGGACCTAGAAAATAGACATCAACTTTTAACAACCCAACAACAGGAGGATTTCTAGTTTATCTTTCCAAGAGAACAGATGAAGTTCCAAAATCCTAAGTAAAACCCTCCATAGTTGACTTTTTTGTGTGTGTTTGGTTTTTCATGACAGAGTTTCTCTGTGTAGCCTTGGCTGTCCTGGACTCACTTGTAGACCAGGCTGGCCTTGAACTCAGAGCATCCACCTGCCTCTGCCTCCTGAGTTCTGGGATTAAAGGCGTGCACCACCATCCCAGGCCCATAGTTGACTTTTGAATTTGTTTTGTTGCAAGTGAAAATATGCTTCCATATAGTTATGTAATAATAACTAGGGATTAATGCATTTATCAAAAATTTTGAAGTTTCTTCTATTCTGTGGTGCTGGGAATCAAATCTCCTTATTTCTGAGGTGCAGTAGTACAATGACACTCAGACACTACACTAGTGTGATAAGCACTGCTAAAGTTCATTAGGTGTATTAGTGAATCCCTAAGGTGCTCTATGAAGTGGATGCTGACACGTCATTTTATAAAGAAGGAGACAGACACATGCTCCTAAATAGTTGCCACGATCAGAGAGCCAAAAGTTACATAACCGAGACTTAAATTCAAGGCTCTGAGTTCCTGGTGTGGCTTTGACCTTTATGCTAGACTGCTCGGGAGCCTGGAGTTTCCACTTACCTGCTCAGGCTGCCCAGGAATACTTTGTGGTGCCAGGATGGAACCGTGGGCCTCGCACATGAGGATCTCAACTACTAAGCCACACCTCAGCTCCACAGAGCCAACTTGCTGTCTGGAGAGGTTATTGCTTTGAGTAAAGCCCCTTGGTCCATCTGTTGTGGCCTCAGCTATGACCTGGCTGGCCACTTTTCTTCTATCTGTGAGTGATTCTTCTCTGTCAGATGAGTTGTGCAGAGCGCCCAGCTCACTTCTGCACTGCAGGCGGCCTTTCGGCTTCATTGAAGGCACTCAATGTCACAGACCTGTTCATGCTGGCTCTGTAGAGTCCAGTGCTAAATGGCCCTTCCTATACTCTGCTGCGTACAGAGGCCACTGCTTTTGCTTTGTGTGTTTTAATTAAATACAACTCTTGTTCATGCTCTGGAGGAGCTTTATCATACTAGGTATGATTTTACAAACCAAGGTAGCAGAGCAGTGACATAGGTGGCAGTGCTTTGCAACTGGCCCTTCAAGCTAATGGCTTCCCATTGTCACCTATGCTATTACAGGCCTGGGGAGCTGCCAGAAGGGTCTCCAAAGACGACTGGCTGGAGTGGCTGAGACGGTTGAGTCTGGAGCTGCTGAAGGACTCCTCATCGCCTTCCCTGCGCTCATGCTGGGCCCTGGCACAGGCCTACAACCCAATGGCCAGGTATGGCACGATGAGCCAGAGCGCTCTCTCTGCCTGCCTCCACTTCTCCGTCTTCAAGGCTTTCCTTTGCCTCCTGCAGTGGACATTTATTGTTTATAGTGAGGCATAAAATGGTAATTTAATTAATGGACAGCCATTGTCATTAGCTGACTGCAGAAGCAGGGCATCTTATTCAGTTTTGTCAGCAGAGCTGGTTTGCTGTGTATATTTAGCAGTAGTCATAGGCTCTAGAATACAGCTTTGATCATGATTTGGTTCCTCTTAAATTATTTTATGGATTTGTTGTTTTGGTTTTGGTTTTTTGTTTGTTTGTTTTTTTAAGATTTATTTATTATTATGTATACAGAGTTCTGCCTGCATGTATACCTGCATGCCAGAAGAAGGCACCACATCTCATTACAGATGGTTCTAAGCATCAAGTGGTTGCTGGGAATTGAACTCGGGACTTTTGGAAGAGCAGCGGTGCTCTTAACCTCTGAGCCATCTCTACAGCCAGTTTGGTTTTGCTTTTAATGTTTGAAAAACCATGTCTAGAAGTTCTCTGTTTCTAGTGTGTGGCTTACACATGCCCAGCTGATGTCCCATGTCACTCTTCTGCCCAGGTCACCTCTGAGCACAATGTCATTCCCAGAGAAGCTGTGGGTGCTTACTAACTTAGTCCCAAATTTAACATCAGGGATCCATTGTCACCTCTGAGTAGATAAGGAAAGCTTATTTCTTCTTCATTTATGCTAGACTTGTTCAGTCAGATTAGAAATTCAAATTTGGGGTGGGTTTTTTTTGTTTTCTGTTTTTCCTACCAAATTCCAAAATTATACTCACTGGTCTAACTTAACCTTGAAATGTGTATCATCAAGTGAAGCAAGTTCTAAACCATCCTTTGCAGGGACAGGCTACAGTTTCCAATCCCCTCCCACCACAGGCCACAGTGCCTAGAAAAGTGGAGTGGAAGGCATGGTAGAGGCTAGATGTGGGGGGAATCCATCCACATGACATTGTGGTGATTTCAAGTGGTGTTGTGATCTTGGAAATAGCTCTTTTTCTGTTGGAGACTGGCCAGAAGTCTTATAAGCCTTTGTGTGGATGCTCTCTGCTGGTGCTTTGGGTTTGCTGTCATCTCTCTTGTGTAATTATCCAGTGAAACATTCTGAATATGCTTGGAAAGCAGTAGCAGACGCTGCCTTTGCCATTTTTGATCTTAAGAATTTGGACATTGTCCAGGAAATATTCCAAGGATCACTTAAGGACTGTTGTTTCCTAAATCTGCTCATTTAGAAGTGAGGATAAACTGCCAGGAACAGAACTGTAAAGACAAGCTAGTTTGCTATGTTCTCCTCCCCACCCCACAACCCCATATTTCCAGTGTACCTGCCCTAAAAGGTACACTTGGCGTTGCCAGACTTGACGATGCATGCTTGAAGTCACAGCAATTGGGAAGTTGAAGCAGGTGGATTGCTGTGAGTTTGAAACCAGTCTGGGTTACAATGAGAGACCCTGGCTCAGACAAGCAAAATGATTAATAATCAGTAGGTACATGTGGTTCTTTTAATTTAAACTTTCCTCCTTGTTCTCCATAGTCAGGTATTTAATGACCAGCAGTTAACTATGCTGCTTGAGGAAGGTTAAGATAACATCAAGCAATTTTTATCAGGCAGCACTGCAGTACCACAAACAGGTTGATAGTACCTGTGGCACCAGGCAGAGGGGTGAGTGTGTGTGTGTGTGTGTGTGTGTGTGTGTGTGTGTGTGTGTGTGTGTGTTCGTTCTAACACCCTCCTCTGTCCCCCGTGCTTACAGGGATCTCTTCAATGCTGCGTTTGTGTCCTGCTGGTCTGAACTGAATGAAGATCAACAAGATGAGCTCATCAGAAGCATTGAGTTGGCTCTCACTTCTCAAGACATCGCCGAAGTCACGCAAACCCTCTTGAACCTGGCTGAGTTCATGGAACACAGTGACAAGGTGAGACTTTCCCTCTGTCCCAGAGGACAGTGATAGGAGACGAGCTTGTGGAAGGGGAAAGCGTCTACACAGCCTACTCTTGTCTGTGCTCCACCTACCACGTTCCTATGCTTTACTCTGTAGGGCCCCCTACCACTGAGAGATGACAATGGCATTGTGCTGTTGGGTGAGAGAGCTGCCAAGTGCCGAGCATATGCCAAAGCACTGCACTACAAAGAACTGGAGTTCCAGAAGGGGCCCACACCTGCCATACTGGAGTCCCTCATCAGGTAGGCTGTGAGCACTTGTTGTCGTCTCCCACTGCCCCATTTCACTGCAATCAGTTGGAGAATTCAGCTATATGACATCTGCCGTCATGTCTGGCAGGTGGCTGTCAAGCCATAGTTGTCACATCTGTCAATCCTTACTGCCTGTACTCCTGTTGTTTTCCAATCTGTTCTTTCTTGTTCCAATGAAATCCATAGAAAGAGCTCTCTGGCCACAGCACCTGGGAAAGGCAGGAGGGTGTCTAGGTTAGCTAATGCTCTGAGCAGGATTAGGGCGCCCTGGTTCCCGGGCTTCAGGGGCCACCCAGAGGCAGGGTGAGGTTTACAGGCTATGTCTTTTAGTGTCTATTTTTCCTCCTTTGGAGTCCTGTGACTGTAAAGAGCAAAGTTTGAGATGCAGTAATATTTCCTCCAGATTCCTAAGATGGTGTTAGGTCTTCTGGGTATGGAAAGGAAAATTGCTTAAGTTTGTGCTGTTAGAAATTACAAGCATTCAGGTGTGGTGGCACATACCTTTAATCCCAGCACTTGGAAGGCAGAGGCAGGTGGATCTCCATGAGTCCAAGGCCAGCCTGGTCTTCAAAGCAAGTTCCAGGGCTACAAAGAGAAAACCAACCAAACAAACAAAAAACAAAAAGGAAAGAAAGAAGGAAGAAAGGAATTACAGGCAGCTAGAAACGTCAGCCTCAGCTCCTTGAGAACTGCTCACTTCCCCTGCTGATTATAGAGAATGTTGACTCTGGAGTCAACCCTCTCCATGGAGACGCTAACATGGTTCAACACTTACCTGGCGATAGCTCAGGACAAATCAACAGCTAATAAGCTGCTGAGCAGGCTGACTGACCCTGTGTTCATTCTGCCTTTAGCAGATGCCTAAAGGTCAAATGGAATCTTGCTTCTGCCCAGATCCACTGACGCAGAGACTGCTGGTTTCTGAAGTACCTTGTGGGGACAGTTACAGATGTGCCTCCTTCGAGGCCTGCTTCGCAGGAGACCCAGCGTCCTGCATTTCTCCCTTGTCCCTCTCACTTGCACAACCTCATGTGGTAGCTAACAGAAACCAGGGCTGCCGGCTGGGCATGTAATCTAACTTCAGAGAGCTCATTTTACCCACTGCATCCTGGCTGACTTTTCTGAGACGTATTTGAAGCTTCTCATCCCACCTTCGGCTTCCCCTCATACTGAGACAATCCTAGAAACATTGAAGTTAGTGCAATTTTTAGCAGAAAGATACAGTAAGAATAGAAAAATGCTCACTAGCTTTTTAAGCCAGTGTAATTGAAAGTGATCTTAATTCCCTACAAATAGCTTGTGGGTTTGAGGTGTTTTGTTTGTTTTTCAATTGTAAGTTCTGTTCTAAGGGAAGCGTGTACTCTAAGCTTAAGCTACTCAGGCCTGATCAGCTGACAGCCGCTTGGGTGGCCTCCTGAGGCCTCCCCAGTTCATTTCTTTGCTTCCATCTGTAGCTTTCACTTCTGCCATCTTTACTAGGAAAAGTTGTTTTATTGCTTCTAGGGGTTGTTGGGTCCTTTTTGTTCATTTGATCTGGCTTTAGGTTTGTTTGTTTGTTTTTGAGAACGTGTCTTCCTATGTAGCACAGAGTGTACTTAGACCCCTTTTGCCTCAGTCTCCTGAAGGCTGTGATTATAGCTGGTCTCTGCTCTACTGCTGTTGAGAGCTGACCCTGAGGGCTTCCCCACGAGGTGTAGTGAGACATCAGACTCCTCTGCGGTCCTGGCCCTGTGAGCTGTTTGTCCACTATGTGGTCTTGAGGGTGTGGCTCTCACGGCACCGACTGAATTCCTTTCTTTTCAGTGGCTTCTGAGTCCCTGCCCTCTCCCCCAGCAAACTGTAGCTGTCCTCTCTGTTGTGACTGTTAACACCCTTCTCCCACACACAGGGGTTGATGATTTTTTTTTTCCTGCTCATATTCCCCTGGCTAATTTTTCTATTCTCAGAACTTATGATAATACATACACTTACATTAACCAGCTGTGTCTTTTGTTTGTTTGTTTGTTTCTGGTTTTAATAAACAAGTTCCCCTTTGAGCCAGACGTGGTGGTGCACACCTGTAATCTCAGCACACAAGAGACCACTTTGGGAGGATTTTCTGTTCTGGTTCAATCTGTCTTTTTCCCACCTGTTGGCTTTCTTACCTATCTGCTCGAGGGCAAATTAAATCCCACATGTAACCTCCAAGCTGGGTCAACAGTGAGGTAATGTAAACTGCTGGAAGCTCACATAGATGAGAAAATATAATCACTTCTCAGGGGAACAGTGGATTAGAAGGAATTGGGTTTTAGGAAACACATTGTAATAGCTGTGGGACCCTGTTGGTTATCCAGCTCATGAGGTCTGTTACCCTGCTTCTTGTTGTTTGAGACAGGGTTTCTCTATGTAGACCAGGCTGGCCTTGGCAGAGATCTGCCAGCCCCAGACTCCCAAACACTGAGATTAAAGGCATGCGCCCCATTGCCCAGCAGCCAGCCTTACTTCGCTCAGTAGAAGAGAGAATTTCATCAAAGCTGTGCACTTTCTGCCCTACCCAACTTGTCACCTCCTTTGAATGTCTCTGATTGAGACACATCTACATAATTAAAAACAAAGACTGGTGCTGCTGAGTGGATTGTCAGGCTGGTTGTGTACGTCCTCTGTATAGCACTGTTCTTTTATGTACCTGACCCCTGTTCATTTCTGAAAGGGCCCTGTCAGAACAGAGTGCCCTTGTCTTCAGCAACAACACCCTGCTCTGCTTCTGGTTCCTGCTGGTTCTGCCTTCTCTCTGGTGAGAGGCTGTGGGGGCACAATCCTTATATCCACCCCTCAGCTGGTGCTAGCGATGTGCTTGAGAAATGGAGGAGCTAGGAATGCCTTGTCCACTCTTCACTCTCCCTATCTCTCTCTTTGAGAAGTTTCTTGGTTATGGGGATCTTATTGATCAGCTTTTCTGTGTGGCTCCTTGCTCTGCGCACTCCTGTGAAGCCTGTCACTGATCCTTCAAGCCGTGTGCTGCTGGGCATCTCATTTTCCTGCCCACCTGAGGAAGTTCCTGTCTGAATAGTCCTCCCCTGGGAATCCCTACTTTATGCAGCTTCCCTTCTCACTTTAATTCGATGAAAAATCCCCATAGTTCTTGTTCATGAGGGCAAGTGGACTCCCAGCAACCAGAGAACTGTGGGCACAGAAGCTGATACATGAGAGACATGGCTTAGCTTGTACTGATGGTTCTTTTGGTAAAAGACAACAGCCCTGGATGCCACTGTGACGAAGGGAGGAAGTAGAGCATTTCTGTGTAAAGTGTTCTGGTATGGGGGCTGCCAGTGCTGGGCTCTGCATGGCTTATGCCCTTCTCCACCCTTCCCCTTGCTCTTTCGCTGTCCTTTATTTTGGGGGGTTGGGTGGGGGTGTTCCTTTGGTTTCACTGAACAAACTCTAGGTTCTTTGAGGCCTGGTGGCACTCAAAGAAAGAATAAACAGGATATCAAGATGAGAGTTGATAGCCTATGACCATATAGTCAGGAGGAGGTCCCCCTCGGTCACAGACCTAGGGAAAGGGAGTAGGGTGAAAGCAGGAGGGAGGGAGAAATGGGAGGATACAAGTGATGGGATAACAATTGAGTTGTAATCTGAATAAATTAATAAAAATTTAAAAATTAAAAATACATTTAAAAAAGAATTTAAAAGAAAGTACTCAAGTTTTGATAGTGTTTATTGTAAAAGAAAATGATATTTTGAGTGTTTAAAACAGAAACTACAATATTTTATTTGTACAGAAAAGATGCTTCATAAGCTTTTAACCAAAGCGCCATCTACCTTCATTTTCCAGACATTTCTCTTAACTGACATTATTTTTAAAGGGGATCTCTTTGAGTCTATTTCTTGCAGAATGAATAAAAAATGGATATGTTTGTTGGCTGAGATTGTTTTAAGGCAGTATTGTGATAACCCAAACCCTCTGCTCACCAGTCTTCCCTCCCATGTCAGACCAGAAGCATGCCTTTCAGTGCTATCTCCTGAGCCAGGATTCTGACTGCAAGGCCCATGGCCCTGGACACTCCTTGAAGCAAGTCCAACCTGGACAGCTGGTCTTCAGCCCCCACAGTGTTGTGTCTTAAAAATCCTATAAGCCAGCCATGGTGGTGCACGCCTTTAATCCTAACACTTGGGAAGCAGAAGCAGATAGATCTCTGTGAGTTCAAGGCCAGCCCGGTCTACATGGTGAGCTCTAGGACAGCCATACTATGTAGAGAGACCCTGTCTCAAAAAGAAAAACAAAACAAATCCTATAGACACAAGGAAGTATCTTAGGATTTAAGAATAGGAAGCAATTCTCTGACACCCACTTTCACTTCTCACAGCCTCTCTGAGAATCACAATGGATCTTTTTATTTCTTCTTTTCCCTCATGTCATCTAAGCCTCAGTTAGAGAAAGTGGGTAGTGACCTCAGGATTACTGTTTTCCACAGGTAAGTCATGTGGAAGATGAGCTGCTGTTCTGTGGACCAACTCAGTCCTCCCCCCTGTGGCACCTGTGGCAGGCCCCACTGGGTCTGACTGTGTCGTCATTTGCTAGTGCATATGGTTTTTGGGTGCGTGTGGTTCTATCGTGTGTGCGTGTGCTCGTGTTGACGGCACAGATAAAGTTCTATCATGCTCCTTAGAGAGTGGCTTTTCCTTGAAGATGACAGGCATTCCCTTCCTACCCTTTCTCTACCCTCCTCCCATCCTGCTCTGCCCTCCTCAGCCTCCACGTGCCTCACTTCCATGGCACTGTTCTGCAGCAGCCTTCTCTTAGTTAGGGCTTGAAGGCTTCTGGACGGATCTTCATTTCCACCCGTTTGAGGGAGTAGTTGGCTCCGTGCCAGCCATACCAGCTGATGCCATCCATGTGCTTCTTGTGCTCCCCCAGGCGATAGTACACCCCATTGAGATTGGAATCCGTGCAGCAGTTGTACCAGTAGCCACCTGGCGTGAGAAAGAAACAGAGGCGGCTAGTAGCCTAGGATGCCCTCCACAGATTGTGGCCGACTGATGGGGTTAAATTAAAGCTGCTAGCAAAGGGACCAAACAGCACAGCCAGAGCCCCAGCTGCACATCTGCAACCCTGCTTTGTCCTTAGTGGGACTGTGGCCCGAGCCCTCCCGCCTCCCAGCCTCACCTTTGCGCAGCTCTGCACACTTGTCCAGGCAGTTATCATTGTCCTTGTCCTTGGTGCTGAAGACCGTGTTGTTATGATAGAGGAGGGCGTCCTTCCCCACGTCGCCACTGTAGTTCCCCAGGGAGAGGCGGTAGCTGTTGAGCTCGTTGCCCAGTGCAAAGTGGCTGTACTCTGCATAGCGTGCATTGCCCTCCCAGTCCTGGCAAGGAAGAGCAGAGCCTTAGGGAACCATAAAGGATGTCATTTCTGTAGGCCCTGGGCCCTTCTTCTCACTAGCCTCACAACCAAACATCTCTTCACAGGTGGAACTCTGGTCAGCAAACAAGGTCTGGACCCACCATATGACCTGGGTTGTTCTGTCTGTAACCCTTCAGGTCTCGAAGGGGCAGATGTGTGATTTTTGTTAAATCTCATTCTGAGATGCTGTAGGAATAAGTGGGGACATCGTGCTTGAAGCCATCTCGAGGGCCACCACCCAGCGTCACTGAGGTTTGTACTTAAAAAGATCCCAGAACAAAGATGATGGTGTTTCCATCCCAGTAACTATGGGCTTACCCTGTTCTGGCTTGGGTCTTATAGTTTAACTATGCTGAGAGATAGAAAGAAAAAAAGTTTTTTTCCTTAACTGCACTGAAGCTTCAGGAAAACTGCTGCAGTGACTCTACACACCTATAGTGAGTAGACTAAGGTGGTGCCTCAGACCCATGTATGCAGTGGGCCTCAGCAGTCAGGGCCTCACAGCTTGAGCTTACCTCCAGCTCTACACGGAGCCGTGTTGGCTGCCTGGTAAGCCGGTGGATGTGTTCATTCCCCAGCCAGAAGTCCCCTCGAATGCTGCCAAACCCCTCCTTGTACTGTTTCCAGTCTTGGTAGAAGGAGACAAGGCCACTCTTGCGCCTCTGGATGATGGTCCAGCCTCCGCCTGAAGTTTCCATGTCACAGAACACCTGAAGCAGAGAGAATCCTCTGTGCAGGGGCAAGGGCAGGAGCTTGAGGATAGACTCCCGCACCTGCATGCTCTGCCTGCAGTGTCAGTAGTCATGTGCTCCCTGCACACTGCAGCAGAAATAATGCTCCAACGTGGAGGGCAGGGACCCAGTGATGGTTAGCGTGGGAATGCATGGCCATAGGGCTTGGGGCAGTGTGAACACAACTTAAATGGGAAAATCAGGTACTTGAGTGTACCTCCTGCTCATGTCTCCTTCCCTAAAGAGCAGTTGCTCTAGGACTTTGAAAGAACTTGAACTAGTTATGCATTGGTAAGACTTAGGAAAGTTGATACTTTGATGATTTAAAAAAGTAGATGGCTGGAGTGGAGGGGGGAATCCCACAGACAGCGTTTTCATAGCTCCATCGTGTCGTGCATTGCCTTCTCCAAAGTTCCCTTTCTGTAGACCAGACCAAGTCCTGTTGTCTCTGTGCCTTTTAGGTCTGGAGGACAAAGGGTAGGATGTGGCAGTAGGGACCTCACCTCTAGCTCCGGGCTGCCCAGGAACTCATCAGGAGGAAGCTTGTACACTCCCGATATCCGATAGTTCTTCTGGTAGAGGGAGGAGCAATCATAGATGGCATCTGTCAGGGGAACATGCTGAGTGAGCAGAGATTTGGGCCCCAGGGCATACCTGTTACATCTGAATTGGATTAAAAGCCAAGGCATTACTTCTACCCCAGGGTGCCCGTGGGTTTAGAGAAGTGGGCATCAGGATTGAGGGGGCATGTTTAGGCTTCTTGATTATGGGCCATTGGATTAGGGAAGCCCTTCACCTGTGCCAGGGAACCAATAAACAGGAAGTTTCAGGTTAAGTCTGAGTAAGATGCCGTGCTGTAGTGGCTGTCCATGAACTCTAGAAGTGCTGTGGTCTGCGAAGACCCCGTGGCAGCTGCCCTGTCAGTAGCGTCAGGCTAGAGGCTCAGCCCTGAGTACCTCACAGGGTTTGGTTTGTTGTTTCTCAGGTAATAGCTACTGCTGACTGGTATTGGATTTAAGGGAGACAGATTTGAAATCTTATCCCCTCTCCAGTCTCACATGGCTACATGCTCAAATGAAAACTAAACCCCCAAGGAGCCCTTTGAGACTGATCTCTGAAAGTTTTGATAAAATAAGGAAATGAGCCTTTCCCACTTCCCCGTGGGCTTGATTTAAAAGCTGCCTTGGCTGCCGCTCTGTACTGGGGCTTCAAAGAACAGCTGCTTCCAATAGAGCCTGTGGCTGTTGTCCTGGAGATGCTTCCTGCACGGTTGTCTGGGGCTGTTTCCTTGATGACCGCTGGGCTGGAGTCTTAGGAAAGCACAGGTGGAAGCGGGAGGTTCCACGTGCCTGTTTCCTTTCAGAGCCTGCTGGGGAAGGGGAAATGAGGTACTCCTCACACCCTCCCAGGCAACTTCTAGCAGCAAGAAGTACAGTCAGCTTGGCATCTGGCCTGGTCTATGTGACCAGTTTCGTCTCACAGACCAAATGAAAGCTCGCTTTTCTGATAAATGAGAACACTCACCATTCTGTTCCCAAACCAAGAGTCAGGAGGCCCATGCTTTGAAAGCAAATTATGTTTGTTTAATTACTTAACAGATTTTTCAGGGTTAACTTCAGATAAAACTTTTCCTTTATCTGAACCAGGGGTAGCCAGGATCTTACCTACTAGAAGCTACTCATGTCTTCTTGACTTGGTTTATTGTGCAGCAAGCATTAATGAGAAATGTTTCATCTATAGAGTATGCTCATTCCAAATGTTTTTCAGTAACCTCAGAAAATTAGAATTTTCTCTGAGCAGCAAATTCATTTATTGTCTGACAGGTTAGCCAGTAACTGAATGTTGTTTTCCCTAAGAATTCATTGCATGGGCCTTATTTTCAGCCATTAAAGATCAGTATTACAGCATTACATTTACTTGTTCTCTGTATTATCTGGGAGAGTTTTATTATCAACCATGGGAGAAAATAGATTAGTACTGTAGACTATCAAGGACTCTATCCTTTCTTGAGCACAGAGGATTCCTTCAAATGGCTGCAGGCTATGTCTGACCTGTGAAGTGAGCTGTGTGGTGTTTGCCCCATCCACACTAAGTCCTGGGGATACCAAAACACTGGGGGGGGGGGGCTTTGCATCTAGAGCAGCAGCTGTTAGAGTCTGTAGTTTGTTCCTGTTTCCTTTATGGTCTGCCAGCTCTCTGTAAAGTAGGATAGTCGGGCCACAGCAACCGTGAGTGACTTCGGTCAGACTTCATGCTTCAGAGGGGAGTTCAGACTCCTCAGTTACTGAAATTGGTGTGAGTCACATAGACTGGAGCCAGGCATGATAGTTCATGCCTTCAATTCCAGTGCTTGAGAGGCTAAGGCAGCAGGATCCAGAATCTAGGACCAGCCTGGGCTACATAGTGAGTTTGAAGCCAGCCTGGGCTATGTGAGACTTTGTCTCAAAGAGAGACCTTTAGGTGCTGGCTAAACTTGCCAGATATCACTAACCCAGAGAATACAGTTATAGATAGCACCCCCCCCCCCCGAAGGCCCCCTCTCTGAAGTTGCTGTGTTGAGCAGGCAATGCAGAAGCAGTGCGGGGCCAGCAGACCCTCAGCAGGAGCGTAGCGCGGAGTATGAGGACGACACATACCTGCTGAGGTCTGCGTGACAGTCTGTGCTGCCTGTAGCTGCATGATGTCGATCTGGTTGTTCATCTCCGAGTACTTGCTCTCAGCAGCTGTGAGCCGGGACTCCATGCGCTTGCTGCTGCTCTCCAGCTCCATCACCTGCATGACCACACTGACCCAGTCGCTCTCCTGCTTCTTGCTCAGTGCGCCCAGTAGACTGCTGAGATTGGCCACCTGGGCTTTGAGCTCCTTCATCTCCTCACAGCAGGCGGCTGCTTTGAGCTGTGCCTTCCGTTTAGGAGGCTTCTGCAACCATGCCGGGTGGCTGACAAAGGCCACGAGGATAATGCAGAGCCAGGTTGTCCTCAGCATTGTTTGTGCGTCTGTTGGACAGGTCTTCCTCCTAGAGTCTGTACCTAGTGGAGGTGGGAGCTTAGCTTTTGACTCACTGTGGCAGTTTTCTTCTTCCTGGTGTTCTCCTTCCTCTGTGCACTTTCTTAGCCTTTCTCAAAGCTAGGGTTTCTGAACTGGATCTCGGTGGGTATTGGAACACTTTCCTTCCCAAGTCTGAATGTTCCACCAAGGCAGCATCTTAAATATTTTTAGTGCCTGTACCTCCACCCCTACCATGGCCCTGTGTACTAAAGCCCCTCCCACTCATCTGGGAGGGTCAGGTGCCTGTTGAGTGAAGTCAGAGTAAACTTAGGCCAGAGGAGAAGAGGAGGGGACAGGGCTAGTGTTTGTTTCCTTGTCTGCACAGTCTCTGGGCTCCGTCGGGGGGACCGTGAGTTTGTCTGCAGTTGCGCCTGTTAGATGATGCCCCTGCCAGGCACTGGCTCAGCTCTATCAGCAGACAGGCAGAGGGCAAGAATTTCCAAAGTCCTGTCTGACGCTTACATAACATACACCGAGGGGGAGGTAGTGAAAAAGAGTTGGGGCTAAGACTGCTGAGCTAGGGAGGCCTGCTAAGGTAAGCCATGCTGTTTACTCAAGGTTCTGGCTTATTTGGGCTAAGATGAGTTTTAACTGGGGCGGATACGCCTTTTTCTGGTCATCATTCAGTGTTGTACAAAATTCCTGTTGAGCCTGAGTTAATAGTTTGTATCTGTGAGGCTGCTTCCTTTTTACACACTTTCCTTCCAAAAAGATCACTTGATGTTTTTTACAAGGAGTTGTCATAGCTTAGGACAGAGAGCAGGACTCAGCCATGCCAGACGTGGTCTGTCAGTGTCTGGGCAGCAGTGAGTAGGCCTGACCTTTGCCAGACGTTCAAGCTCAGAGAAAAGATGCCTGGCACCTAATGCATCCAGATCAGGAGGCTGGGTTCCTTCTCTCCATGCAGTGCGGTTTTCAGCTTGCTCTTAGTCCCCCTGTAGCTATATGTAACTTTGTCTGAGGAACGGGGTTATTACAGCTTGTATACCCTTTACTTGAAGAGCACCGCTTTTCTAAAATCATGTAAAAACATGGAATTTCTGTCCTTACGGCAGGAGCTCTCTTTGGAACATGTGTGTGCTGTGTGTATGTTGGTGGCCACTGAGGCATGCAGTTGACCTGATACTCAGCATGAGTCCCCCACAAAACCTGACTGTGCAGCTCTGCTTACTGTAACCGTCTGAGCCTTTTCCAGCTGGGGATTCTGGCTCCTCAGAAGGTGATTCTGTTCAGGCAGCTGGAGTTACCAAGCAGGCTCACATTTCTGAATGAAGAGGCATTAGGAGCTCAGATAGACCACAGTTTCCTCTCATCTCCTATCTTTTTTTGCCTCCTTGGGGATCAGGATGTTACTAACGTCTTTTAGATTACTTTCTGCAAGGTTCTGATTGAGAGTTGGCCCTGTGCTAGTCCCTGCTCTTTTTATTTTTCTTAGTGACTAGCTAGTGTAGTAGGGCAGTGTAGTCTTCATTGGTTCCATGGAGTTTATTAGTGTCTAGCCTCATTCAGAGTCTGCTAAAGTCTGTGGAGCTCTTTACCGTACTCTCATGTCTATCTAGGGATGCTGTGTTTAAGCCATGACTCACAGAAGTGTTGTGTGCCATATGATTATATAAGGAACATCCCAGAACTGCAGTGTCATGGTGCCATGGAGAGCGCTGGAGACAGGTCAACCCTTGCAGTATAGTGAGCCAGCTGGTGACCATTCAGGGGGAGAACATTCAGATTTTGGTCCTTGCCTCACACCATAGGTAAAATCTCAGCTCTACATTTAAGTTCTGGATGTGAAAGGAAGATCATAATGCAGTGGTGTAGGAGATGATCTTCAGACACCGAAACTGCCAGCACCAGGGAAACTGACAGTGCGCAGGCCAGTTGTGATGGCACTCCTAATATCCCCGCACTCAGAGGGCAGAGGCAGGAGGATTGTAAGCTTTTAACCTTCTGAGACAGACAGCAACTTCAAGACCAGCCTGAGCTGCGTGGTAAAAAGAAAAGGAAATGCAGGGCTGGAGAGATGGCTCAGGGGGTAAAAGCACTGGCTGCTCTTCTGAAGGTCCTGAGTCCAATTCCCAGCAACCACATGGTGGCTCACAACCATCTATAGTGGGATCTGGTGCCCTCTTCTGGTGTACATGCAGACAAAGTACTGTGAACATAATAAATAAATAAGTCTTTAAAAAAGAAAAAAGAAAAGGAAATGCAAGAAAGTAGTCATTTCTTTTCAGAGGACAACACTGAAAAGGGTAGGAGGTAAGGCAGTGTTCACAGCGTGTGCTCGTGTGTATACCGGGTCCAGTGAGTATAAGCCTTCCCACCCGGTGGAGCAAGCAAGTAGGCCAGAGTTCACGATGGATGAGATCGGAAAGGCCCATAAATACACTCAAGGCTCCGACATCTTATGAATCACACAATGCCACTACACACCAGCCAGAAGGGCAAAGGTAGAAAAACTGAAAATACCAATGTCGACAGAAAAGTAGATTGTTTAGTTTTTCATGTGACTACTGAAGGAGCTGTAAACAGTGAAACCAGCATGGTGTCTTACAAGGCTGCACATAACCTGTGCCCTGGCAGTTCTAGGTATTTTTCTCTCCAGCAGATGCGTTCAGGAGTGTTTGTAGAAAGGCCACTCACAATACAAGCACTGAGGGCTGGAGAGATGGCTCAGAGGTTAAGAACACTGTCTGTTCTTCCAAAGGTCTTGAATTCAATTCCCAGCAGCCACATGGTGGCTCACACCATCTATTACAAGATCTGGTGCCCTCTTCTGGCCTGCAGGCACACATGTGGACAAAATACTTACTGTACAAATAATAAATAAATCTTTACTACAAGCACTGAAATCACAGAAATATCCGTCAACAGCCACCCACCCAGGCCAGCTGCACTATCTCACACAATGGAATTGCTGCCCCACAACAGGAAGGAAGAACTACTGTGGCATGCAGTAGCATGACATGTCTCACAAAACTTAATGTTGAGTGTTCACATAGCGTTCAAAACTAACAAGCGAAGAGCTGGGAGACAGCTCCGGGGTTAGCATCCCCTCTTGCTCTTACAGAGGACCAAGGCTTGATTCCCAATATTTGTATGGTGGCTCACAACTGTCCATAACCCCAGTTCCAGAGGATCCAATGCTCTCATCTGTCTTCTGCAGGCACAGCCATCTATGCAGGCAAATCACTCATACATATAACACAAAAATAAATAAATCTTAAAGAAAGAAAGAGCAGCAGGCTAAGTGTTAGAGATGAGTGACAGTCACTCTGGGGAGCGGGATGGTTGGAGGAGGAGCTGTCTGGGAGTTGCAGTGCACTGCCCTGGGTTTTCTTGGTCTGGTAGGAGTCCTGAGTGTGTCTTTCTTGGATAATCTGTCTACCTGTTCACTTAGGAACATTCTTTCCTATGTACCTCTTCTAGAAATTTGTTTAAAAATCGGTGATGTGAGCCAGGAGTGGTGGCACACGCCTTTAATCCCAGCACTCAGGAAGCAGAGGCAGGCGGATCGCTGTGAGTTCGAGGCCAACCTGGTCTACAAAGAGAGTCCAGGACGGCCAGGGCTACACAGAGAAACCCTGTCACAGAAAGAAAAAAGAAAAAAAGATGATGCATATAAATTATGGAGACAAGTGTCTAACTGGAAAGTAGGCATAGTGTATCTCAAGCATTTCGTGTCATCTCCTTGGGAAAGTCCCTCCTGACTCACAGTGTGCAGTCTGTCCTCATGCTCTTCTCTTCTCCAGTTGCTTTGTTTTCCTTTTCTTCCTGTTGCCATTGTGTTCATTTTGCTCTGTCCTTTTTGAACTGCCTATGGCACTAATCTGTACCTCTGTAAAGGACAGGCCCTCTATCTGTCCACTGCAGCAGCGGCATCTGGCACTCAGCACAAAGCCAGGGCTGGAATACCGTGCTGGAACCTGCCAGGTGGAAATGGGACTCCCAGGGGAGGATGTGCTTCCCCCGGTTCCTGTTCTGGGACTTATGGTGCTGCTTATCTCTGGCCATGAAGCCCATGGGTGGTGGCACCACCGCCATCTCGAAATGCTTTGGGACATCTCACTGCCTGTCAGTCTTGCTATTCAGGTATGGTGTGTCATCTCTCCCAAGCCTCCTCCTCATCAAAGAGATTTCTTCTTTCCTCTGACCTCAGAAGGGACATCAATATGCCTACAGTGTGGCCCTGTCCCTAAGACAGTGTAGAGCCAGCCCACATTGCTTTTCTACAAGGTGTGTTAGAAGCTGCGTGGCCACTCCATGCCATCCTGTCTGTATTCCTCAGTTGCCTCCATATGCTAGGTGAAGTCCCAGAGGCCAAGGTCAGACCTCGCCAAAATACTCAGTGTGCTTTGCGTCCGAGTAGATCAAACTAGCTTCAGGATGAGCCTTTGAGCCCTCCCTGTCAGCTTCTTTCTCAGCATCTCCCCGAGCTCTGAATATGAAGAAGCAGAAAAAGGGAGAAAAGCTTCCAGACATGATCAGAAGACGGGGCATGCTCACTGCTGCAGACGAGAAAGATAACAGCCAATCTGTCAAGAAGCGCTGACAAAAAAGATAAAGTTGGAAGTAATTAACTAGCTGACATGCTGGGAGCAGTGTGCCTGCCAATAGCTCTCTAAATCAGCCAGAGCTTTGGAAATGTGACAGCCATTCATCACTTTTACAGCATGCCTCTGACAGGCCCGCAGTTGGAAACCTGGCCTGCACAGATCCTGTGTCTTGACACTCCAAGGCTTGAACTAACCTGTGCCGCATGCAGGGTTGTAATAGGTACGTGTCCCACATCTTTCCAGGAGACGCCCGCAAGTAGCCTATGCCCAGCCTTTAGCCAGGCAGTGCTTGGCCTCCAGGAACCGTCCTTCCAACATGAGCACGGGTGATCCCTGACAGAGGATGCATGGAGTTGGGAGTGCATGCGCAGCTTTCCTCTTGCCTGGACCCGCCGGGTACCACTGTCATCCAACTGGATTCCCTTGCTGGTGGCTTACTGGCATAGCATTAAAAAGAATAATGAGGGCAGTTGTGGTAGTGTCCACCTGAAATCCCAGCACTACAGAGGCTGAGGCAGGAGAATAGCAAGTTTAAGGCCAACCTGGGCTGCATAGTGAGACCATCTCAAAACTCACAAAACAAAACAAAAAAGGAAGTATGAAATATCTTAGTAAAGTAGAAAATGCTTGTTATGTGCAAAAGCAGAATGCAGGAGCCTATGCTGGGTATCTACATATAAAATATATTTAACTAATATGCATAGGGGGGATTGCTTTGAAATTAAAATAGTTTTGTAATAAACTTCTCTACCCATAATGTTTCTCTTTTTTTCTGTTAGATTTATTATTAGGTATACAGTGCTCTGCCTATATGTATACCTGCAGGCCAGTAGGGGACATCAGATCACACTACAGATGGTTATGAGCCACCATATGGTTGCTGGAAATTGAACTCGACTTCTGGAAGAGCAGACAGGGCGCTTAACCTCTGAGCCATCTCTCCAGCCCCTCATAATGTTTCTTAATTTGGGATGGGGAGACTAGAAATAGAGTTCAGTGGAAGAGCTCTTGACAAACCCGTGTGAGGTCCTGGGTTCAGGCACCAGCACTTTGTGCCACCAAAGAACATGCTTGCCTCTCTGCACCTTCCTTCTCCACCAAGTTACAAGGATGCTTTGTCAGGTGTGGTAGCTTAAGCCTGTCTTCCCAGAACCCTGGCTGACACAGAAATATTACTGTTAAGTCCAAGGGCCAGCCTGGGCTACATAGGAAGACTGTCTCAGAAAACCAAAAACTAAGCAAACAAAAACTTTATAGAAGACAGTTTCTAGAAGGTAAAGTTTCCCTGTCCCTCTTCCTAACCGACCATTTACTCTTCTCAGTCCTGAGGATCCTACAGTCTCACTGCACATTTAGCACATCCTGTAGACAGAACAGGCACATGGCAGCTGCCCCAAGGGATGGAGGAGGATACTGTCAGAGCTTTTCCTGCTGAGGGAACTCTGGCATCGAGACATCAGGAAATAGCCACTTGACTTGTAGTAACTTTTTAAATTTTACGATCTTTCTACCTCAGCTTCCCGAATGCTAGGATTATAATTATGTGCCACTGTACCTAACACCCAGATTTGTTTTTGTTGTTGTTGTTGTTTGGTTTTTTCGAGACAAGCTCTCCCTGTGTAGCCCTGGCTGTCCTGGACTGGCTTTGTACACCAGGCTGGCCTCGAACTCAGTGATCTGCCTGCCTCTGACTCCTGAGTGCTGGGATTACAGGTGTGCAGCCCAACACCCAGACTTTTAAAAAGATTGATTTGTGTGTGTGTTGTATTGAGAGAGAGGGAGGGAGCACGCACATTTGTGCACTATCACACATGTGGAAGTCAGTTTTCACCTTCCACACGTGAGTTCTGGGAATCAGCCTCAGGTCATCAGACTTGGTGACAAGTGCCTTTACCCACTGAGCCATCTCACATGTTTCAGGTGGTTAGTTCTAAGACCTTAGAATTTCCCACCATGTTCCTTCCTGTCTGCATTCAAATGACTCTACCTCACCTCCTGTATGTTAAGTTTCAAACACCCCTTTGCCTGCTGTCTCACTGCAGTCCTTCCATCCTGGACTTATCTATTCCAAAAGGGACTGTTGGGGTTTATCACTGGAAGAGCGCTTGCCTAGCAAGCACAATGCCCTAGGTTTGGTCCTCAGCTCCACGGGAGTGGGGGTGGGATTGTTGAAGTCCCTAAACACACCATTCTCTTGTTCCAAGCCCGCTGAGCTGCCTAGTGGAGACCTGGCTCTGCAGGGGGCACCAGACGATCCTGTTGTTTCTCTGTGCTGGGCAGAGAACTAAGTTAAGATTCAGTGCTGGGAGAAGTAGCAGGGGAGTCTGAAGCAGGTCTATGCCATGAAAACACTGTGTGATGTGGTAGGGACCCAAGGCAGTGTTCCAACCATCTCCTGCCAGCTGTGGTTCATGTGTCATCAGGCCAGTGCCAAGGGAATTCAGAGAATTCTTCCTTGACAGGGAACCAAGTGAAAGACAGATAGCAGTTTGTTCTAGAAGGAAGGCCCAGGGCCATGTAGAAGCAAGCAGTAACGTTCTCATAAGTTCCTGATGGAGCACCAGGAAAGCCCAGGCAATGCGGATGGAACACAAATGCTCCCTGTGTACTTGGGCATCCACCCTCCAGGCTTGGTGTGGAAGGCTCTCCCTTCACTTGCTTTTAACTGCCCCGAGGTGAGTTCCAAGGCAGCTAGGGCTACACAGAAAAACCCTATCTTTTCTTTTTTGATTTTTCGAGACAGTGTTTCTATATGTGTAGCCTCAGCTGTCCTGGACTCACTTTGTAGGCGAGGTGGCCTCGAACTCACAGAGACCTGTCTGCCTCTGTCTCTCTAGAGTGTTGGGATTAAAGGCGTGCGCCACCACACCGGGCTGAAAAACCCTGTCTTATAGATAGATAGATAGATAGATAGATAGATAGATAGATAGATAAAAATGAAAAGTCACAGAGGGCCAGGCTGAGTGGGGAGGGGGTGTCACAGGCACCAAGGAGTCTCACCAAGTGGTCCCTCTTCAGAACCTGCTTTCCCAGCCTCAGGAAGCAGAGTTTTGAGAGGAGGTGCCCTGTGTGATCCGCTTGTCTGGGAAGACATAGGCAACTTATTGCCTTTACTCGTTAGTCCCACTCAGCCTCAGAGAGTTGTTTTCCTCGGTTAGCTCTTGAATTCAGCCCCACTTTAAAAAGAAAAGAAAATTGTCTTAGGAACAAAATGAATAGGCTCTTTTCCAGCTGACTTTGTTTCCTAAAGGCCAGGTCTGTTTATGGGCTCTGGCTTTATTTTGCAGGTAAGCGGTTTTGACTTGCTGTGTAGATTTGGGGCAGCACCTGAGTAATCCCAGTCTACAGTCACCCCTGCTGCTTATGTTAGGACAGCTGTGAGCCTCCTGCTTCTTAGCTCCTAGAAGAGCTAAGTAGAGTAGAGGTGGGAAGTCTGACTGACCTGTCGCCTCCACCCACTTTCTCCATGAGGGTATGGCTACCCAGCCCTCCGTCTCTGATGTTGTTTCCTACCGTGTCTTCAACCAGCTTAGTGAGAGCTGGTTTGTAGTGCGTGTTCCACTGCTGTTGGGCTGAGTCTAGTAGAGAGAGACTAGCGGGCCGCACATGGAGGCTTTACGGAGGGGCTTCGTGACACTCCCACGAACTCAAAAAAGTCTGAATTTGTGCACTAGATGTCACTTCCTAATTCTGGTTAATTGTTAAGCTCTCTTTTACGCATAGTTAGTGGTGGAATGGATTGGGCAAAGGCATTTTATGTGGTTTGGGGTTTGGTTCTTTGTTTAACCACAATGTCAGTGAGTCTCAAAGTAAGCCAAGTGGTTTGTGATGTTTATAGTTTGTTCTTGAAGTAGAGTGTGTTCCAGAGCACAGGATTACAACAGTTGCTAAAGCTGGTACAGTGCCTGTCAGGTGTTTTTTTGTCGTCGTCGTCGTTGTTGTTGTTGTTTTATTTTGTTTTAATCTGTTTCTTAAGAGTTAGCGCTCTGCTTAGAGTGCTTCATCTTCCCTGTCAGGACAGGCTCATCCTGCCAGGAGCTGCTCCACCAAGGCCTCTTAGGAGTTCACCACCAAATACTGAGAACATGGCATTCTCACGTTGCAGGGAGTGTGTGCTGTCTTCCTTTTTCCTGTTGTCTTAGCTTCCAAAACTATTGTTAAAGAACTAAATAGTGACAGAGCTGTGCTGAGTAATGCTTGTCAGCGATGCAGTTCACCCTACCCCATGACAGCAAACCACTGAGGCCAGGGGACTCACGCGCCATGATAGGCATGTAGAGCCCGTGTGCGCATGTACAACTTCCAGGAGTGCATTCTTCCCTTCTACTGTGTAGGTCCTGGGGGTCAAACTCAGAGTGTTAGGCTTGGCAGCTAGTGCCTTGAGCCATCTTGCCAGCCCATTCCCCACTTCTTAATGAGACATCTGTTTGCTCCAGATGTTAGGGAGAACATTCTGATTCAGTCTGAGTTTAGGGACTTGTTGCCTTTCCTTGGCTTGGTGTCTTCATTAGTAAGAGGGAATAAATCCTAACCTTTCTTTCCTGATTTTTCTCAGGGAAGTGAGGCCAAAGGAGTGATGGTTAGAAGGATTGTTAGAAATGTGCTTTGTAAACATGAGGCATTCGATTATTGCTTTCACAGATGTTAGCGTCTCTAGTTCATCAGCCTTCTGGGCAGTTCCTTTCAGTTTCATTGGAAAACAAAAGTGGTGGAATTAAAAATATATATATTTATAACAGCAACCTATTGCCGTGTTACCAAGTCCTGGAATTTCCCAAAACCACTTAAAAATTAATTCTGCTCAAGTAGACAGTTTGTACTTTGTGCAATAAACTAGATCCATGCTCTTTCAATCAGCCAAGATTCCCAAGTTGGTATGTCACATGTTGGTGTTTGCCTCCTGGTAACTGGATACAACCATTGTTGCCTACCCCAGTGCTCTCCCCATTTCCCTGCCTTCCATACCAGTAGCAGGCTGTGTGTAGCATTGGCATAATCGCACAAGTTCGTCTTAGAATAAGGGACTAAGGCTTGCAGTTCTCTTGCATCTAGGGTCATCTTGTAGCCTCTGATTAGTTAACTGTAGGGATCAGGCCTCACAGTGGCCCTGCATAGCAGCCGGTGTAAAGTGAAACCCCAGGGAAAAGCATCTAGATGCTGATGGCAAGCGCTAGAAACTGTATTCTCACAGGCTGACTGCAGAGGGAGGGGTTGTCCCTGAAGAAGGACCAAAGAAGGCTGTGGACCAGAGAATTGTGGGCTCTGGCAGCTGAGCAGTCAGCATGAACAAAGAGCCTGGAGATTAAGTTATTTTTTAAAATATTTCAATGTCAGTGAGTGTTTGCCTGTGTGTGTATATGTGCACTACATATGTACAGTGCCCAAAGAGGCTAGACAAAGTATCAGATCCCCCAGAACTTGAGTTATAGTCAATTGCCAGCCATCGTGTGGATACTGAAAACCAAACCTGGGTCTTTTGTCAAGAGCAACAACTCCTCTTAACTACTGAGCCATCTCTCCAGCCCCAAAACATTCAAATGTGTGATTGAGAGCGTAGCTCAGTAGTAAAACACATGCCTTGCATGCCCAAGCAAGGCTTTGGACACACACCGCCTACCAGACAACATCTGAAAGGCAACCAGTGTCTGCTGTCTAGAAAACAGGCCCAGAGCACCACATACGAGCGTTTACTTACTGTCCCTCAGACCAGGGACAGGAAATCAAAACCGCTTCTCAGAGAAAGTCATTCAGGCCAAGCTTTCTGAGTGATGATAGGTGACTGATAGCCCCGTGTCTGTGAGAACTTATCCTCCAGATGCTGATGAGCCATCTGCCTACAGTGTCCCCAGACCTCTCACCTCAGATGCATGAGTGTAACTATTTCTTCCTTTTTTCCCCCTCAGTATTAATAATAAGCTACAGCAGCCTGAGGCAGCTTCTGGAGTGTTAGAGTATGCCATGAAACACTTTGGAGAGCTGGTAAGTGCCTTCTTTTTCCTTCTGGAAAGGCAAGAAGTAGAGACCACCTGGAGAAAGTTTCTTTCCTTAATTTGTGAGGCTGTAAATGCCAGCTTGCCTGTGTCTTAAGGGTGAAAGGTGCAGTGCGAGAGGGGCTGTATTCATCAGAACAGAGAACAGCAGTGGTGATGCTGTGAACCCTTAGCATGCACCTCACCCTGAGGTGAGTACTCCATCCTCACAGGGATACTGTGAAGTAGCTGTTGTCCTTATCCCCTTTTTCAAGTGAGGGGACTGTGGACCCAGCAGGTTGAGCACCTGTCTGACCTAACAGAGCAAATACATGGTAGGACCAGGACTTGAACCTGGGCAGGTGGGCACCAAGACCGCCATTCAGCCTGGCCCGTCACCTGTGTGTGTCTCCCTGGCAGAGCCCCAGTGCCTGTCCCTGAGTTAAAACTGATAGGCCAGGCGTGGTGGCACACGCCTTTAATCCCAGCACTCGGGAGGCAGAGGCAGGTGGATCGCTGTGAGTTCGAGGCCAGCCTGGTTTACAAAGCGAGTCCAGGACAGCCAAGGCTACACAGAGAGATCCTGTCTCAAAAAAAAAAAAGAAAAGAAAAGAAAAGAAAAGAAAAAGAAAGAAAAAAAAGAAAACCTCATTACCCTGTGTTAGAAACTGCCTGATTGCCCACGAGGAAAACAAAAAGCATCCTCTTAATTTATGCCTGACAGCAGGGGACTTGCTGCTTCATTATTATAGAGCTGCTTCTCTGCTGCCATCCTTGCCTATCATAAACAAATCATTCCCATGCCTCCTTGCGGCTTAAGAGGCTGCTTTGATTATCCCTGAGTTTATAAAGCACTAGCTTAATCAGCTAAACACTGGGACCCTGGAAGGTCAGGAAACTCTGGGTCTATATATTTGATGGGAGCCTTTTATTAATTGTGTAGATCACTTACAGTGGTTTGCCTTAATCAAGAGGCAAGGGTTTCTAGCTGATTGTCTAGCATTGTGCCTCATTGGCCTGAAACATCAGGCGATCTTTCACTGTCTTAAACATATATTGCCTGTAAACAAATCAAGGACAGCATTTCTCTAGGTGATGACAGAACACAAAGAATGCTGTCTCATCTGTCTTTGCCACAGTCCTTGTTTGCAGAAGACAGAAAGCACACAGTGTGCTCCCCAGACCAGGCTGTATTCTACTGCAGTAGCCCTGGAGCTTAGGCCCCTGTAAGTCTGATTGAAACAGGGTTCTTTGCACATCTGGTGTTCAGGTGATCTGCCAACAGATGGCTCATACTCCAATGCTCAGAGTGCCAACCATAAATGAACATCTCCGTCTTCAGGTTCTGAAGGTGGCCATTAGCTCAGGATTATTGCTAAACCGTGGCGGATTTTCTGTTATATTTAGGTAGCTGAATCATATTAAGCTTGACAATGGTTTGCCTTTTCTTGGCAGAGCCTGTGCTTTCTCAGCACAATTTATGTAACAGCAATCTCATTAGAATTTTGTGTGATTCATTGCTTAAACCTTATAGTTTCTGCAACCCATTGCAATTCAAAATGTCCTGCCCTCTGCTTGACCTGCTCCATATGCTGCTCCCTCTACTTTCCGCCGGTTCACCAAGTGTGTGCAACACATTAGTCATTGGCTGCTTGTGTAGAAATTCAGCCTGGGCATTTATCTGTGCTGCCCTTCATCTTGAAGTATTTCACTACTCTGTCTCTGTAAGCCATTCTTCTCCAAGTTCTCTTTCATACGTAGGCAAAACAGAGACATTATTCTTGGCTTAAAGGATGCAGGTTAGTTTACCTTACACAGATAGGCTGATCTCAGCAACCCCACCGGTGCATGGGCAACAGGGGATGTTGGAAGGAAATGCAGTCATCATTGTACAGTAGAAATGACCTCGTAGCCCAGGTTCAGCAAAGAGAGGCTCCTTCAGGCCACTCAGCAGAGTGGTGGTTTCTTCTATATCTGCTGTATAAACATGAGTTTTATCTAAGAAAGGGGAGAAAGGAGCAGGGAAACTAACGTGGACCCTGTGTGTATCATCTATAAGTCTACCTCAGAGTCATGTTGGTCTTTAAGGACCCTCTAGAGAGCCAGTGGCCTGGCCTGCTACAGAAATAACCTCCTACTGAGCTGATGAAGAGACGCAAAGGCAGACAGAAAACACATAAAACAGTCTCTGATCATTCTGGTCTGGACCTTTCAGACTGAGCGCCTTTACTCATGTGGACACCGCTCAGCATCAGCGTGGCACTCCGTCTGCCAGGATAATGGAATCCCTCCACTGGCCTTGACACTGGTAGAAGTGCCAAGTGCTACATAGAAGGGAATGTTGGATGGAAGACTGTAGAAGGATGAAAGGTTGTCCAAAGAATTTTAAGTAGTAGTGTTCTATTGTATTTTAAATTATTTCCTGAAAGTTTAGAAATGCATTAAGAATGCAGAGAATCAAGGGCTTCTAAAAAGAAGCAGCTGTGGCCTGGGCTGACAGCCCAGTGTCAGCAATGCAGCAGACTGGAGTGCAAGAGCTGTGGTTCGGGGTCCCACTTTCCCTGCATGCTTCCCCCTATGCACTAATATTCCCATGACCCCTGGAAGTGGCATGGGGGGAGCTGGACCTTCCATGTGCTCTCAGTGTATCTCAGGGTTCAGGTTCAGTCAGTGGTGTGCCCAGGAAATAGCATCTCTACCTCTGCCAAACAACCTACCACCAGATAAATTCTTTTTCAGCCTAAGCTCAGACATGCTGATAAGGGAAATATGTATAGACTATAGTATAGCATAGGGAAGAGTGTGGGGACTCAAAAGCATAACCCCTTGCTCACTCTCTGCAGGAGATCCAGGCCACCTGGTATGAGAAACTGCATGAATGGGAGGATGCTCTTGTGGCCTATGATAAGAAGATGGACACAAACAAGGATGACCCGGAGCTGATGCTGGGCCGCATGCGCTGTCTTGAGGCCTTGGGGGAATGGTGAGCTGCCCTGGGTTAACCTGAGTGGCCAGGAGAGGCTCATCTCTCCAGTAAGCCTTCCCCCAAACAGTCCTCACCTCAGACCCTTGCTTTCTGTCACTTGATGCTTTCCTGGGAATCATCTGTAACTTAGGTGTTTGTAATCTCTGTTCTGCCTCAGCACAAGATTGGTTTTGGTTTGATTTAGTTGGCTCAGTTTTTGTTGTTTGAGTTACCCTCACTCTGTAGCCCATGCTGACCTGGAACTTGTTATCTAGCCCAGACTGACTTGAGCCTGCAGCAATCCTCCTGCCTCAGCCACCCTAATGGTAGGATCACAGCTGCGATGCACTGTCCCCAGCTCCATTGTTTTATGGCTTTTTATTTTCTCACTCTGTATAATGCTCCAGGCAGAAGAGCTATGTGTCTCTAGCACTGCACTGTCTCCCTCCTCCTGCTGTATGCTCCTGGCCTTCGCTGATCTGCTAAAGAGCTCCTATTCTACAACTTTAATTTTGGGGCTGGAAAGATGATTGAGCAGCTAAAAGCACTGGCTGGCTACTCTTGCAGAGAACTTGGGTTCAGTTCCCAGTATCCACAGAGCATCTGACCACCTTCTACCTGAGGATCCAGTGCCCTCTTCTGGCCTCTTCAAGCACTGCATGCACATGGCGCCCAGACATATTCATGCAGGCAGAACACCCATACACGTAAAAATAGAAATAAATACATCTTACATTTAAAAAAAATAGGGATTGGTTAGCTCTTGTTGGGTTGCACACCTTTAAGGCAGGTAGATCTCTATGAGTTTAAAGCTAGCCTGGTCTATAGAGTGGGTTTTAGGACAGCCAGGCTATATAGAAAAACCCTGTCTTGAAAAACAAACAACAGGGCTAGGTGTGGTGGTGCATGCTTTAATCCCAGCACTCGGGAGGCAGAGGCAGGTGGATCGCTGTGAGTTGCAGGCCAGCCTGGCCTACAAAGCAAGTCTAGGACAAGGCAACACAGAGAACCCCTGTCTCGGAAAAAAAAAAAGCCCCAAAAGAAAACAAACAAACAAACAGCAACAGCCAAGAAAGAATTTCAGATAGACAGAGGTAGGTAGATGCCTCGGTCAGTAAAGTTGCTGTACAACAAGAATGGGGATCTGAGTTCAGATCCCCAGTGCCCACATAGAAGCCAGGCGTGGCAATGTGCATCTGACCATGATACTAGAGAAACAGGCAAGTAGATCCCTGGAGCTTCTGGCCGCCTAGTCCTGCCAAGTTGGTGAGTTCTGGGTTCAGGAGACTGTTTGAAAAAATCAGGGGCAAGAGGGCAGGCTGGAGAGACGGTTCACAGGTAAGAGCATGTGCCGCAGAGCCTGAGGACCTGCGTTCATAGCCCAGTGCCCACATAAAAAGCCGAATGTGGCACAGTTGTAGTACCAAACTATGGAAGGTAGAGGCAAGAGGCTTCCTAGTGTTTACACTTCCAGCTTAACTCGAGGCTCAATGGGAGACCTTTTTGGGGGGCCCAAGAAAATAGCTCAGCTGTTAAGAACATTGGCTGCCCTTGCAGAAGACCCAGGTTTGATTCCCAGCACCCACATGGCAGCTCACAACTGTCTGGAACTCCAGTTCCAGGGATCTAGTACCCTGTTCTGGCATCTGTGGACACCAGGCACACACATGGTGCTCAGACATACATTCAGGCAAAACGCACACATATATCACTTTTTTGGTTTTTTGGTTGTTTGAGACAGGGTTTCTCTGTGTAGCCTTGGCTGTCCTGGACTCACTTTGTAGACCAGGCTGGCCTCGAACTCACAGCGATCCGCCTGCCTCTGCCTCCCGAGTGCTGGGATTAAAGGCGTGCGCCACCACGCCTGGCATATATCACTTTTTTATCGTTTAAACAAAACAACAAAAAGAAGCCATCTCAAAGTGATTAAAGCAGAGAGTGAGAACACAGAACACCCGATGTTCTCCACTGGCCTCCACGCCCGGACACAGTGCACACCTCTGCATGTGTACACACATAACCGGACACAGTGCACACCTCTGCACGTGTACACACATAACCGGACACAGTGCACACCTCTGCACGTGTACACACATACCCACAGCTATACACTGTCGTTCAATCGTTAAGATGGAGAGCAGTGGAGGAAGAAACCTGACATTGACCTCTGGGATCCGCACATACACATGAAGACAAATAAATTACACACAAATAGCAGATGGATGGACTGATAAACAGACCCCCCCCCCAAAAAAAAGAAAGAAAATTGTTTGTTTAATTATCCAGAACTACGAAAAGCAAAAGTTACTTTTTTATTTATTTTCATAAAAGAATATTTTATATCCATTCCTCAATGACTGAAATAAACATTCTATCCAAATCTGCAGCATTTAGTTTATATAGCTCACGGTGTTTCAAGTCCAACAGGTATTTAAAAGGTCACTGCCTGGTACAGTAGCCACTAGCCACATCTAACTATTTTAAAATTGAATAAGACTTAAAGGCAGATCTACAGTCGTGCTGGACACACATCAGTACCCAGAAGCGAATGTGAGCTAGTGGCTCCTTCATCAGACAGCGTTCCAAAACTCTCCAGCTTCCTGGCAAGCTCTGCTGCACAGCTCTGGTCTGGAGGAGGAAGGGATGTTCAGAATGAGACATGTTATTTTAAATTAAGGTTTTGTTGTTTTCTACCTTCAACTCTGCTATCCTCCAACCATATCTTAGAAGAAAGATAAAACAGGTGTAATTATTTCTAAAATTTAGATTTGATCAGTTCTGAAATGCTTTAGTTTTCTCTGCGGCCTTTGAATTGCCTGCTGTATTGTGACTCGAAGCTACTTCCTCACCCATTTCTGGGTGGACTTCTTGGTGTCTGAGTTGCCCAGTCACTCGCTCTTCAGAGCTTGTTCTCCTTCCTTCCTTCCCTTCTACAGCCATCCTCTTCTGCTCCTTGTCCTCCTCCCTGACCTCTCCGTGACCTCTCCATGGCCTCCCCTTCTCTTGCCCCCCCTTTTCAATTGGAGATGAACTTTTCCTGACAGAACCAAGTAGGAACATCTTGGATGCCTTGGAAAAGCAGAGATGTGATTGTGCTTGTTTGTTGTGTTTTCAAAACAGGGTTTCTCTATGTAGCCTTGGCTGTCCTGGACTTACTTTGTAGACCAAGCTGGCCTTGAACTCTCAGAGATCCACCTGTCACTGCCTCCCAAGTGCTGGGATTAAAGGCTGGCACCACCACACCTTGCCAGAGATGTGATCTTGTCCAGTCCTCTTAAATAACAGGCACACAACCTGAGGTCTCCTGAGAGTGAGTGCCACCAGCCTCTTCCCTCCACAGTTCCCACTCCCACACACCTCCAGTTTCTTGGGTTCTTTCCAGTTTTATAATTACTTACAAAGTCTGTAAGGCTAATAGTGCTGACCTAGGGCTTTAAGACTGTGGAAGTCTAAAAGAGACCTTAAAAGAGATGAAAGAAGCAGAATTCCTTCCTGGTCATTTGCAGGTTTCTGATAAGGCTTATTTAATCAATTCTGTTTAGAGTGCAATTTCTGAATTTCTTTCTGTGTGAGCATATATTCTGAACTGCCTGAGGCAGGCGTTCACTGAGGGCACCATCAGAAACAACTACAGAGAATTAACAGTGACAGTAGTAGAAACACCCTTCTCCATGCTCCATGCCTTCTGGATGCTGACTAGAGGTGGAGCCCAGCATCTTGGCCCTCCAGACACACTCACTTCCCCACACTCCCTACACTGAGTCGCTGAGAACAGATCCAGTGGGGTTGCGAGCACAGGTGGCAAGCCAGTAGATTTCCTGCCACAGTGCTAGGTTGGAGGTCAGGCTCCTAGAGGGGCAAGCTTTTCCTCAAGTGTCTCAGATATAGTTTAGCAGTTGCCCCATGAACTGTATCTTATTTGTTTTTGTCATGTCTCTGTCAACTGTCTTTTAGAGTTAGAACTCACTCAATGCATTCTGCCTTCCCCTCTGTGCCAGTTGTTTGTAAGCGAGGTGACCCCTGCCTGTTTCCCCATAGTGAAGATGTGTCATGTGCGCTCAGGTCCTGACAGGCCCCTTGCACCGCTCTGCTTCATTCTGCCTCTGGGTAACTATCTGTGGGAGAACTGCTGAGCTCACTTCCTTCTTGCCTCAAGTTGGAAAGGAAAGCAAAATCCCTTAGCCAGTAGCACAGAAACAGTAACCTCACACCAGTAGAGGGAAAGTGACGTGCCTATGGCCACCAGCCATAAAAAAAGGAGTTCTGAGCCAGGAAGGTAGCCCGGTTAGTAAGTACGAGGCAGGTAAGCATGAGAACCCGGTCTGAATCCCTAGTGCCCATGTACATAGCTGAGCTGGGGAGACGAAGGGCAGATCCCTGGAGCTCCCTGGCCAGCCAGAGAAGCCAGCGAGCAAGTACAGGGTCAGTGAAACTGTCTCTGTGAAGGAAGCCCAACACCATACAGAGAATATACAGCAATAAAAAATTTAACAATTTTGAACATTGAAATTCTAGCCCTGGTTGGATTGTTTGCAGATAATGGAGCTTTCTTTCTTACCTTCGGAAGATCTTGGAGTTGTCTTAACAAAGATGCACCACTCAGCTGTCCCATACTCTGACCCACTCCACACACATAAATAAATCAGATGTCAATGTTTAATTTATTTATTTAAAAAAGAAGACACTGGGCCCTCTAATAACAGTGTAGCCTATGTCTCATCAGGCTCCTAGACAGGGTCCCTCGGAGCTTGTGCTGGTTTTGTTGAATTTGCAGTGTACTTTCCAAAAGGAAAGGTGAAAGAGATTCCTAACTGTACCTTGAGACTCATGTGATCTCAGGGGCTTGTCCTAGCTCAAATTTTGTATTTTCTGTCTTGCTCTCTCACTCTCTTTGTAGGCTGAGGTTTGAGGCCAAGACCTTAAACTCTTGCCAGGATTTACTACCAAGCTACACCTCCAGGCCCACATTTTTAATTGGCAGTAGGAAGTCCCTTTTTTTGTCGGCATGGTGACTCACACCTGTGATGATTGAGAGTCTGGGGCAAGAGAATTGCCTCAACTTTGAGGTCATCCTAGGCTACAAATAAGTTGTAGGTCTTCTTGAGCTACACGGGAGACCCTGTCTCAATAACATGGAAATTCCTATTCCTTGGTGTGGCTCTGTTCTTTTTGTATATTGGGGCTTTTTCATTTTAGTTTAAGTTCTACTTATGTGCATGAGCATTTTCTCTGCATGTATGTAGGTGTACCACATTCGTGTCTTGTGCCCACAAAGGTCAGAAGAAGGCATTGGATCCCATGGAACTAGAATCACAAACAGTTGTAAGCCACCATGTTGGTTCTGGGAACTGAACCTGAGTCTTCTGGAAGAGCCATCTCTCCAGCCCCCAGTTGAGAGATTTCTTAAGCCCTATTTATATCTCAGTAACTAGCTGTCATATGCGTATGCCAGTAATCCCAGCACTTGACGGGTAGAGACAGGAAGATCAGGATTTCAAGGCCATCCTTGGCTACATAATGAATTTAAGACCAACCTGGGCTACATAAAACTCTGTGTCAAAAACAGACAGGTAGGGGGGCTGAAGAGTTGGCTCAGAGGTCTTCCAGTGAGCCCAGGCTCAGATCACCCCCACATCAAGGAGCTCACACCACCTATAGCCCCAGCTCCAGAGGATCCAGTGACCCCTTCTGTCCTCCACTGGCACTTACACTCACATGCACAATGTCACACATACAAATACTCATTGTTTAATTTAAATTAAGAATTTAAAAACCCTCCTAGTCGTTTCCTACACCCTGTATACTATTCTGAAAATAATGGCATCCAGATGTCTGGTTGAAAGGGACCTTTCTCTTGAACAGATTGGTTCATCTCAGACTGAAGTCATTCATTAGCACTTAGAAGAGCCAGCCCTTAAAAATGAATGCCTGTCTCTCTTAGATTGTTTTCTCTGTAGACCTGCCACAGAAAAAGACCCCAGACTATACTGAGAAGAGAGGAGTTAGCATTCCTGAAGGCACCAGATGTCCAGGGTGTTTTACATCTTACAGAGTTAGACACTGCTCTGCTTGATAAGCCTGCAATTGTGGGCACTAGACCCTAGAAACAACAAATAAGCCGTTCACTTCTCAGTTTCCAGCCTTCTAAGTTGAAAGCAGACCCCTGCTGTACCAGTTTCTATGGAAGCCTAGCTAACCCAAAGGAAGGTCATGGGTTGTACAGTGAAGTTCTACTAACCTGACCACGTGTTTCTCTTCTTCCAGGGGGCAGCTTCACCAGCAGTGCTGTGAAAAGTGGACTCTGGTTAACGATGAGACTCAGGCTAAGATGGCCCGGATGGCTGCTGCAGCAGCATGGGGTTTAGGTGAGGCTTCCCCATAGGCACCCGGCCAAGCTGGGGACTCTGTCAGAGAATAAGCTGAGTGATGCAAGAGATAGCAGTCTGTTGAAATGTAAAGGCCATCTGTACTGATGTGCCCATGCCCTCCATCTGTCTGCTTTCACTGTGGTATACATATGAGTAAAAATGGATCTTTGTGGGAAAGCCAAGGAAGACAGTGAGCTCTGGGTAAGATATCACTTCTTACAACTCAAGGACTGCACTCATGTTAGACACCAGTGCCATGTAGCAGGCTATGCCCTGTGCTTCTAACTGACCTGCTGCAAATCAGGCTTCCCTCAGCTCTTCATAAATGTGATATGCTAGGACACCTTCTAGAACTCAGGTAACACCTCACTTGTGTTTGATGTAAAGAATACAGATAAGTAGGTAAATAGGGTGAGGTTCAGTAAGGTCCACAGCACAAAAGCATCTTCCTCTGAGATTGGGGTACAGTGTTTCCCTGTCAGCTATTGTGTGGTACTATTCCAGAGAGACTCGAACAGGTATCTGCTCTCCCCTTACGGGAAACAACAACATGCCAAAGTAAGGATGCCTCCAAAGTCCAACCTGATAAATCACTGTGGGATTCCTTATAGCAATATAGGTGCGGGGGGGGGGGGGGGGTGCGGTCACTTATAAGAGCAGACATGACTCAGGGAGGGCTTGAGCTAGAAAACAGTTCATGAAGGCTGGAACCTTGAGGTTCACGACACAACTTGCAGGTATCTAAACAGGCTGAAAGCCTCTTCACGCATCTCAGCTTGTCTAGTGTCATCACTTCTTCCTGCTTGGGGGGTTGGGGAGAGAGGGAAGGAGAGCATATGATCGCTTTCAGGAACGAACTGGAGCTTTTGAGTTTGTTTACTTCATGAGTTTCAGAGCTTCCCAGCAGGATGGAATCTTTATCTCAGAGGAAATTGCTGTAGTACAGCAGCTTGTGGATATGTTGCTGTCCTAGTGTCTTGTGCCCCACAGGAAACTCCAGGGTTTTAGGAGCTCTGTGACGGGAAATAGGGATGACTGAATAGATTTCTTTATGCCATGGTGGAATTTGACTTTGCTTTGAACAAAATGCTAGTTAATTTCTCCATGTTATAAGTAATATGTAGAAGGAGTCACATCCCCAGGCTGGCTGTATACCTTAGCCGTTCCCCTCATGATCGTGATCACCTCATGATCGTATGTTGTTCGAGCACCACCCACCCTCCTCGTGTCTCAAATAGGAGGGAAGGGAGAAGGTAGTTGCCTCACTGGCTTTATTTCTTAATATTTATGTAAGTCTTTCTCTATACCTGTGTAATGGAGTAGTGTAATAACGCCCCATTTCAGTGGGAGAAGTGCCCACTGTCTTCTCCAACAGTCACAAACATTTTAACTGTTCTATTTACCTGTTCTCACTGCCTGACACTCAAAAACCTCCCTGCTTCTTCCACAGTGTTTTTGTTTTTGTTTTTTAAAATAGTTTAACTATGTAGCCTGGCTGTCCTGGAACTCACCTCCTGCCTCTCCCTCCCCAGTGCTGGATTTAAAGGTGTATACCACCATGCCCAGCCCAGATATGTAGATTTTTTTAACACTAAGGCCCAGCTGAGGCTTGGCAATTCTTTGTTCGTTTGTTTGTTATTAATTATGTCTATGTGTTTGTAGCTACCGGCATGTGAAAGCCTGTGTCAGCAGAGGCCATAGGCTCAGCTCCTCCTGTTGCTGGAGTCACGGGTGGTTGTGAGGCCCTCGGTGTGGGTTCTGGGAACCAAACTCTGGTTCTCTGCAAGAGCAGTGTAAGCTCTTAACCCCTGAGCCGTTCCTCTAGCCCCCAGCTTGGCAGTTCTTGATGGGATGGGAGAGGACAGACAGGATGTGGCATGTGTAACGCTTCCCCTGAGAGCCCAGGGCAAAGTACCAGCTGCCCACTCCGTGCTCTCCCCAGTCACAGTACTTCCTTGCTTTGCTGTCGTAAGCTCTGGGCTGCATCCAGAATATCTTTTAAAAACAAATTGCTTCCTGAGGAGTCATCTTTTGCTGTCTGCTTTTGCCCAGAGGCATTGGTAATGGATGAACCAATAGTTGGGAGTGGAATGCTGGAAAATGCCTTGTAAAAACAACAGTCCTGCAGTTTGCACCTAATGAGGCTGATATCTTTTCTACAGATGGTGTTGGCAGGTGTGACATTTGATGCCTGCTCAGCTCGGCAGGGGAAGTACATACCTCTTCCCTGTGCAGCCATTTCTCCATTCTAACATGACACAAGAGATCACTGTGCAGTGACCCAGCCCATCTCTCTGCTCTAATGGATTGTTTTAAAATATTTGCCTCCTCACTCCTGAGGCAGGGATACTACCACAGTGAAAAGGGCAAACAGTTTATCAAAGTCTCTCCTCTAATTGTATAATGGCCACTTTCAATTGTTTAGAGGAATTTCAGTTGTTTAGAGGAAAATGTAATTTCCCAGTATTTCATTGAGCTGTGAGGTGCTCACTTGTGGGGAAGAATGTGATTTTATCTTACTGGAGAAGCTGAAGGAAATTGTCTAGGTTAATAAGAGGCAGCACTGAGCCTATCTGATGCACTTACTGGCTTGGCACTTAGGCCTGCTTCTTGTCTTGTGATGCTCCCTGGGGCACCAGCACAGTCCCTTGCCTGGAAGACAGACATGGTTTTGTGAAGTCACCCCCAGAATAGATTGCAGGGCTTAGCAGGTACATTGGGCTTGTGTTTCTGTCAAGCTAAATGCAAGTGTCAGTGCCAAAAGTTGTTGCTGCCTGCAACTCAGCCAGCTGGCCATCCTGGTGTTTTCTTGTGTGTTTGTGTTCCTAGGCCAGTGGGACAGCATGGAGGAGTACACCTGTATGATTCCTCGGGACACCCACGATGGAGCATTTTACAGAGCTGTGTTGGCCTTACATCAGGATCTCTTCTCCTTGGCCCAGCAGGTGAGAAAATGTGTATCCAGATCATCCAGCAAAAAATAAACTAAACAATGTTACTGTGACTTTTTGGTTTCTCAAGCACATGTCTGTGACAGTCAGCATTAAACTTCAGCTGTGCTCATGTCTCTGGCCTCTGTGAATGGCCTTGATGCATGTGTCCACGGAGGAGGAGACACCAGCATGCAGGCAGAGCTTGCGCAGTCTTCCTACGGCAGGTTGTAGACTGCACTGCTTGGGCAGTAGTTTCTTGTGTCATTGTTGATCATTTTAAACACTTTGCCTAAGTTCTCCATCTAGTGAGAGGATCTCTAAATTTCACCAAAGGAGGACTTGCTGGAGAACCAATGGTCTCTACTATGCTGGAGAAGTCTGTCTTCCGGCCTACAGGTAGCACACACTTGCAGAATGCAGAATGAAATGGCTGCATCCACCTTGTCAGACACCAGGCTGTCTTGGACGAGGTGCTCAGTAAATGATCTGAGCGCTTCGGAGGTGCCAGCATAGTAATTCTTCTGAAACATTCAGAAGAAGAAAAACTCCACAAGAGGGGTTTTAACTGATAGCACAGGGACAGTTGTAATCCTGTGCTGAAGTGCTTGACAGGATCCCAGATCTGGGTCTTCTGGGTTGGTAACAGAGGTGCCCATTTCCAAGGAGAGCATTGCAGAGACACTGTTTGTAGGACAGGGGCAGCTTGGAAACCAGAAGTGTTGCCCACCCTGGAGTCACTGTCACATCCAGTCTGTTTTCACAACATGACCATCGAGGAAAGTGAAAAAAAGGCAGGTCCCCAAGAGCATCCCCTTTCCACGCAAGATGCAGTGATTCTGTCCCATAGCATCTGTTCCCTCCTGCCACGCAAGCTTGTGAGCATTACCTGAGCTTCTGCGTGTGGATGACACATGCCACTGTCTTTGATGAGACACCGAGTAGTGCCCTTCCCTGCCATCGAGATTCAGGAGAGTTTCTGCCCTTCTGTGGTGAATGCTCTGTTCCATTGCTGCAATCAAAGTGAGAGCAGTAACTTGTGTGAAGCCCCAAACACAGAGCCCAGGCCTAGAGCTGCCCTTTTCTCTTCTAGTGCATTGACAAGGCCAGGGACCTTCTGGATGCTGAGCTGACTGCCATGGCAGGAGAGAGCTACAGCCGAGCCTATGGGGTGAGTGTTGAGTGATCTGCACTTTGTCGGCATCTATAGTTTTAGTGAGTAGGCTGTAAAGGACACAGTAGGTTGCTGTTTCTGGGGTCAGCACATACCCTAACACTGGGAGGAGTGGTTCAGGTTCACTCTGCTTGGTGGTTGTTTGTGGGGTAATTAGGTTGGAATGTGATCTGCTTCCATCAGGCCATGGTTTCTTGCCACATGCTGTCCGAGCTGGAGGAGGTTATCCAGTACAAACTTGTCCCTGAGCGACGGGAGATCATCCGCCAGATCTGGTGGGAGAGACTGCAGGTAAGTTGGAGGCAGCCTCAGTTCACCTCCTCCTGCCCAGAGCCTGCAGAAGCACTGTACCCCCACCCTCTTTTCTACCCTCCTCTGCCACCTCTACCAAGCAGAACCTTCCAAGGCTTATCATCTCAGCTATACTGTGAGCGATGACCAATCAAGCAGCCTCCTTTCTAGAAATGGAAGAAAGAATGTTTAGCAAGTGACACTTGGGATCATCCATTTGAGGCCTCCACACAGTGCATTCGCCTGGAGAGCGACTCACTTTGCCACTTAATTTACCACGTCTGCATATACGCTCAGGATGTGCGTCTCTCCTGGCTCCCAAATGACTTCACTGTGTGATCCAAACTAAGAGCCGCCCCTCTGAGTGTGTCTACTGAGAGCCGCCCCTCTGAGTGTGCCTACTGAGAGCCGCCCCTCTGAGTGTGCCTACTGAGAGCCGCCCCTCTGAGTGTGCCTACTGAGAGCCGCCCCTCTGAGTGTGCCTACTGAGAGCCGCCCCTCTGAGTGTGCCTACTGAGAGCCGCCCCTCTGAGTGTGCCTACTGAGAGCCGCCCCTCTGAGTGTGCCTACTGAGAGCCGCCCCTCTGAGTGTACCTACTGAGAGCCGCCCCTCTGAGTGTGTCTACTGAGAGCCGCCCCTCTGAGTGTGTCTACTGAGAGCCGCCCCTCTGAGTGTACCTACTGAGAGCCGCCCCTCTGAGTGTGCCTACTGAGAGCCGCCCCTCTGAGTGTGCCTACTGAGAGCCGCCCCTCTGAGTGTGCCTACTGAGAGCCGCCCCTCTGAGTGTGCCTACTGAGAGCCGCCCCTCTGAGTGTACCTACTGAGAGCCGCCCCTCTGAGTGTGCCTACTGAGAGCCGCCCCTCTGAGTGTGCCTACTGAGAGCCGCCCCTCTGAGTGTGCCTACTGAGAGCCGCCCCTCTGAGTGTACCTACTGGCCACAGACATCCAACTTACTCAGGAGAGTTGCTGAATGCTCCTGCTCCTGACAACTCCTTGGGTCAGATACGTCCTAGCACTTCCGTTCAGACCTCACAGAGACTTTCCTAAGGCTTCCAGCAGCACTTTAGTGTGGCACTCTTGTTCATATAGCGTCATGAGAAGCGTCACCTCTAGGCCTGGGAGGGTCTCAAGTGCCTCTGGAAAGAGCAGCCAGCCTGTCTTCCCAATACTTGAAAGTTCGGAGGGAAAGATGTCAGCAAAGAAACAGAGGCGAGGGCTGTGGGCCAGTGATGGGGCACTTGCCGGCACTCCCAGGCCCGAGTCCCAGCTCCTGCACTACACATGAAAGCACACACCGCTCAGAAACCAGGGTGTGCACACACACTGTTCTTAGAAACCATACACGGGTGTGCACACACTGCTCTAAAACCCACACCTGTGTGCACACACTGCTCTAAAAACCACACCTGTGTGCACACACTGCTCTAAAACCCACACCTGTGTGCACACACTGCTCTAAAACCCACACCTGTGTGCACACACTGCTCTAAAACCCACACCTGTGTGCACACACTGCTCTAAAACCACACCTGTGTGCACACACTGCTCTAAAACCCACACCTGTGTGCACACACTGCTCTAAAACCCACACCTGTGTGCACACACTGCTCTAAAACCCACACCTGTGTGCACACACTGCTCTAAAACCCACACCTGTGTGCACACACTGCTCTAAAACCACACCTGTGTGCACACACTGCTCTAAAACCCACACCTGTGTGCACACACTGCTCTAAAACCCACACCTGTGTGCACACACTGCTCTAAAACCCACACCTGTGTGCACACACTGCTGGAAGCACTGGCCTCCCTGTTGTCGCAGTCACTTCCTTTAGTTTTAAGCAATTCCTTCTTGGCTACATCCACACTTAGTTTCCACTTCTCTCTCCAGAGCACTCAAAGTTTATGCCTCCAGGCTTTTTAAGTAGGCTATGACAAACCTGTTGACTCCAGGCTGCATTCCTCTCTAGGAAGCTCAGGGCACATTCCACTGGACAGGAAAGAGTACTGGGCACAGTCATTCGTGGCTCTGAAGGGAGCACATACAGTTCTTCTACATGTTTATTAGTAATTATAAAATGCCCAGTGAATGTTTTGAAGGAAAATTGTCTCTTGGGCACCAGAAAGAATTCCACAAGGGAAGCATTTCCACTTGGCTTGTACATACCCCAGTGTTTTAAGTGCCTGTCATAGGATGTGAGCTTCCAAATCAGGGAGCTGGTTGATCCCCAGACATTCTGACATGGAGAACTTAGAAGGACAGAGTTGGAAGGGGCATGATGGGATGAGAAGGAAGGGGGGGCTCATGCTGGCTTCATTGAGTCAGGGCACTGCCTTCACCTTCCTGAGCCCTGTCTTCAGACAGCAAGATGCTTTTCAGCCCACAAAGAGCTACGTGATGGCAACATGTGGGGGAAGCTAGCCGTTGATGAGAAATAATCAAAACAATCACTCGGTGGACTTCTTCCTGTTTTCCTAACTTTCAAATCATTGTTGTCACCCTCTTGGGCTGGGAAGTTGTTATCCAAGCCTGGAAATAGAGTTGCCTTGCTGGAAATTTGGCTGTGGAAGATGGCATACCATCAAAACACTCAGTGAGCTTCTGGGGCTGGACAGCTGCCATGCTTGTGGTCAAATCGTTTCATATCCTTAAAACCACCGTTTGCCACGGGGCTGTTGAAGAAGTCAGCCTTAGCTCCATGTCTTTTTGCCACAGATTCCCAGGTCAGGCCCAGTGTACACCCTGTCACATACAAAAGCCAGAGGTCACTGTCACTGGGCTTTGGGTTTGTGGAGTTCACACATGAGGTGGTAGATATCAGGAACACATCTCCCCCCGAGCGTGAATCTTACCAGCGAGGGTGGAAAAGTTCACTGAACACTTAGCAATCACTGATACAAAAATCAGTGTAGGGTGAGATGATGGCTCGGTTCTGAAGAGGCTTGCGACCAACCCTGTTGTCCTGAGCTTGATTTCCTGGGACCTGTGTGATAGAAGGAGAAAACTGACTCCCTCAAGCTGTCCTGACTTACACACATACACACCACAGCTTAACCTCTGTGATAATGACTAAGTTGCTTGAGTTTTCTTCTAATTATAAAGAATTACATGTAAGTAAATTAATTACCTCCTTTCTTTTCTTTTGGTTTGGGGGAAGGGCTTTTTGTTTATATTGTGTGTATGAGTGTTTTGTCTATATGTATGTCTTTGCACCATGTATGTGCTAGTTTCTGTGGAGGCTAGAAGCAGGTCTCAGATCCCCTGGAACTAGAATTATAGATAGTTGTGAGCTGCTGTGTGGGTGCTTGGAACCAAACATAGATCCTCTAAAGAGCAGCCTGTGCTCTTAACCACTGAACCATCCTTATAGCCCTGTTTATTTTATTTTATTTTATTTTTGAGACATGGTCTTACTATGTAGCTCTGGCTAGCCTGAAACTTGCTGTATAGACTAGTCTCAAACGCACAAAGATACTCCTGCCTCTTTTCCCCAAGTGCTGGGGTTAGAGGCGTGTCCCACCAAGGCCATAGCTACTTCTTTTTCATTCTGTATTTTTTTTTATTACTTTATTTTTTATGCTACTTCCTTTTCTATATGTGGTTTTTTATCAGATATAATAAAAATGAGGAAAGAATCTAAGATAGCCAGTGACATGCCACCGAGAAACTACAGCTATAGAGGTGCAAGCCTAGGCTTTACTAACTTTAGAAATATAAATAGTATCAATTTATCAACAATGCCATTTGAAGTTTTAATTGTTTAAATATCTTGTACACTTAGTCTTTTGAATTTTGAATGATACATCTTAAATTTAACTTTTGATCAGTGATAGTCGTCTTTAGCCAGAGACTAAAACAAAATATTAAGACTACAAATGGTGCTGGGTGGTGGCAGCAGTGACTCCTTTAATCCCAGCACTTGGGAGGCAGAGGCAGGCAGATCCCTGTGAGTTCAGGGCCAGCCTGGTCTGCAGAGTGAGTTTCAGGACAGCCAGGGCTACACAGAGAACCCCTGTCTTGAACCCACTCACCCAAAAAGAAAAAAGAAAAAGAAAAAGACTACATGTGGCTGGAGAGATGGCTCTGTAGCTAAAAGTGCTGGCTACAGCTGGAGAGGAGCAGGTGCTGTTCTAAGCACTCATGGAGCGGCTCACAACTGTCTGTAACATAGTTTAGGGGATCTAGTGTCCCCTTCTGGCTTATCTGGGGATTAGGCACACATGTGTTACACAGACATACACTTGCAGGCAAAACACCCATCCAGGTAAGATAAAATTGTTAAAAAGAGAGCATGAGCCCATAGTGGTGTCACATTGTTTTAATGCCAGCATCCAGGAGGTAGAGACAGGCAGATAGATCTTCATGAGGTCAAGGCCAGCCTGATCTACATAAGTGAGTTTCAGGACAGCCAGGGCTACATAATGAGACCCTGACTCAGAAACAAAAGGGCAAGTGAAATAGAACACTAACTTTGACTTCACTACTTGGGAGCTGGAGAGATGACTCCGTTGATAAACAGGCACTATGTAAAAATCTAGGTGTGGTAGCTTGACCTTTAATCCCTGCCCTGGGGAGGCAAGATACAAGAGCATCCATTGCAGCCAGCCAGTCCAGCTGAGTCAGTGAGCTCGGGGTTAGACACTGTCTTGGAAAATAAGGTGTGAGAAGCAGTTGAGAAACGGTACCCAGAGTTGACCACACATGCACACACACTACATTGGAAACAGCAAAATGGCTTAACAAATAAAAGTGTTTTCGCCATGCCTGCCTGAGTTCAGTCCCCAGAATCTACATGGTGGCTCCCACAAACTGTCCTCTGATTTCTACATGCATGTTGTGGCTTGCACATGCCTGTGCACACACAAACAAATAAATGTTAAAGAAAAATATATTTAAAGAATACATTATTCACAACCCAAAGGAGTTTAAATAATTTAATTTGCCCTTTACCACAGTCCTGTGAAGTGATGCTATTTTCATTCTGATCCACAGATCAGGCAGAAAGGTTAAGCAACTTTCCCAAAGTCACAGGGTGATTGACAACACCAGGGCTTGGCTCCAGGCGCCATACTCTGCTGCTTCCCTGATTGTTGACAAGTCCCAGGGAGGCAGTTCGTTCATTTCACTATTTCAGAGAAGACATGGCTGTTGCTGTGGGTTTTCAGGCATACATGTGGACAGGTCTAATAACCTTCCCTTCTGAATGTTCCAGGGCTGCCAGCGCATTGTGGAGGACTGGCAGAAAATCCTCATGGTTCGGTCCCTTGTGGTCAGTCCTCACGAGGACATGAGAACTTGGCTCAAGTATGCAAGCCTGTGTGGCAAGAGTGGCAGACTGGTGAGTAACCCCCAACCACAGGCGTGGTACCCTGCCCTGGTTCTGTTTGTAACTTGCCCTCTTGTTTTTAAGGCTCTTGCTCATAAAACCTTAGTGTTGCTCTTGGGAGTTGATCCATCTCGACAACTTGACCATCCTCTGCCAACAGTTCACCCTCAAGTGACCTATGCCTACATGAAAAACATGTGGAAAAGTGCTCGCAAGGTATGTTCCCTGCCCACCCAACAGAGACCACCAGGCATTCTGTGCCAGACGGTTTCAGTGTCCTTACACCTCCCCACAGCACGGGGCTTTTTCCAGCTTCACATGACTCAGCCAGGTAGAGACATCCACACCTGTGGTCAAACGGTGTGAGTAGCCACAGTTGTGGTCATTAGTATCTGAAAAGCGCGGGCCCTGAGAGAAGGCCAGCCACGTGGCACTGAAGGCCCATCTTCACAAAATCAGACGAGAGCTCTTATAAGACCAACCAGGCTTCCTTCTCAGACTTCTGGTCTCCTGCCCTGGCATCAGTTTGGACTCAAATGCAGGCAGAAACGCTGTAGCGGGAGGGGCGTCTCCTGAAGCCAGTGCCCAGGCCCTCCTTGTGTGCAGGCAAGGAGATGGATGTGCTCTTGATTTTTGCTTTGGAACAATTTCTGGATAGTGGTGACAATTTACAAAAACACAGGCCTTGAAGGCCAGATCCCTCATCATCCTTCTCAAAAGCAGAGAGAACTCAGCCTTCTGTCTCCACTGCAGTCTTTAAGTGGTTCCCCTAAGGTGGTTCACTGGTGTGGCTTTGAGTGCCACCCAGAATGAAATCAGTAGCCAGGCGGCTGCTTTTTTTTTTTTTTTTTTTTTTTTTTTTTTAATTTATTTATTCTTGTTACATCTCAATGGTTATCCCATCCCTTGTATCCTCCCATTCCTCCCTCCCTCCCATTTTCCCCTTATCCCCTCCCCTATGACTGTTCCTGAGGGGGATTACCTCCCCCTGTATGTGCTCATAGGGTATCAAGTCTCTTCTTGGTAGCCTGCTATCCTTCCTCTGAGTGCCACCAGGCCTCCCCATCCAGGGGACATGGTCACAGGCGGCTACTCTTAACTGGGCTCCGCCTCCTCACTAATGACCCCGTCCTCTCAGTGTGCAATTTAGGGGTTCCTTTTGTTTTTCAGTCTCTGAGCTTCCTAGGACAGAGCAGTTCTGGGTCAAAGCCTAACCTCCTGAGCAAAACAGAAAAAGCTGGCTCTGAAGCTGCTGTTTCCTCCTGGGTGTGCCCTCTAAGTGCTTGTCTTCTTGAACAGAGCAGAAACCTTTTAGATACGTTACCCAAGCAGCAGTTTACTTCAGTGTAATAACCACAGCCCAAGTTAGCCACAGCATGCAGACTTTTCTCAGCCACACGAATTCTGAATTCTGATGAGATTCAAGATTTAGAAACCTACCTAAGGCCTGACGTGGTGGCGCACGTCTTTAATCCCAGCCTGGGAAGGCAGAGGCAGGTGGATCTCTCTCTGTGAGTTCAAGGCCAGCCTGGTCTACAAAGCAAGTCCAGGACAGCCAAGGCTACACAGAGAAACCCTGTCTCGAAAAAACAAAACAAAAACAAAGAAACCTACCTAAAGGGTGAGTTTAGACTTCAGGGCAGAGAGAGCCCTTGCTGTCACAGAATCACAGTTCAGAGTCTGCCTGAGGAGAGCACCATCTCTTGTCACTGCTGAGCCTTCTTCCTCACTGTCCCAAACTCCTTTCTCTCTGCCTTTCCAAAAAAAAAATAGTGACTAAAGGTCCTGCCCTCAGGAAGGTGTCAAGTTCCTTGCTAAGATACTAGGCAGAGCCTGGAGGTAGGCTGGGCCTGCTGTGAGGCTCATTCCTGCCCCTAGGCCACAGGAGCTTCTGACCTCAGCTCTGTGGGCCTGAAAGACCCATCCCTTCCTCTCATAACTGCTACTTCATTTACTGAAGGGAAGAAATTACTTTTCTCCTCATTATTTCCGAAAGAACAAAGGAATTTTTTAATAGAATGTTTTGAATTTCATGCGCTGGAGAGTAGAAAGATGGTGGGTTCATCCGTGCTTCGCTAACTTGGGGCAACCCCCATCCCCCACCTCATGTCCACCCCCACCCCCGACACACACACACAGCAACACTGTTCCAGAAGTTTGTTTTTCCTCAGCTCCTTGTTAGGGCCACCACAAAGTTTAAACTGTCACCAGAGGGAAGAAAAAACTGAAGCTTCCTGGATTGCGTGTGGGCCTACGGGCTCTGGACACCTGGCACCACAGCTCCTGGTGTCCTTCTGGCCTGCTCAAGGACACTTGTGGATGCTGACCTAGCAGTCCTTTCAGCGGTTAGTCTGGTCGGGGCTCCCTCCCACTTTCTATTTAGTCACACTGAAGCCTGGTCAGTGTAGCCCTGCTAGAAATAGACCAAGGAGACACATGGAAGAAAGATGTTGGTGTGTAGTTGAGGCCACAGTGAGCAGTAGGGCTGGGAGGGCGGTGTCTGTAGAGAGCAGGAGCCCTACCTCTTCTAGGCGTGTCAGTATGCCTGCCCTGTCCTCATTCATGGCTTACCTGTGCATGCTGTGCTCTCGCCGACTCACTGACTCGCGCGCGCGTGCTCTCTCTCTCACTTATTTATTTCTTGTTTTAACTTTTTAATTTGTTCTTAAATAATTTCTCCCATGCCCCTACCACCCCACCTCAACCCCCTCCTCCCCACAAATCTCTCACATTCATGTCTATTTGTTTTGTGACCCATGGAGTTTAACCAAGGCAGTGTGCTGCTGTGCGTGGCTCAACAGTGGGTACCCAGCTGTAGACAGTGATCCCCCTCTGCAGAACCCATTACTAGCCAATAGTTGAAACTAAAGGGTAGGGCCCGGTGAGCCCCTCCCCTTCCCACAACTAATTGTTGATAGGGTCAGTCTTGTGTGGATCCGGTGCCGGTAGTCACAATTGTTGTGACTTGATCCTCACAATGTTTGTATCAAATCTAAAGGATGGTATTTTAGAGCTTTTCACTCCGCGTTCTTGCTCTTACATAATTCCCTACTCTTCATCCACATGTGCAGAGCCTTAGGGGTAGAGGTGTAAATATGTCATTTAGGGCTGGACCACAGCAGTCACCTTTAGCATCTTGGGAAGCTGTGAGCCTCTGCATTTGTTGCTGTTCATCTGCAAGAGAGGTTTCTCTGATGAAGACTGAGAGCAGCTTTTGTAAGCTGTGGCTGTAAGCATAGATTCTTAAAAGGTGTTTGATTGCTATGTTAGTTTTGCCCAGAAGGACAAGGACAGATGCCATATGTTTTTGTTTTTATGTGACAGTCTCAACAGTGTATTCTAGACCGACCGGCCTTGATTTTTTTTTTTAACATTCATTTAGTGTGTGTGTTTGTGCTTGTGTATATGGGAGTCACAGGGAAGCTTACTGGAATTAGTTCTTCCATTCTATCGTGTGAGTTCTAGGAATGAAACTCACGTTTTGTGTGTGTGTGTGTGTGTGTGTGTAACCGCCTTTACCCTCAGATTCATCCCTAACCCTGGCTTAGCATTCCCTGTCTCTCTACCTCCAACATCCAGGGCTGGAGTTCCAGGTCTATTCCACCATGCCCAACCTCAGTATTTTTATCCACATTGGTTGATTCCCAGAATATGGAATCCACAGATACAGACTGGCATCTGCTTATTATCTGGCCCTTTACAAGGAGAGAGAAGATGACTCCTACATCAGAGGGGTAGACTAGAAAACTTAGGATGGATGGATGGATGGATAGATAGATATAGATAGTGTGTGTGTGTGTGTGTGTGTGTGTGTGTGTGTAGATAGATAGATATAGATAGTGTGTGTGTGTGTGTGTGTGTGTGTGTGTGTGTGTACATACACATGCTATGGAACACGTGTAGAGGACAGTGTTCAGGGATTAGTTTTTTCCTTCTACCATGTGGCTCCTGGTGGTCAACCATGGTGGTCAGACTTGGTGGAGGCACCGTTCTTTACCGTCGGAGACATCTCACTGGCCCAGAACGTGAGTTTTCAGTGTGGATACACAGAATGATGCTTTACCTGGGGCAAGGAAGTGGAGGGATATAACCCGTCATCCCCGGGTTTTGACAGTGAAAGAGAAGCTATTAATCATTGGGATGAATGACAAAGCTCCAATCTTAAAAAGGAACAAAGTAAGTAAAGAGACCCTATCTGTAGCTCCATGCAGTGAACCAGACACAGATCCACCTGGCTATGCCTCCCAAAGGCTGGGATTCAAGGGTGTGTGCCACCACCACCCAGCTAATTCATTTATTTTTAATTAATTTTGTTTGGGTTTTTTTTGTTTGGTTGGTTTTGTTTTTCTGTTTTTTGTTTGTTGTTTTTCTGTTTTTTGGCTTTTCGAGACAGGATTTCTCTGTGTAGCCTTGACTGTCCTGGACTCACTTTATAGACCAGGCTGTTACAAGAAAATATATCTGTATCTGGCCTTGAACTCACAGCGATCCACCTACCTCTGCCTCCCAAGTGCTGGGATTAAAGGTGTGCACTGCCGCTGCCACCACCACCACTGGCTTTAATTAAAAATTTTTTTCCCTTTTTTGCCCGAAATAGGGTTTTAAAGTCCTGCAGCATCCTCAGTGCAACATCATGCAGTCTGGAGCCTGCATCCACCAGGGTATGCTCACAGGGTACTTATTTGATGTGGGCTCCAGATTTTTTCATTTTGTTTTTGTTTTTTGAGGCATAGTTTGTGATGACCAAGCTAACCCAAACTTTCAGTCCTCTTGCCTCAGATGAGGTCAGCGTGCCACCATGCATGACTCTAAAACCCTATTTCAGGCAGAGCATGGTAGCATATGCCATTAATCCCAGCACTCAAGTAGCAGAGACAGGTGGATCTCCGTGAGCTCAGGGCCAGCCTGCTGAGCTTCAGAACAGCCAGGACTATAGAGAGGGATTCTGCCTCAAACATAAAATAAACAAAAAACCTGTTTTTTAGTACTAGTTGATTTCTAACATTTAAAGTATGGAGGCTTAGTCATTTCTGCTAACCCAGAGAGTTTTGCTTTCCATCCAGGCCATTTTCACACTGTGGCATGCTTCTGTTATGGAGAACTTCAGAAGTTTTACATGACTTACCAGAAGAATGCCTAATGCTTCTTGATGTGTCTGCCTTTTCCCATCCTTCTGTAGAGAAGCATGCATAACCTCGGCAGCACTCCTACATGTGTTTCTCCCCCTTGTTAAGTGTTTAGACTGCACCACATTTTAATTTATACTTTATATGTTTGCACGCTCCATCTATCTTGGAAGCCTTATAACAGTTCTAGGGCCAGGGCTGTAGCTCCATGGCAACAGTGCTTGCCTGGCATCCACAAAATCCAAGGTTTAATACCCAGCACCATTAAACAAAACCCAAAACTGTGGCCCTGTGCATCAGGGCAGTATCTGGGTCTGGCCTCAGATCGCCCCTGCTCAGTGCAGCTGTCTGCTCCTACCTCAAATTCCCACTGCTTGCCTCCTGTCAGGTCCCAGATCTAATGGCTGGAGGATGCAATAAAGACTCTGCTCCCAAGCCACCCTGCTCACATAGTGGTCTGCACAGCTAGCGTCTTTTCCCTCTTCCACTCGGGTGCATGAAGGCCTTCTCTGTTTTATTTGGGTTTGGGAGTTCTATCTGATCTCTAAATCTATACTTTTGCCATGGTGAAGCATCCATACTAAATACTAGCGCATACGAATACATATTGAAGTTTTACTAGCTAGAAACAGCTCCCATCAGCCTGCTTTGCCTTGGGGCAGTACACTGTTAGTGAAGGAGTGCTTGTTTGCCATTGCGTCATATGAATTATTACCTGAGTTGGCCGGGCATTAAGGTTTCCCAAGACTTATTAAAGTGATAATTAGAGTTGGCAGGGGAAAGCTAAAACTGGAGTAAATCATGAATGTTCTGGAATAGCCCGGCTCTTTGCCAGCGGCATGCCCTGTTTTCTGTCCAGTAGGGTCCTCACCCTGTATTTCAGGGTGCTCTTTTTGGAAAGTGCTGACTTAGGTCCCTGATGGGTTGGGCAATGTACCAAGTGGCTCTCTGTGCCTTTGTCCTGCTACAGATCGATGCCTTCCAGCACATGCAGCACTTTGTCCAGACCATGCAGCAGCAGGCCCAGCACGCCATTGCCACTGAGGACCAGCAGCACAAGCAGGAACTGCATAAGCTTATGGCCAGGTGAGCCCTGCCTACTACCAGTGCTTCTGCAAGGACACACTCATGGCTCCTGGAGGAGCTTGCTGCTCATGTCTCTCACTCTTCCACAGAAAGACCACAGGCAGCCATCAGTTTATCTGCTGCCATCTCTGCCCTTACTTCCCGAGGCTTTGGCGGCAAGAACACACATGTGCCGGCCTCCAACTGGTGTTCACCTGCGGGGTTAAGCTCCTTATTCCCAAACACATTTTTAAATCTTACGTCTGTGTCTGTGTGTGTGTGAGTGTGCGTGTGTGCGCATGCGCACGTGCGTGCGTGCATGTTCACAAGTCACAGCATGCTTGTGGACATCAGAGGACATCTTGCAGAGGTCAGTTCTCTTTTCCTATCTTGAGTTCTAAGGATGGAACTCAGGCCATCAACGTTGGTGGCAAGGACCTTTTCCCCCTGAGCCACATAACTGATTCTGGTTCCTTGTTTTAAAATGGCATCTACACTGCTAATTCCAAGTGTAGCTAGCTCTGAGTCTCGGTAGGTTAGTCTCTCTGCTCTTCGTTTTCTGACATGTAAAGGAGTACTAACACCTATATCCTAGGGTGACGTGAGTGGTGTAGAAGCCCAGCATCAAGCACAGAGAGCAGTGCTTGGAGTAGCAGTCAGCAGCTGCGAGCACTAGTGTTGGTGCTGTCTGGAATGGAGGAGAGGAGAAGGGGGGCGGGGCCGGAATCAATGAGAAAAAGTAGTCAGCAGCTGTCCTCCACAAAGCATGGGTGGGGTAGACAGATCCATGCAGGCACACCTGTACCAGATACCTAGCTTATGCTGTTGTTGGAAGACATGGATCCTGAAGAAAAGACACCTCTAAGGTTTTCTAGACCCCTTTCCTTCTTCTCACAGGCTTGAACGTCTATCAGTTGCCCCCTGAAAGCAAGAGTAACTGTCAGAAGTCTTTAGGGCACCCCAGCACTCTGCTCTTCTCCTTCGGGGCCTTTGATGAGAGGAACCAACAGGGGTCTTACTTCTCTATTTTCAGGTGTTTCCTAAAACTTGGGGAGTGGCAGCTGAACCTCCAAGGCATCAATGAGAGCACCATCCCCAAGGTCCTGCAGTACTACAGCGCTGCCACCGAGCATGACCGCAGCTGGTACAAGGTGAGCGAGGGCCAGAGCTGGCTCCCAGCCCCTCAGTTCTCCACACAAAGAGCCCTGTGTCCTGCACCCTGCACCCTGTTTGAGTTCTCCCATGTTCTCAGGGGCACAGCCAGTCCCCTGGAGTGCCTGGAGTCTGTCAGAGGCCCAAGGAGCCTGTGCTTTCCTTTATGGATTCCAGAGAAGCTAACTGAGGCTTTGGTTTAAGGAACACTTCCTGTGATGCCCTTGTTCTGAGTGGCACTAGGGAGAGCCACAGCAGTCTGACAGCCTCTCAGTGACCTGTCATCCTAGGAACATCTAGGCGCATGTTTGATCTCTTGTTTTCCCTTGGGTCATCTGTAGCCCATGCTTCTTTGTAACTTCCATCCCTGACTGTTTCTCTGCTGGAAATTTTAAGTTTTTGTTGGAAATATCTAACATCCTATTATATTACCAGAAGCCTTTCTAAAAGACAAACCATAGAAAATGTACGAAAGAAGTGGCTAGTACCCAGGGGTGGTGGTGTATGTCTGTAGTCCCCGCACTCAAGGAGATAGAGCCAGGTGGATCTCTGTGAGTTTGAGGCCAGCCTCGTCTACAGAGCAAGTCCAGGATAGCCCATGATAGCCAAGGCTACACAGAGAAACTCTGTCTCAAAAACAAACAAAAAAGTGACTAGCTGATGGAGGAGTTATTCCTGACTGACTAGCTGGTGCAGGGGCTATTCCTAGAAGCCTGTGTCGTTAGGGAAGCACATACACTTTTTTTTTTTTTTTTTTTTTTAATTTATGTGCATTGGTGTGAGCGTGTCAGATCTTGGAGTTAGCAACAGTTGTGAACTGCCATGTGGATGCTGGAAATTGAACCCGGGTCCTTTGGAAGAGCAGGCAGTGCTCTTAACTACTGAGCCATCTTTCCAGCCCGCACATACACTTTTTAAAATTCTTTTTCGGGGGGTTGGAGAGATGGCTCAGAGGTTAAGCACACTGGCTGCTCTTCCAAAGGTCCTGAGTTCAACTCCCAGCAACCACATGGTGGCTCACAACCATCTATAAGGTGATCTGATGCCTTCGTCTGGTATGCAGGTGTACATGCAGGCAGAGCACTGTATACATAATAAATAAATCTTTTTTATTAATAAATAAATCTTTTTAAAAAATAAAAAATAAAATAAAATTCCTTTTCTGAAGACTTTCAGTTAATATCTGCTTGTTATAGTAGTGTCATCAATTTCTTTCTAAAATCTCCACAGTTACTAGTAATTTATAAACGACTCCCTCTGGGATCAAAGTTGACTTGAAGACCATAGAAACATTTGCAATAAAAACTATTTATCCTCTGCAAATGCTTCATGCTGATCTGAAAACTGTGTACTTTGGCTAGGATGTAGCTCAGCGAGACAGCATCTGCATAGTGAGCCCAAAGCAGTGGGCTCTACCCCAGCAGCATACACATGCATGTGAGGGCACATGTGCATCCACACATATACAGAGCATGCTCTGTGAGAGGAACAACAATTTCCCCTCTCTGGATAGCTACATATCCAGGATTTGAAAATAAATCCAGTAAAGTTTTGCTTAGTGGGAACCTTGTTGATCAGAACCGCCTGTATCTCCAGTTCCAGGGGATCTGGTACCCTCTTCTGACTGTCACAAGCACCAGGAATACATGTGCTACACCAGGCGGAACACTCATCAACATAAAATAAAACAAATCTAGAAAAACACCTCAGGAAACCCCACTTTTTAAAAAATATTTTTATTTTTACTTTTTTAAAAAAGATATATCTTTATTTAATTTTAGTTTATGTACATTGGTGTGAGGGTGTCAGATCTTGGAGTTACAGACAGTTGTGAGCTGCCGTGTGGGTGCTGGGAATTGAACCCGGGACCTTTGGAAGAGCAGACCGTGCTCTTAACCACTGAGCCAACTCTCTAGCCCCAGAAGCCCCACTTTCTCACAGACGAAATAGGCTGCCTTGGCCCAGCACACCTGCTCCACTGTCTTGTACTCTTGACACTTGGCCAGCTACCCTCTCTCTGCTTTGTGGGCCTCAAGCTGCAAGCACATGTGTTTCCTTGGACTCTGAGCATGCCCTCCAGGTACATGCCTTTTTTTCCCAGCCAGGAGGATCGACTGGCACCACCTCTTGTTCCCTTCTTTCCATCTGCAACTTCTCTTTAAGGCTTGGCCAAGTCCCTCTTTTTCATGGAGCCCTTCGGATCCCTATTGCCCACCTCTTCTGACCCCATCTGCCTTGCAGAGTCCGTAGACCTTAAAGTTAGTGAGCAAGCGCCCTTGCCTACACTGCCCCTCTAGCCATAACCTCACAATGCTCACCATAAAGCCCAGTGCCATTAGTGCTCATGCTCAAAAGGTGAACACATGTCATTGGCTATTATAATGTCCCCTTCCTGAGTGTATGTAGAAGTAGAGTCTCAATTCTGCTGATCTTGAGGCTGCATCCTCAGGGTGGACTTAGGACATTAAGACCTGCCTTGAGGGCTAGAGAGATGGCTCAGAGGTTAAGAGCACTGCCTGCTCTTCCAGAGGTCTCGAGTTCAATTCCCAGCAACCACATCACAACCATCTGTAATGAGAACTGGTGTCCTCTTCTGGCGGGTAGTCACACATGGAGGCAGAACATTGTATACATAATAAATAAATAAATCTAAAAAAAAAAATACCTGCCTTGAATCCAGCCTTCTGCTCTCTGGCCTTGCCGTAGATCAGAGCAAGCCTGTGTCTGCTTGATTCTCACCCCATGCACCTAGGCTTGGCACGCATGGGCAGTGATGAACTTTGAAGCAGTGCTGCACTACAAACATCAGAACCAAGCCCGTGATGAGAAGAAGAAACTGCGGCATGCCAGCGGGGCCAACATCACCAATGCCACCACTGCTGCCACCACTGCTGCCTCTGCTGCCGCAGCCACCAGCACCGAGGGCAGCAACAGTGAGAGTGAGGCTGAGAGTACCGAGAACAGCCCCACCCCATCTCCACTGCAGAAGAAGGTCACTGAGGTAATCTCATTCAGAACTGGCCAGAGCATAGCTCTGAGCAGTACATAGTTGTGAAGCTCATAGACGCCTGAGACTCTCTCTGAGGTAGGACAGGGCCAGACATACTGACTGGCCATCCTTACTGCATGCCAGAGGCTGTGCCCCGTGTGGTGCTTCCCACAGCGATGAGCTCATCCTCCCAGTGCACTGCTCCCATGTGTGGGTGGCTGCCACAGCTGCAGGACCACTCTGAGGCCAGGGCCTTGGTGATCTGACCTCTGCCCTACTCTTTCTCTGTCTACCTCTGCTTGGCCTGTCAGTCCAGACTGCAACAGAGCAGCTAGAAAGAACAGAGCAAGCGTGTTCAGAGCTCATACTGGTCAGGACGCCATACGCCTAGGTATGATGATGAAAACTGCTGCTGTTGTGGAGTGCATTCTGTATGCCATTGGCTCCTCAGCCATAAGTATTCTCACACTCTTCACGACCCTTTGAGGCAGGTGCCATCAGTGTTTACAGATGAGAGAGTTGAGTGTCAGTAATACGCTTGTGTTTCAACAGGATTTGTCCAAAACCCTATTGTTGTACACAGTCCCTGCTGTCCAAGGCTTCTTCCGTTCTATCTCCTTGTCGAGAGGCAATAACCTCCAGGATACACTCAGGTATGTAGGAAGGGGAGGGTGTGACTCTGAACAGCCTTGTCAGTGCCAGGACAGAGAAGTGGCTGTCTGGTGTCTTCATTCCCCCATCTGCTCAGTAAGTCCAGGTCAGCGTATGGACCTTTCTCCTTCTGTGCCTGGAGACACATGACACTGAGAGCCGTGAGGATGGAGGAGGAGAAGTGAGAAGGGGGAGGCTGTCTCACCTTCACCCCAGGGACTAACTGGTCTGACTCAGCAGCCTTGCCAGGGCCCGTCCTGCAGTACAGACCCTGTCTGGCTCATCTCTGCAGCTGAGTGTTTGCCTCAGTGACCCTGACAGAAAAGCGATTGGGCTAATCTTTAGAGGGCCCTCATGAGCTCTGCCACATGTTACAGCCATTTACAGCCTTAAAGATGAGTAATGGGGGCTGGAGAGATGGCTCAGAGGTTAAGAGCACTGGCTGCTCTTCCAGAGGTCCTGAGTTCAATTCCCAGCAACCACATGGTGGCTCACAACCATCTATAATGTGATCTGACACCCTCTTCTGGCCTGCAGGTGTACATTCAGGCAGAGCGTTAAACATAATAATAAATCAATAAATCTTTTTGCCAGGCGTGGTGGCACAGGCCTTTAATCCCAGCACTTGGGAACCAGGGGCAGGTGGATCACTGTGACTTTGAGGCCAGCCTGGTCTATAAAGCAAGTCTAGGACAGCCAAAGTTACACAGAGAAACCTTGTCTCAAAACAAAAACAAAAAACAAACAAAAATAATGATGAAAAACAAACATGAACTAGGAAACTCAATTCCCTGTGACTTTTCTCCTGTCTTTCCAGAGTCCTCACCTTGTGGTTTGATTATGGTCATTGGCCAGATGTCAATGAAGCCTTGGTAGAAGGGGTGAAGGCCATTCAGATTGACACTTGGTTACAGGTGAGAATTCGGTGACAGTGAGCATTGGCCACAATCTCTCTCCCGTTTGTCTCATTTTGAAATCGCCAGAGGTCATAGTAGCCACGTCATCTGTATCATAAGCTGTAAGGAAGTACAGCATGGTCCCAAGGTTCAAACTGTATCTTCTCCCTTGCTTGCGCCAGGAAACTGAACGGCTGCATCATTGCAAGAGCTGCTAGACCAAAGCATACTCCTGAAGTCCCACCACATGGGGGGAGGAGGCAAAAGGGTCATGTAGCCTAGGCTACCTGAGACCTTGTTTCAAAAGCAAAACAAATCAGCCAGCTTTCCTGTCTAACGTGCTGCATATTGTGTCTTCTACACACTAGGTTATACCGCAGCTCATTGCAAGGATTGACACACCCAGACCCTTGGTGGGCCGGCTCATTCACCAGCTTCTCACAGATATTGGTCGGTACCACCCCCAGGTACGGGCAGACCCTGCGCATTTTCTCATGAAACCACTGGCCTCTGGTTTGGGGGCTAGCCTCACTGGCCTCTGGTTTGGGGGCTAGCCTCACTGACCTCTGGTTTGGGGGCTAGCCTCACTGACCTCTGGTTTGGGGGCTAGCCTCACTGACCTCTGGTTTGGGGGCTAGCCTCACTGACCTCTGGTTTGGGGGCTAGCCTCACTGACCTCTGGTTAGGTGGCTAGCCTTTGTAAGTGTCCCTCTGTTTGCTTAGGCCCTCATCTACCCCCTCACGGTGGCTTCGAAGTCCACCACGACAGCCCGGCACAATGCAGCCAACAAGATCCTGAAGAACATGTGTGAGCACAGCAACACCCTGGTCCAGCAGGCCATGATGGTGAGTGAGCCTCCAGCCAGCAGCCTCTGTCCCCGGTCCCCAAGTCACACCTTCCCAATCATAGCTTACCTGTGATGCTCCTTCCTTCTCCCTTTGATCCAGGTGAGTGAGGAGCTGATTCGGGTGGCCATCCTCTGGCATGAGATGTGGCATGAAGGCCTGGAAGAGGCATCTCGCTTGTACTTCGGGGAGAGGAACGTGAAAGGCATGTTCGAGGTGCTGGAGCCCCTGCATGCTATGATGGAACGGGGACCCCAAACTCTGAAGGAAACATCCTTTAATCAGGTACAGGATCAGAACATGACAGGACATTACCCTCTCCTCACCACACTGCTTTCTCTCTGGCCTTTCTACTGTCCTTAAAAGTTACAGGTCAATTTATTAGCTTTTTACAAAAAAGATTTATTTGTTTGTTTTTGTTTTTCAACACAAGGTTTCTCTGTGTAGTCCTGGCTGTCCTGGAACTCACTTTGTAGACCAGGCTGTCCTGAAACTTAGCCTGCCTCTGCCTCCCAAGTGCTGAGATTAAAGGTATGCGCCACTACCACCTAGCTATTTCTGTATTTTATGTAGATGGGTCTTTTGTCTGCATCTATGCAAACCAGAAGAGGGTATCAGATCCCATGGGAAACAGTTATAGATATGAGCTGCTGTGCAGCTGCTGAGAATTGAACTCAAGACCTGGAAGGACAGCTGTTAAGCTTAACCACTGAGCTAGCTCTCTAGCCCCCTAAGTTGCTTTCATTTTCATGACGTGCTGGAAGGATCAAACCTAGGGCCTCACACTTGCCAGGCAAGCACCGCCCACCAGGCCACCCCCTCTGCTGTTGAAATTGTAACAAAATTTTAACCAGAAACTCACAAATTCCTCCAGGCGCTATCATATCTCTCTCCGAGTCCCTTTCGGGTAGGTCACCCTCATGCCCTGGGAGCTCAGGGTTTGGACAGCACAGTCCCTGCTGCTCAATCATTCCCTCATGGTACTTTCATACCACCTCAGGCACCCTTGGGATCCATGTGGTCTGCTTAGGGAGTTAGCCTCCTAGGCCAGCTTGGTAACTTGAAACTTTGTTCTGCTTTCCCTCTCAGGCATATGGCCGAGATTTAATGGAGGCACAGGAGTGGTGCAGAAAGTACATGAAATCAGGGAACGTCAAGGACCTCACCCAAGCCTGGGACCTCTATTATCATGTGTTCAGACGGATCTCCAAGCAACTACCCCAGGTAGGCTCTTGATGCTTCCAGCAGGTGCCTTGTGCGCTCTTGGGCTTATCCTGTGCATCTTCCTCACTTCTGCTGGAGACACTAGGACAAGCAATTACTTCTCGCCATTTACCGAAAGAAAAATACTTAAACTGCATTTCAGTTTCCCTTGAGAGGCCAAAGTCTAAACTCTTCCCTAACTATTCACAGCTCACGTCCCTGGAGCTACAGTATGTTTCCCCCAAACTTCTGATGTGCCGAGACCTTGAACTGGCTGTACCAGGAACATATGACCCCAACCAGCCGATCATCCGCATTCAGTCCATAGCCCCATCTTTGCAAGTCATCACATCCAAGCAGAGGCCTCGGAAGTTGACGCTGATGGGTAAGGACCCAGCACAGCTCCTGTACTCTGGCTGCATTCCCTCTCCCTCCTCTCTTCTGAAAGGGAGGACAGTGACTCTCCTGTTACATCTTACAAGGCTCCCATTTGCCCTTGCTGCACTTGGTGCAGTGAAGTAGCAGATTGTCACCCTGGCCTGACCATTCGGGTGTGGTGGGCAGGTATGGGCATCCAAAGCAAACATGGAACATGACAAGCTGCTTTGAAGACAGAGCTTCTGCACTCTTGAGTGTTCCTGATTTACTGTCATAAAACGAGCAGACAGAACTTGGATTCTCACAGTATGTTAGAGTATGCCAAGGTGAAGCTGCCTCTAGAATTTCTTTAGGAACAGAGTGCTACCGACCTGCACAGCTAAGGGAGACCCTAGAGCTCAGTGGGCATTGTGAGGTCTCCTGCCCTTGTAGGGAGGCAGGCAAGGGGAGTGAAGCAGATTCCCATTCTGTGTCCCTGGCTGACCCATCCTATGTGGGACAGGCAGGCCACAAACCTGAGGCCTTCAAAGTACTTCCTATATTGCACGTGCCACCATCCACGCCTGACTTCCTTATGAGAGAGAGAGACGGAGGTTGTATGTGCCTGTGACCAGTGTCAGGGACAGAAGGGGAATCGAGTAGCTCTGTAGGTCTGTGCCAATTCCTTTTTAGCACAGGATCCCTCTCTGAATATGGGGCTCTGGAGCCCTCTTTGTTAGGCTAAAAGCAAGTAAGTCCCCGCAATCCTCCTGTCTCTGCGCCACTTGGAACTAGGATTATAGGACAGGAAGCTTATTATATGATTGATGGAATGGGGCCCCTAGTCCCTCATGATTATTCCCTTTAATGTGTATAGATATTTTGCCTGTATATGTCTGTGCACCACATACACGCCTACAAAGGCCAGAAGAGGGTGTTGGATCCCCGGGAACTGGAGTTACAAATGGTTGTGAGCTGTCCTATGGGTGCTGGGAACTGAACCTGGGTCCCAAGAGACGTTAGGAGCTCAACAGAAGAGCTGCTCTTTCCTCAGTCTAGGATACGTGTGCTTGTCTATGGGGACAGTGTGAGGAGGAGAGGGGGGTGGATTCCCTAGGACCTTGGGAATAGGTGGTAGTCTTGGGCAGTAGTGTGAGCATCTCTGATCTATCCCACTGGCTCCCTCTGTTTCTCACAGGCAGCAATGGGCACGAGTTTGTTTTCCTCCTGAAAGGCCATGAGGACCTGCGGCAGGATGAGCGAGTGATGCAGCTCTTTGGCCTGGTGAACACACTCCTAGCCAATGACCCTACGTCTCTTCGGAAGAACCTCAGGTATTCAGAACACTGTGAGGATATTTGAACTCTCAGGAGCCTTGGCATTTCATCCTACAATGTCCATGTAATCATGCGTCTTTACACTACCTGAGCCAGGTATGATGGCACATGCTGATGACCCTAGAGCCTGGGAGGTAGAAGCAGAAGGATCAAGAGTTCAAAGCTAGCCTGGGCTGCGTAGAGAGCTTGAGGCACCTGAACCATACGTGAGATTTTATGGTAGCACACACCTATAATCCCAGCGACAGAAACAGAGGCAGAGACAGGAGGATTGCTGCAAGTTCAGAAACATGGTTGACCAGGGAGTTCCACACCAGCCAGGGCTACTTAGAAAGACCCTGTCTCAAAAAAACAACCTAACATTAAAGTTTCTGGCAAGAGCACCAAGGTACCCAACACAAGCAGATTCTTAAGATGTTTTAGGGAGTCCCACTGTGAAATGTCTTCAGTGAGCTCAAAGAACTCAGAGTGTACTGGGCATGGTGACACACGCTTTTAATCCCAGCACTCGGGCGGTAGATCTCTGAGTTTGAAGCCAGCCTGGTCTACAGAGCAAATCCCAGGACAGCTAGGACTACACAGAAAAGCCCTGTCTCAAAAACCAAGTAAAAAAAAGGACTCAGAGGGACTGCTTTGAGATTAGACTCAAGATTTGACACATTTGGTGTTCTCCCCTGGACCAAGGCCAACAAAACCCTGCCGCGCCTCTATCCCCTAAGCCCATGGCTGTTCCACTGAGGTTACTTTAGCACTATAGTCACTCGATGCTTCTTCCAGAAAGGTGAGCTTGTGAGGCAAATTGAGGACCACTACCATGCCACGGCATCTTTCGGGGTACCTTCTTCACAGAGGCCCCTCAGCCCACACCTTGCAGCAGGGAGTTGAGGAAAGGCATTGTATGTCCTAAGCTGGTTAAAGGTGCACTTCTGTTCACTGTGTAATGACACCTGCCTCCCTATGGTCACCAGCATCCAGAGATATGCCGTCATCCCTCTGTCCACCAACTCTGGCCTCATTGGCTGGGTCCCCCACTGTGACACACTTCATGCCCTCATCCGGGACTACAGGGAGAAGAAGAAGATCCTCCTGAACATTGAGCATCGCATCATGCTACGGGTATGTGCTACTGCTATGCCAACGCCCTTGAGCCCCGTGGGCACCCATATTCCAGGGGAGCCACACCTGCCTGGTGTGGGGTACCACTGAGAAAGCTATCTGAGGAAATCACTGCGGAAGAATGCTTAATGAAATAACCTATAACACAGATAACTGCTGAGAAACAAAGGAAGGTCAGCAAGAAGACTCGGGGGGTAAATGTACTTGCTATATAGGCCTGATGCCCCCAAATCCACAGTGAACAGAGAAAACCAGCATCCAGAAATTGTCCTCTGACCTCCACATGCACACAGAATAAATAATACTTTTTTTTTTAATTAAGAAAAGTCATTGAGCATAGTGATGTACACCTTTAATCCTAGTGCTTAGGAGACAGAGGCAGGCAGCCTAACCAACCTGGTCTACATAGAGAATCCCAGGACATCCAGGGCTACATAATAAGACCTTATTTTAAGAAAGAAAAAAAAAAAAAAAAAAAAATAGGGGCTGGAGAGATAACCCAGTGGTTAAGAACATTGGCTGCTCTTTGAGAGAACCTGGGTTGAATTTCCAGCACCCACATGGTGACTTACCACTGTCTGTAATTCTAGTTCCAGAGGGTCCAACATCCTTACACAGACATATGTGCAGGCAAAACACCAATATACATGAAATGAAAATAAAATTTTCAAATTTTGGAGCTGGAGAGATGGCTCAGCGGGTAAGAGCACTGACAGCTGTTCCAGAGGTAGCTCAGCAATTCCCAACAACCACATGGTGGCTCACAACCATCTGTAATGTGATCTGATGCCCTCTTCTGGCCTGCAGGTGTACATGCAGCCAGAGCACTGTATACATAATAATAAATCTTTTGGAAAAAAAATATTTTTTCAAAATTCTAAAAAAGAAAGGGAAAGTAAAATAGAAACCACATTGTTTTTCTTGCTGTTGTTTCCTTTCTCTCTTGGCTTTGTGGTGGAATCAGAACCCAGCTCTGCCTGGCCCTGGCTGTTGTACATGTGGACTCCTCTCTTATTGACTGGTTCTGTCCTGATTCAGATGGCTCCTGACTATGACCACCTGACTCTGATGCAGAAAGTGGAGGTGTTTGAGCATGCTGTCAACAACACAGCTGGGGACGACCTGGCCAAGCTACTGTGGCTGAAAAGCCCCAGCTCAGAGGTATGGCCACAGATACTCACACGTGACAGGATGTGCACTCCTTTTGGTTGTGGCCAGATAAGGGATATTCACTGAGTTTAATGAAAAGTTTTTTGAAACCTGATTAAATTGAGGATGGTGGTTCATGCCTATAAACCCAGCATTTGGGAGGCAGAGGCAGGAGGATCACCATGAATTCAAGTCCATCCTTTACTACAGAGAGAGTTTTAGGACAGCCTGTGCTATGTGTCGGGTCCTGTAACTCCAGTGCCAACGGGTCTAACACCCTGCTGGCCATCTCAGGTACTGGCCATGTATGGAATGCACATACACACACACACATGCATCCATACACATATAAATAATTTTTTTTTTTTAAGTAAAACTGGATAGGAGAGGTAGCTTGGCAAGTTAACTCACTGTTGCCAAGCCCGACAAGCTAACTTCAATCCCTGGGGCCTGCATGGTGAAAGGAGAGAACCTGCTCATGCACGTTGTCACCACAGCATGCGCACATGCCTCTCAGACACTCACACACAAATAAATAGATATGATATTAAGAAAGTGTTTGGGGCCGGCAGTGGTGGCACATGCCTGTAATCCCAGCACTTGGGAGGTAGAGGCAGGCGGATCTCTGTGAGTTCAATGCCAGCCTGGTCTACAAACCAAGTCCAGAACAGCCAAGGCTACACAGAGAAAACCTGCCTCAAAATATAAAACAAAACAATGTTTAATGATCAACTACTATTTTACTGTTTACCAGAAATCCATCCCCTCTTCCCCTGCCATAAGAGACTGCACTTTGCTTACACACTGGCCTCAGTGTCCCGTGGAGATTGTTCTATAACCATCTCGTGCTCTTTGCCTATTTTTCTTGAAAATGAACCATTAATACAGGTCTCTTCACATTGACTATTTCTATTTTGTTTTTCTACCACATAAATTTGGGGACCAAAGTTTGTTTTGCGGCATAGTTTATAATCCTGAATCGTCTATTCTAGCTGGTTACTGGTAGAATTAAGAACAGCTATTCTAGACCATGTTGAAACTATGGTTTATAAAATGCTGGTTCGTGCCAGGCATGGTGGCGCAAGCCTTTAATCCCAGCACTTGGGAAGCGGAGGCAGGTGGATTGCTATGGCCAGCCTGGTGTACAAAGCGAGTCTAGGATAGCCAAGGCTACACAGAGAAACCCTGTGTTGGGAGGGGGGGCAAAGCTGGTTCATGTGTGCTCTTGTGCTACAGGTGTGGTTTGACCGAAGAACCAACTATACCCGTTCCTTAGCTGTCATGTCAATGGTTGGATACATTTTAGGACTTGGAGACAGGTGAGTGAATTTAATTTGTTTCTTTCAGTCTCTTTCTCCAGTTGTCTTAATTGTTTCATTTTGTTTTCTAGTGAAGCATGTGACCACTGAATAAATAACTATATTTCATTTATTTATTTATTTATTTATTTATTTATTGTTTTGTTTTGTTTTGTTTTTTGGTTGGTTGGTTGGTTCATTGATTGGTTGGATTTTTGGGGGGAGGTTGTTTGGTTTTGCTTTTGTTTTTCAAGACCCGGTTTCTCTGTGTAGCCTTGGCTGTCATGGATGGACTCACTTTGTAGACCAGGCTATCCTCAAACGCACAGTGATCAGGCTGTCTTTGCCTCCCAAGTGCTGGGATTAAAGGTGTGTGCCACCACACCCGGCTTATATTTTATTTTTTGAAGGACAAGCAAGCATGGTTTTTTTGAGAAGTAGGGTTACAATACCTTGAACCAGGGAGGGATTCCCCAAAGTAACTTACTGGCTTAACAAACTGACTTATCACCACTGTTCTCAGACAGATCATTCTCCATCTGTAATTGAACCCAACCAAAGCAGAACCTTGTATTATACAAAATACACTTCTTGTTTGTTTGTTTTCGAGACAGGATTTCTCTGTGTAACAGCTCTGGCTGTCCTGGAACTCCTTCTGTAGACCAGGCTAGCCTTGAACTCACAGAGATCCACCTGCCTCTGCCTCCCAAGTGCTAGGATTAAAGGTGTGTGCCACCACTTCGTGACTACAAAATACATTTCTAAGTGTAACCAAAGAGCTAATTCAGGGCTGTGGATATGATTCAGTGGGATTGCACTTGTGTACCTAATACAAAGTCCAGAGTTTGATCTCTAGTGCCTCCCAGAAAGAAAGAAAGAAAGAAAGAAAGAAAGAAAGAGAGAGAGAGAAAGAAAGGTAGGTGGATACATGGATGAGGAATGTTCAGACATTGTCTAATAAGAATGTAAACAAAATTGGTTCTTTGATGCCTATTGCTTTTCTTCTGTAGTTGTGTTTCATGCAGTTGAGAATAAAATTTGTTCTGTGCCCCCACCTCCAAAACTGAGAGCTGAGGTGGGAATATCACCTGAGCCCAAGACCTTTTTTTTGTAGATGGGTCCTGAGCCTGAGATTTTGAGATGAGCTTGAGTATCAAAATGACATCTCGTTTTTTAGAGACAAGACCAGTGGGCCAGCATGGTGTGCAAGCCTTGACTCCAGCACACAGAAAGCAGACACAGGCAGCAGATCTCTGAGTTCTAGGACAGCCAGGGTTATACAATGAGACCCTGTCTCAAAAAAAAAGCCTCACTGGCTAAAAGGGCTAAAAATGCTTTTCCATGGGGCCTGACAACCTGACTTTGATCTCGGGAGCCCACATGGTGGAAGGTGAGGACCAGCTCCTGCAAATTGTCCTCTGACAGTCAAATAAGAGCTGTGCACTGACACACACACACACACACACACACACACACACACACACACACACACACACACACACACTATAATGTAAAACAAAGTGCAGAGCTATAGAAAGCAGTAGTTTGAAATCTCTGAAATCCGCAGAGAGATACCTTTGATGAAAGACTGACGGACTAAGAAGGGCTTACACTGACCCAGAGCTTTAAGTCAAGCCCTGGTAGGAATGACGGAGCTGTGCAACTCTTGACGTAAACTACTTTCCTGGGCACCCAAGATCCCAAGAGAGTTAATGCAAGGGCAGATAATAAATATTTTAGGCTTAGCCGGGAGGTGGTGGCGCATACCTTTAATCCCAGTACTTGGGAGAGAGAGGCAGGCAAATCAGTGTGAGTTCGTGGCCAGCCTGGTCTACAAAGTGAGTCCAGGACAGCCAAGGCTACACAGAGAAACCCTGTCTCAAAAAACAAACATTTTAGGCTTTGTGGATGTGGCCTCTGCTGCAAGCACTTCCCCTGCTTTTGTAGCTCATAAGCAGCTTGTGGCAGTGCAGAAATCTGTGAGTAAGGCTAGCTCCCACAAACCCCCAGTCACACCGATGTGTGGGGGCAGGGCTCACCTGAGAGTGGGCCTTGGCCAGCCCCTGGCCTGGAGCTGTTGTGATTGATTCACTGGGGCTGCTTTCTTCATCCCTCCCTGCTCTGACTTGTTTCTCAGACACCCATCCAACTTGATGCTGGACCGGCTGAGTGGGAAGATCCTGCACATTGACTTTGGGGACTGCTTTGAGGTGAGCATTGAATGAAGCCGACTCTCCTGACAGTTTGGGAAACTTGCCCCAAAGACCTTCCCTTCTCTCTTAGCCTTGAAGCATCTTGGGCAAGAACTCTCCCCACACCCTCTCATAGAAGAGGGGTCTCCTGTCCTCCAGCTACATTCTGGCCAAGGCCAGGCAGTGAGCACTTACCCTTTTTCTTTTTTTGTTTTCCTGTGTCATCTTTCAAATCTCTGTGATAAATGCGCTCTTACTGAATTCAGTAGGAACTCTTATGTCCTTGCTGTGATGTAAATCAGTGCACATGATGTCAAGAGAGGCCACCCACCTTCACCTGGCCTCAGCTAGAGGATATAACCTAACCGTGGATTTGGCTTTTCCTTTAATAACCCTATAGGTTGCTATGACCAGAGAGAAATTTCCAGAAAAGATTCCATTTAGACTAACAAGAATGTTGACCAATGCTATGGAGGTGAGTGGATCCTGGGGACACATTGATTTGAAGTGGAGCCATTATAGTTATACCCTTCTCGAAGGACAGACATGCTTGTTAGAGCACATCTGTTCCCCTAGGTGTCCATGTAGTTTCTATAGCAGGTCCTTGTCACTGTTAGGAATCCTTTTGAAGGTCAGCATTGCATGTTGTATCTGCACTGGCCTGGGTCTGTGCCCCTGCAAGGGAACAGGCCTTTGATCGTAAGGTGCCGCTGAGCCACTGCTAGTACTCCTGGCTGTGTGTCTCTGACCTCTCTGCAGGTTACGGGTCTGGATGGCAACTACAGAACCACATGCCACACAGTGATGGAAGTGCTTCGGGAACACAAGGACAGTGTCATGGCGGTACTAGAAGCCTTTGTCTATGACCCTCTGCTGAACTGGAGGCTAATGGACAGTAAGTTTCAAATACATGGAATGGAGTCATTTTTTGTTCCAAGCCATCTAGGCTATTTAAATTGTGTGTGTGTGTGTGTGTGTGTGTGTGTGTGCGCGCGCGTGCGTGTGTGTGTGTGTGTGTGTGTGTCTGTCTGTCTGTCTGTCTGTGTTTGTCCGTGTGTGTCCCTGACAAGTACAGAGCAATTGGGGAGGATTTTCAAGCATTTTTATGCGCTACAGGACACTCCTACTTAGCTTAGCTGTTTAGTGAGATAAGGATTCTGGATAAACTATACCTTGTGATTTTTGTTTGCCTGGGCTGTAGAGTAGGAAGCTAGTGTTTCAGTGAGAAACACACAGAGTTGTGATTGAGGCTGCAGCCTCGCCCCTCTTTTCTACGCCCTGGAGGACCCTGCCTAACAAGAGGCTGCTGATGCTCTGAGTAAGCCAGCGCTCTCCATGTCTAAGTCAGCTGTGTAGTAGAGAGCATCCAGGCTGCACATTCACCGTTATGGCTTTTGAAAAATTATGTTTTAATCCCAGCACTTGGGAGGCAGAAGCAGGCAAATTGCCATAAGTTCCACGTCAGCCTGGTCTAGAGTGAGTTCCAGAACAGCCAGAAAAACCCCATCTCAAAGAAAAGAAAAGAGAAAATTTTATGTTTTTGTGATCATAAGAAAATACATTTTCGCCAGGAAGTGGTGGTCCATGCCTTTAATCCCAGCACTCGGGAGACAGAGGCAGGTGGATCCCTGTGAGTTTGAGGCCAGCCAAGGCTACACAGAGAGACCCTGTCTCAAAAAACCAAAAAAGAAAAAGAAAAAAAGAAAAAAATACATTTTCAATTAACTTTCTTTAAAGTCTGAAGTGCTTCCTAACACTTACTTCTTTTCCTAGCCAATACCAAAGGCAATAAGCGGTCCCGGACAAGGACAGACTCCTATTCTGCAGGCCAGTCAGTAGGTGAGTACATCCTAGGGAAATGGCAGACCTGTAACTTTGTCCAGAGCGTTTGAGGCCATTTTACCTGCATAGCAAGTTTGAGACTAGCCTGGATTACATGAAAGCCAGTCTGAAAAACAGAAAAACGGGGCCTGTCAAGATGTTTGCCCCTGAAGCCTGGTGACCTGAGTTCAATTCCCAGAACCCACAGAGAAGGTGGCAGGAAAGACTGGCCCATGAAATTGTCCTCTGACCACAAAGGAGTTGTGACATGCACTCTTCCCCCACATATACATTCGCAATAGTAACAAATAATGAATGTTTACAATAATTAGAAACTAATTGCTTTATGTTACTCTTTTTAAAAATATTTATAGCTGGGCATGGTGGTACACGCCTTTATTCCCAGCACTCGAGAGGCAGAGACAGGTGGATCGCTGTGAGTTTGAAGCCAGCATAGTCTACAAAGTGAGTCCAGGACAGCCATGGCTACACAGAGAAACCTGTCTCGAAAATACCAAATATATTTATTTTTTCATGTGTATAGGGGTTTTGCCTGCCTATATGTATGTGTATTTCATACATGCCTGGAGGAGGCCAGAAGAGTGTGTTGGATCACCCAGAACTGGAGTTACAGATGATCATGAGCCACCATGAGGGTGCTGGGAATAAAACCAGGGCTATTAAAAGAGCTACAAGTGCTCTCAGGCACTGAGCCATCTCTCCAGCCCTATGTTACGCTTCTCTGACTTGAGTGCTGAAGATGTAGCTCGGGAGAGTGCTCATAGCATGGTGAACGCTGAGTATAGCCCCAGGGCAGCTCAGTGGGTCAGGCGCTGATGGCCAACCCTGCTCACCTAAGTTTCATTCTCTGGACACACATAGTGGAAGGAGTGAACCAACTCCTAAAAGTTGTGACCTCCATACATGTTCCCTCCCTCCAACACACATGCACAGAAATAAATGTAATTGTTATTTTAAAAAGAATAACAGGCTGGAGAGGTGGCTCAGCAGCTAAGAGCACATACTGTTGTTCAGAGGATTGGAGTTTGGTGCCCAGCATCTCATCAGGTGGATCACAACTGTCTGTAACTCCCACTCTGGGCACCTCAGGCACCTACACCCCACATGGGCATGCTCATATGCAAACACACACACATATTTTAAAATGGGAATAAATTTTTAAAATAGAGTGGTAGCCAGGTGTTGTGGCACATGGAGGTAGAGACATGAGGTTGTCTTTCCCTACATGAGGAGTTCACAGGCAGCCTCAGACACATGAGACCTCTCACAGAAGAAAAAGAAAAAGAAAGCAAGAAAGAAAGAATTAGAAACTAATGGCTCCTTACTGTTTGAATCATCTGCTAATTGAGGTTTGGATTCTTTTTTTTTTCCCCCCCTAGAAATTTTGGATGGTGTAGAGCTTGGAGAACCAGCCCATAAGAAAACAGGGACCACGGTGCCAGAGTCCATTCATTCCTTCAGTAAGTCTATACTAGTCCATTGCAGACAACAGCCACATGGATCCACAAGGCGAGTAACAAGGCTGCCTTTGAGAGGAAAGGGTCCATGCATTTTGCACTGTGTGCTGAGGACAGAGGTATATGCACAGGGTAAGTTTCCTCAAAGCAGGGCAGCTTTGGACCTATTGTTCTACTCCTGTGTCTTTCAGTTGGAGACGGTTTGGTGAAACCAGAAGCCTTAAACAAGAAAGCTATTCAGATTATTAACAGGGTTCGAGACAAGCTGACTGGTGAGTGTTTGAGGGTTAAAGGGACACAAAGCCCAGTGAGGAGAGTGATCTCCCGGTGAATGGCCAGCCCACCACTTGACATCTCTTAGCCTCATGAGCTCTAGGAATGAGGAGGCTCTGTTGGAGTCTGGATGGATCCCAGAACCAGCCAACTCCAGGAGCAAGTGACTGGCCTCCTGATGCAATGCTGGCAGGCGTGTGACCGCTTCGGTTGGCCTTGGCAGCAGTCATGCACTACAAGGATGGAAGAGGAGCCATGTAGGATTTGGAGAAGAAGCTACCAATCCATACTGATCCTCTTTCTTCTGTGGGGTGGGTTATTGCATGGAAAATGGCAGCCAGGAAGCCAGAGACCCCATTTTGTGACCTCTGAACTCATTTCTCCATCTGAATTATGACAAGAAGCCCTGACAGAGCATATGAACATCATAGGAAACATGGGATTCCAGGCACTGGGCATCAGAGCCAGTCAGTTTTGTAGTCAGGGGTGCTTAATCAAGTACCTATGTGTACTAGATACTAAAGGAACAGTCAGTAGGAACAGTCAGCTTCCCTGGCTGTTCAGGGCTCAGAATCTAAGGGGGAACAGTGTTGCTAAGTGGAGAAGAGGTCTCCACGGCAGTGGTGCCTTGTGATAGCAGGGTTTAATTTAATTTGGAAGTTCCCTAAGGAAACAATTAGAGCTCAAGTTTACAGGAGGAGTGTACTAGTTACATTTCTATTGCTGGTGACCAGACACATGACCAGGGCAACGTCTAAAAAGAAAGCACTTATTTGGAGCTGAAAGCTTTAGATGGTTAGTTAGAGCCCATAAGCATCATGCTGGTGAGCACAGCTGCAGGCGGGCAAGCATGGCGCATGAGCAGGACCTGAAAGCTTACATCTTGGTCTACAGCTCTGAGGCAGAGAGAACTAACTGGAAATGACGTGAGCCTTTGAAACCTAAAAGCCACCCTGAGTGACTCAAGTCCTCCAACAACACCACACCTCCTAATTCTTTCCAGATAGTTCCGCCAACTAGAGACCAAGTATTCAAATATACGAACCTACGGGGACTGTTCCCATTCAAACCTTCACAAGGAGTTAACCAAGAGGACATTATTTCAGGCAGAGGGAGCAGTGTATACAGAAACCCTTTGATGACAGCTTTGGTAAAGAAGATCCCAGGCTAACATTCTGGCCCAGAGAAAACAAAGTGTGTGGTGTCTGGGCAGAGCCTAAGGCTCGCATCCTGTATCCTGGGGACAGTGGAAAATCACCAGAGGCAGTTGGGTAGAGTTGGTGACGAACCAGGCCTCCTTCACTGCCTGGGTGGACCTTGCATCAGAAGGAGGGCATGAAGGTGCTCTAGGTCCAAACAAGACAACCATTGGTAAAGGCCTCGGATGCAAGATCTGTTGTTGTTGTTGTTGTTGTTGTTGTTGTTGTTGTTGTTGTTTTTCAAGACAAGGTTTCTCTATGTAAAAGAGCTTTAGCTGTCCTTTACTCGCTTTGTACACTAGGCGGGTCCCGAACTCACAGAGATCTACCTACCTGTGCCTTTTAGTGCTGGTATTAAATAAAAGTGGTGTGCACAATCACACCTAGTGCAAGAGATCTTGAGGAGGGCAAACCAAAGGCTGGCCTACGGCTATGGCTAAACAGGAAGTCCTTGCCTGCCACTCACAGAAGTAGGTTAGAGCCCTAGTACCATCCAAAATAAAATTAAAAAGCCACAAAGATGGCTGTGGACACATGAGACCTGAGACAGTCAAAGATGACTCCAGATACTGATGACCATCTGAGAGCTGCGTGGAGCCCTATAGCCAGACCGAAGTTGTTGAAGAGAGGTAGAAGCAATGAAATCTGAGGTGTAGCAAGATTCTTGAGGAGCTTATGCAGGGAGGAGAGGACTAAGTGAGCAAATTAGTGGCTTTTGTGGGCACAAGTGCTGGGTGCTGAGATCCACCTAGAGTGGCTGCTTCATGGTGTACAGGACTCTTCCACTGAGCCACATGCGTGTGTTTCAAGTTTTTTCTCTATAAGGAGGAGTGTGTATACAAAACTGAAAAGGCCGTCATTGTGACACACACCTTTAATCCCAGCACTCACAAGGCAGAAGCAAGCTGATCTCAGTGAGCTCCAGGACAGCCAGGGCTACATAGACAGAGAGAGGGAGAGACCCTGTCTCAAACAAAAAACCTGTGAGGTGGATGTAATCAAAGACACTCCAAACAAAGACTTAAGTAATCATGCTTCAAACTTGTAGGCGAGCAGGATGGTCGGACCCTGAGCATAGGGCATGGTGGTCAAGGGGGAGGAAGGAACTCCTGGGATACAGGAGAAGAGGGAATTGGTGTAAAGAAGCCAGTCTGCAAACTGCCTCAGGGCCCAAAACTAAACCTCAGGAGGTGGGGGCATTTGGCCAGGGTGAGAAGTGGACAAGCTGTGGCATTTGTGGAGATTTGGAGGACTTAACCAGTTGGTCCTCGGGGTACTAGAAAGGCACTTTGTCAGCTAAGTGTGGTAGCTCACACCTGCAGTACCAACATGAGACCAAGGAGGAGGATTGCTGAGAATTTGAAGCCAGGCTGGGTTGTAACAGTGAGTTCCAAGACAAGTCAAAGTGAATAAACAAACCTGTGACTAAAGCAGCTGGTTGTGGTGGTGTACTCCTGCACTTGGGAAAGCAGGAGGACCAGGCATTCAAGACCAACCTCAGCTCCATAATTCAGGCCAGCTGAGGCTGCATGCCGCCCCGCCCACTCTCAAAACCCAATAACAACAAAATACTTCATCTCAAAGAAAAGAAAAAGAGGCAGGTTGGGCCTGGAGAGATGGCTCTGTGGTTAAGAGCGTGTGTTATCCTTGTAGAGAGCCAAATTTGATTCCCAGCACCCATATGGTTCATGATCATAACACCTGACCCCAAGGACACATGGTAGACATACAGGCAGAACCATCTAGACACACAAAATTTAAAAATCTTTAAAAAACGAAACCAGAAATGGTGGTACACATCTTTAATCCCAGCACTTGGGAGTCAGGCAAGTAGTTCTCTGTATGTTCAAGGCCAACCTGGTCTATAAAGTGAGTTGAGAAGCCAGAGCTATTTCACTAAGAAACCCTGTCTTAAGTTGGGTAGGAGGACATTAAAAACAAAAACCAACCAATGCATCAAAGAAGCCGCATCAGCTGGCCAGGCTTCGGAGTCTGTGTAAGGGCAGGGTCCTAACTGTCCAGTGGAAATGCTGATGGAAGCTTCCCCGTCCACTCTTCAAGTCAGATTTTGGAATAGCACCCTGAGCCACAGCTTTGGCATCTTCATCGTCTTTTCATTGGGTCGATATTAAGAGATCAGCGTGCTTGCAGGTGACACAGGTGAATTTCTCAGTGCAGGTGTGCTCTGTCCTTCCTGCTCTAGTGACTGTGGCCACATAGACAGCTGAGCCAAAGAAGAACATGTGCTGTGTTGATGCCAAGTGCAGTCGACAGTGTTTCTGTTTCTTTCTGCTTCCTAGGTCGGGATTTCTCTCATGACGACACCTTGGATGTTCCAACCCAAGTGGAGCTGCTTATCAAGCAAGCAACATCCCACGAGAACCTCTGCCAGTGCTACATTGGCTGGTGAGTGCCCTGGGAAAGAAGCTTCATTGGCCTTGGGGGCTGAGAGGGGGGCATGGGGAGCAGCCCCAGCGTTCATACAAATCCCAGCAGAAGTAAGAAACAGGCATCCCAGCACTGGGAGCTAGGCAGAGGCAGATGGATCGCTGTGAGTTCAAGGCTAGCCTAGTCTACAAGTTGAGTCCAGGACAGCCAAGGCTACACAGAGAAACCTTGTCTTGGAAAAACAAAACAAAACAAAAGTTTGAAAGCTTTCCCAGGCTGTAGTCTGACTTGTTCCTTTTTTTTTTTTTTTTCTTTTTCTGTTTTTTAATTAAAAGACCTCATTGTGACTTAATGTGAGCCAGTCTCCCTATGATTGGCAAATTCTTTTTTTTTTTTTTTTTATTGGCAAATTCTTAAATTTCTTTTATAGTAATTTTATGTCATCTATATATATTACCAAAGGTTGTTTTAGGCAGACTAACTTTGTTATTAATTTTTTATTTTCTGGAGGCAATGTCCTGTAGATTACATATAGACAGAAGCCTGCACTCTGCCTGTTGCCAAAGCTACTGTTTCTGAGTTTGCTGAAGGGCAGCTGTGTCACGAGAATGCTGGGGCTGTCTAACTTTTTTGCAGTTTCCACGGTCACCATGGCAAGGAAGAGCCTCAAATAGAGCCAGACAATTTACTTCCTTTGAGAGGAGAAATAATTTTCTGGGGAAAAGACACAAATGAATCATCATGTTAAAAGTCCCCCCTCTCCCCGCCCCCCCCCCACCAAATGCAGCATGTAGAGATCAGAAACTCAGGGTGAAAGACAGAGCGATGGTGAGAACAGCACTGACGTAGCTGTGCTGGGCTGTGCCAAGCAACTTCATGGCTCTCGCAGCTTTTCACTAGTCATGGCTGTGCCAAGCATGGTGGCACTGCCTTCAATGCCAGCACTGAGGATGAAGAGGCAGGCGCATCTCTTACGTTCCAGCCAGCCAGAACTACAAGGGTAAAACCATGTCTCAAATATAATTAAGCCAGCAGTGAGGACCCTCTTGAAGCCTCAAACCCAGAGATGAAAAGATGATTTGGTGGAGTGGCCATAAAGGACAGTTATGGGTTATGTCTCTTTAAAGGTTTGCAGTCTCTGAAACCTTTATCAAGTCTCGTGATAAAACTGCTATAAGCCAGGCATGGCGGCGCCCGCCTCTAATCCCAGCACTTGGGAGGCAGAGGCTGGTGGATCACTGTGAATTCAAGGTCAGCCTGGTCTACAAAACCAGTCCAGGACAACCAAGGCTATATAAAAAAAACCCTGTCTTGAAAAGCAAAAACAAAAAGTGTTTAGGGGCTGGAGAGATGGCTCAGAGGTTAAGAGCACTGGCTGCTCTTCCAAAAGTCCTGAGATCAGTTCCCAGCAACCACATGGTGACTCACAACCATCTAGAATGAGATCTGGTGCCCTCTTCTGGCCCGCAGGTGTACAGGCAGGCAGGACACTATATACATAATAAGTCTTTTTTTTTTTTTTTTTTTAAGTTATGGTTATAATTGGCAGGATGCCTTATTTATCTGTAATTCTTTTGGATTTTTGTTGTCACTCCAGAGATGCAGAAGGGCACAGGAAAAGTCAGAGCAATGACTAGAGAGAGAAAGGTGAAGAGAAAGATTTATAATCCTGGAGAGTCTGGGCAGACATTTGAGAGAGGGGGCAGACGTGTCTCTCTGGAACATCAGGGCATTAGCCCTGGACTGGAGATGTTGACTGAGTCCCTCGGCTCTGATGACTGACCATGTCTTTGCTGTCTACTTTCCTAGGTGTCCCTTCTGGTAACTGAGGCCTGGCAAACCACGTCATCTCTTCAGAGGCTTTTGTGCCTTGGTCTGTGCTTCCAGTGGACTGAAACCGTGGTCATAAAGTTGGACTTTGTTTTGTATTTTGAAATGTATATGAAAACAACTACTGTATATTCAAAGTTGGTTTGAACCAACCTCCTAGCTGCTGTTGAAAAGATACTGTCAGAAGCTCAAGGCTTGATTAGGTTCTCGGGACAGTGAAACACAGTGATCTACAGAAAGCAAGCCTTCATTTTTGGGAGAACAGAAGATGGGTAACTGAGAAATACGGGTTTTGACTTAATTTACAAGAGAACTCATCATAAGCATTTGCTGACAGAATAATCTGGTTGATCCTCTCACCCTGGGGCCTGGAGGCCACTGAGCAGGGACTCCACCAGCAAGGACACAGACTTCGGCACTCCACCTGTCCTGTTACCTCACCAGTCCCTGGACAGCAGTGGCAATGTTTGCAGGATAGGCAGAGTGAGCGAGAAGATCGGTCTCCTGCTTGACCCCGATGCTGAAACTCAGAAGACCTGGCCTTCCAGGAGGGGCGTTTGCTCAGATGCCTGGCCACTGTGGATGAGTGGCTGCGCCAAGGATCTCGCTGGCCCTGCTGTGTTCAGTGAGGAATGGATACATTGTGTTTGCAGCAAGGGCTCAGAGCACAGATGTTGTGGAGGTGCTGATCACAGAGGGACACACTAGAACAGGTTGTGTATTATGAGCAAAGTAAATATCCAACTAAATACACGAAGTATAACGTGAAGCCACATCTAAACACCATGTTGTATCTGAGTAATTTTTGTGCCAATAAACGACATCAGAATTTTAAAAACATGTATGACTGGCTTTCTGTTCATTTTGTAAATTCTTTGAGTTTTGGATAAAACTCAGTGGTAGGCCACTAGCCAACAGGCACAGGTCCTCAGGTCACACAAAATAAAAGGGACCCCAGGTACAGAAGCCTACACCATTTCATTCCAGCACTACAGAGGCCAGGACGTGGAAACAGGCAGGCATGGATCTTTTGAGTTTCAGGGCAGCCAAGACTACACAGGAACGGTCCTGTCTCGATAAATACACCACCACCAACATATGTATGTATGTATGTGTTTGTCTGTATGACATATGTATACAGGTGCCCATGTCAGCCAGATGAAATGATCTGCTCCCTTAGCACTTGAGTTGCAGGGATTATAAACGTCAGGCCTGGGTGCTGTGGTCCTCTAGAAAAACAGCCAGTGTTCTTAACTGCTTGCCGGGCGTGGTGGCGAACACCTTTATTTTAGTACTCAAGAGGCCAGCCTGGAGCCGGGCGTGGTGGCGCAGGCCTTTAATCCCAGCACTTGGGAGCTAGAGGCAGGCGGATAGCTGTGAGTTCAAGGCCAGCCTAGTCTACAAAGTGAGTCCAGGATGGCCAAGGCTACACAGAGAAACTCTGACTCAAAAACTCAAAAAAAAAAAAAAAAAGAGAGAGAGAGAGAGAGAGAGGCCAGCCTGGTCTACAAAGAGTTCCAGGACAGCTAGGGCTACACAGGGAAACCCTATCTCGAAAAATAAACGCACATCATGCCATCTGCTTAAAAGCATGGTGACACACACACTTAATCCCAGCACTCAGGGAGAGAGGCAGCGGCGGTCGGATCACTGTGCGTTGGGACAGCCAAGATACAAAGAGAAACCCCGCCTCGAAAAAACAAACAACAAAAATCGATATGTCCTTCCCACACTCGCCCAATTATTTTAAACTTAAATTGGAAAAGTCTAACCCAAATGTGCTTATGAACGCCCTTAACTCCAGCACTTGGGAGGCTGAGGCAGGCGGATCTCTAAGTTCAGAGTCTAGCAATTAATGGCCTAAACTACCAGGACTAGAAATGAAGAGCTAACTTTAAATATGATTAAAATTGTATCCTCCCCCAGTACTACCCTAGACCACAGGCTTGTTAGGATGCTACAAAGCTACATTTCTCTATTGTGATACTGTGAGCCAAGCGCACAAATAAAACGAGACGCGCATGCGCACTGCGCCCATCTCGGGTCCGGCGGAATGATCTCGCGAGAAGAGCCGCCCTAGGACAAAAAGATGGCGCCTCCCAGTCCCCGGGAGCATCAAGCCGCGCCAGCGACCAACGCCACCAATACTGACGCTGAGATGGTGCTGCCCGGTTTCCCCGACGCAGACAGCTTCGTGAAAGTGAGTTCGCGGGCCCTGGGGGCTCTCTGTTCTAGCCGGAAACGGGTCGGGGGCTGCAGGCTTCCGGCGCCTGTCACGGCGGCCGGACGGCGCGCAACGAGAATGGCTGCGGGGGAGCGGGAACAGAGGGCGCCGCGCTTCCGGTGTGAGCGCGTGCCGCTTCCCGAGTAAAGCCTTGTCTTGCGCCCTTAGAAGGGTGTCCTCCTCATCCACGTGGCGCACCCTGCACTACCTCTCCCGAGGGGCCCCACAGCTGGACGGCTCTCCCGCCCGTTGCTCTCTTCTCCTGATGTGCAAACATCTGTAACCCCTGTCTCTTGGATTGACTGTCACCCGTCACAGCTGCCATCCACTCTCCTCCAAGAGCCAAAGCACATTTACTAGGACCTCTTGAGAAGAAGCAAGACGTTGGGGTGGGAGGGGGGGGTTGGCTGGTTGGTTGCTTGGTTGGTTTTAGTTTTTCGAGATAGGGTTTCTCTGTTTTAGCTCTGGGTGTCCTGGAATTCGCTCTGTAGACCAGGCTGGCCCCGAACTCACAGAGATCCGCCTGCCTCTGCCTCGCCGAGTGCTGGGATTAAACCGGTTTAGAGTTGTTATTTAAATTCTTTGTTCACAAAATTCACAGCGCTGTCCTTAGGCCTTCACACTCTACTACTGCGACATTGCGACACTTTAATACAGTTCCTCATGTTGTGGTGACTTCCAACCATAAAATTTCCGTTGCTACTTCATAATTCTAATTTTGCTGTTGTTATGAATTGTAATGTACATATCTGATATGAAGGATATCTGATATCCACAGGTTGAGAACCACAGCCTTAAACATCCATCCCTCCTTCTACTCCCCCCCACACACCCAAGCTTTTCAAGACAGGGTTTCTCTGTGTAGACAGGCTGGCCTCCAGTTCACAGTAATCTGCTGACTCTGCCTCCCAGTGTGCTGGGATTAAAGACATGTGCCCCCACACCCCGGTAAACACCCCCCCTTTTTTTTTTAATTTTATGTACATTGGTGTTTGACTGCATGTATGTGAGGGTGTTGGATCCCCTGAAGCACGAGTCACAAACAGTTGTGAGCTGCCATGTAGGTGCTGGGAATTGAACCCAGGTCATCTGGAAGAGCAGTCAGTGCTCTTAACCACTGAGCCATCTCCCCAGCCCTAAACAAATGTCAGCCATTTCAGATTGTTTCCCATTGCTTCACAACAGTCTACCTAAACCACTATAAAATGGTCATCTGAAGTGTCTAAACTGTGTATTGTTGGTGTGTGTGCATCAAAACCACAAAAGGATAGTAAATTATCATTAAAAGCTCTTGAGTCTGTACCAGGCAATGTTCTAAGTGATTTTAGTAGCTCATTTAATCCTCATAATAACTTATGACTTGGTGCCTTTTACGATACCCATTTTTCGGAGGAATAAACTAAATACCTTGCTTCAAATCACAGTTCATAATTATCAGAACCAAGACTAAAATAAAACCAGGCCATAATAAACCTGATTCATCTTAGGATGGAATGTAGCTCGGTTAGTAGGTGGTTGCCCAGAATATATGAAGGCAGGGGTCTCATTCGTGGCACCACATACACACCTGTAATTCCAGCACTTAGGAGGTGGAGGCCAGAGGGTCAGAAATTCAAAGTCATTTTCAGACTACAAATGAGGTTGAGCCCAGCCTGGGCTAAGATATTATCTGTGGAGAAAAAAAAAAAAGACAACAGGGCTAGGGGTCTGGCTTAGTTGGTAGAATGCTTGTCTGTCCTGAAGTCGTGGGTTTGACTGCCAACACCACATGAACAGATGTGGCCCTGCCTGTCATAGGGAGGTAGAGACCAGGCTCTAAGTCATTCTTGGCTCCATTGTGAGTGATAGGTGAACCTGAAAAACAGTCTTTGGTTATTTTATTTTTATTAGGGGGGAAGGGGGAGAAAAATGTGAGCCACATGTATGCTGATACTCATAGAGGCCAAAGGAGGCCTTTGGAAGCCCCGGAGCTGGAGTTGCAGGTGGTGGAGGGCAGCCCTGTGTGGGTGCTGGGAACGGAACCCATATCCTGTGCAGGAGCTAAGCACTCTTAACCCTGAGCCATCTCTCATCTCCCTGGGATATTATCTTTTAAATCTGTTTTTAATTTTTGCTGGATGAATAGGAATCCATGTTTATTTTTTAAATATATTTCATTAATTTTTCATATTACATCTCAATTGTTATCCCATCCCTTGTATCCTTCCATCCTCCCTCCCTCCCATTTTCCCCCTACTCCTCTCCCCTATGACTGTGACTGAGGGGGACCTCCTCCCCCTGTGTATGCTCATAGGGTATCAAGTCTCTTCTTGGTAGCCTAATATCCTTCCTCTGAGTGCCACCAGGCCTCCCCATCCAAGGGGCGTGGTCAAATATGGGCACCAGAGTTCGTGTGAAAGTCAGACCCCACTCTCCACTCAACTGTGGAGAATGTCCTGTCCATTGGGTAGATCTGGGTAGAGGAATCCATGTTTAAAATGTGTCTTTTTCTCTGGATTTTTCAGTTTGCACTTGGGTCGGTAGTGGCAGTTACCAAGGCATCCGGGAGCCTGCCACAGTTTGGGGACGAGTATGATTTTTACCGAAGTTTTCCTGCCTTCCAGGCATTTTGTGAAACACAAGGAGACAGGTTGCTTCAGTGGTAAGTTTATTATGTTGATTGAAAGAAACAAACGAAAAAAAAAAAAATCATTTTTTTTTCAATGGCAGGAAAATAATGAGCATGATGGGGCCCTTACGTCTAAATCCCAGTACCAACCAACAAAAAGCACTGGCTGAACGCCGGTAACCAGGACGGGCATGAGGCTGGGGATTGGAGACTAGCAGCTCACTATGGAGCCCTGGCTGGCCTAGAACTTGCTGTGTGGACCAAGCTAGCCTTGAAAATCTTAGAGATCAAGCTTCCTCTACCTCCTGAGTGCTAAAGTATAATGTGAGCTGTCACACCCAGCATCATCTGTGACCGTTAAAAAAAAATAAATTTAGAGTCTGCAAGATAACTCAGTGGGTAAAAGGCACCTAGTGCCCCTAACGCCAAACCTGACAACTTGTCCCCGAGACTCATGTCTGGAGGGAGAGAACCCACTCCTGCAGGTTGTCCTCTGACCTTTACACACGGGCAGAGGCACTCACACATACGCATACAAAATGCTTATTTGTTTGCTTATTTAAAAAGTCTTTTTTTGAGCCGGGCAGTGGTGGTGCACGCCTTTAATCCCAGCACAGGGAGGCAGAGGCAGGTGAATCACTGTAAGTTCAAGGTCAGCCTGGTCTACAAAATGAATCCAGGACAGCCAGGGCTACACAGAGAAACCCTGTCTCAAAAAACTGCTGGCAGTGGTGGTGCACACCTTTAATCCCAGCACTCGGGAGGCAGAGGCAGGTGGATCTCTGAGTTCAAAAGCCAGCCTGATGTGTAGAGCAAATACAACAGCCATGGCTATAATTTCTCATATATTAATTGTTCAAGGAAATTACCTTAACATTAATATTTTATTGAGAAATGGTTTATCTCAGTAAAATGCTCAGGTTGGTTTTAAACTCGCTGTGGCCCAAGCCTTCCAAGAAACCAGTATCACACGCCTGCACCACCAGGCCTGCCTTGGGCTCCTGTCTCTTAAAGGTTGCTGTGAGGGCGTGTATTTGATTAGTTTCATCCAGAGTGCTGGGAACGTTTGAGCCAAGCCCTCTGAGGTGTTTTCCCAGATGGTAGACTGGTGGACTAAAAGGCACACGTGCTAAGCCTCGTTTTCCTTCTTTAGCATGAGTAGGGTGATGCAGTACCATGGGTGTCGCAGCAACATCAAAGATCGCAGTAAAGTGACTGAATTGGAGGACAAGTTCGATTTACTAGTTGATACCAACGATGTGATTTTGGAGAGAGTGGTGAGTGTTTGTCCACATAGCGAACTAACAAATAAAAAACTCAAATATTAGCTAGGCGTGGTGGCACATGCTTTTAATCCCAGCCCTGCGGAGGCAGAGGCAGGTAGATCTTTGTGAGTTCTAGGGCAGCTTGGTCTGCAAAGAGAGTCCAGGACAGCCAAGGCTACACAGAAACTCTGTCTCAAAAAACCAAAAAAAGAAAAAAAAAGAAAAGCCTCAAGGAGAAGTACTGGCGTTGTGGGAAATGAGAAGGGAATGAGTACAGCCAGGCCTAGTGCGGTGCTGGATCTCAGCACTAGGGAAACAGGCAGATCAGGCTCAGGGATGCCTATGAGTCCCAGGCCAACTTGGGACTCTTACACAGCAAGAGCTTATCTCGGTATATAATTATGGGATATGGGGGCTGGAGAGACGGCTCAAAGGTTAAGAGCACTGGCTGCTCTTCCAGAGGTCCTGAGTTCAATTCTCAGTAACCACATTGTGGCTCACAACCATCTATAATGAGGTCTAATGCCCTCTTCTGGTGTGCAGGCAGAACACTGTGTACATAATAGATAAATCTTAAAAGAAAAAAAAACGTTATGGGTATGTACACCTGCATGCCAGTGTCCATGGAGGCCAGAGGTCTCGGGGCTCACTGGAGCTGGAGTTATAGACATAGGTGTCAGAGAAGAGCTCCATACATGATGTCTCCAGCCCCCATCCATGGTTTGTTTGTTTGTTTGTTTGTTTGTTTGTTTTTGAGACAGGGTTTCTCTGTGTATCCTTGGCTGTCCTGGACTCGCTTTGTAGACTAGGCTGTCCTCGAACTCACAGTGATCCGCCTGCCTCTGCCTCTGCCTCCCGAGTGCTGGGATTAAAGGCGTGTGCCACTACACCCGGCTTTCATGCTTTATTAAGTTTTTTAGCTCTGGAGAGATGGCTCAGCAGTTAAGAGCACTGGCTGCTCTTCTAGGGGACCCAGGTTCAATTCCCAGCACTCAGATGGCAGTCCACAACTATCCATAACTCCTGCTCCAGAGCGTCCAACACCCTCTCACACACATACATGCAAGTAAAACACTGATACATATACAAATTTAAAATTTTAATTCGCAGGTTAAAATTCTAAATCCTTACAGTGTACGAATATTTTAATACATAGGTTTACTTACTCTTTTAAATTTATTCATTTTTATTTTATGTGCATTGGCATTTTGCCTGCATATGTAACTGTGTGGGGGTCAAATTCGTTGGAACTGGAGTTACAGACAGTTGTGAGATGCCATGTGCGTGCTGGGAATTGAACTCAGGTCCTCTAGAAGAAGAGCCAGTACTCTTTACCACTGAGCCATCTCTCCAGCCCCTCCCTACTCTTTCATGTACATATTAACCACATATTTCTGTAAGTTCATTTCTTGAAAATGTCAGGTAGTTAAGCCTGTCAAGAGCAGATCCTAACCCAGTCCCTCGTCTCCTCACAGGGTATACTGCTGGATGAAGCCTCGGGTGTGATCAAGCATCAACAGCCTGTTCTCCCTGCAGGGCTGCAGGGCCCCAAAACAATAGTGTCAAGCTGGAACCGGAAGGTGAGCGCTGCTCCGCAGGTGGCTGAGTAGAGCTCCTGATAAGGGTTTTACATACTGCACGTAGCCGGGCACTCCCCACCCTCACATGGCCTCACCAGCACACAGCCCACCTACCCCTTCTCCATGTGGCACTTGAACCCACACGTGCAGTAACATTCCTGGGATGGTCCCATCTCGTCAGAAGACAAGTTGGAATTTCCTTTCCTACATCATCAAGTTGCTGTGTTTTAGTTGATCCGTATGTGTTGACTGTAGGCAGGAGAATACGGCAAGAAAGCAAAATCAGAGACTTTCCGACTGCTGCATGCAAAAAACATCCTCCGACCTCAGCTCAGATTTCGAGAGAAGATTGACAACTCCAACACACCATTTCTCCCTAAAATCTTTGTCAAGCCCAATGCAAGGAAACCTCTCCCTCAGGGTAAGTGGTGGCTTCGAGTCCTTCCCTTTGGCACAAAAGCCTGGAAGAGGTGGAGTCTCCACTTGCAGGTTTCTTTCCTCAGAGGAGCCCATCACCCCCTCCTTTTCCTAAGCTAGAAAGCTTACAAGTGCATCCTCATGTGTGTGATGGTCGCTTGTCACTGCTTGGGTCTCCAGCTCTCTCAAAGGAAAGGCGGGAGCGCCCCCAGGATCGTCCTGAGGACCTGGATGTACCCCCTGCGCTGGCAGATTTCATCCATCAGCAGAGAACCCAGCAGGTTGAGCAGGACATGTAAGTGCGTGGGTCTGTCTTTCTTTCCCCTCACCTTTCTGCTCCAGTGTTCTCCTTTATTGTTCGTAGAAAGGGCCGTACATGATTCAGGCTGACCTTGAACTGCTGCTTTTATCTCAAAGTACTGAGATTATGTCACTATACCTGGCCCGTCATACCATTTTTTTTTTAAAAAAGTGTGTGTGTGTGTGTGTGTGTGTGTGTGTGTGTGTGTGTGTTAGTGTGTTAATGTGTGTGTGTTAGTGCGGCTGGCACCGGGGCTTGCTTGTGCTGGACAAGCATGGGAGCAGCCAGGCCTGGGCCCCAACCCCAGGGAGCAGCCAAGCCCCAGCCCCAACCCCAGCCACCTCAGCATTTGCTTATGCACATTGTATCTGAGCGCTGTGTCCTGAATCATGGAATCAACCTAAAGACTGTGTTGTGTTCACTCAGGTTTGCACATCCTTACCAGTATGAACTCGATCACTTCACCCCACCTGACTCAGTGCTGCAGAAGCCACAGCCCCAGGTTAGTGCCCAGACTTGGTTGCGGAGCTGGTACTCGTCCTGCAGTAGCTGTAGGGGGCTGGGGGCTGGGGCCATCCCTTAGATGAGCATTCATCTTGTACTTTTGTAAGGTTGGTTTTTAACGTGATACTCTCTGTGCCCCTTCCTTGATACAGTTATACAGACCTGTGGAGGAAACACCCTGCCACTTTGTATCTTCCCTGGATGAGCTTGTGGAGCTCAATGAGAAGCTCCTGGGTTGTCAGGAGTTTGCAGTGGACCTAGAGGTACCTTGTAACTTGAGTGAAATCCTCATTCTCCTGTGAGTTCAGCTACTTAGGTTGCCTCAAGTTAATCAGTCTCTCTCTTTTTTTTATATATGTGGGGGCCTGAGACATGTATTGCATTTATGTCAGGCTGGCTTTAAAATGACTGTATTGCCTTGTTTTATTTTTATTTTTCTCTAAAAAAAACTAGTCGTGTAACTTCTATAGCTGACTTTTAAAAACTGATGGAGGAGGGTTATGGGTATAGCTCTGTGCAAGATTCTTTGGTTTCCTCCCCAGAATAAAAGTGAAAAGGAGAAGGGACGCCTGTAGCCTAGCCCTCCCTGAGCTCCCTCTCTCTGCTGCAGCACCACTCCTACAGAAGCTTCCTAGGACTGACCTGCCTGATGCAAATTTCCACCCGAACGGAAGACTTCATCGTTGACACCCTAGAGCTTCGAAGTGACATGTACATTCTCAACGAGAGCCTCACAGACCCCGCCATCGTCAAGGTCAGCCATTCTGGCTCCTGCCCGAGGGAAAAACCATGTCCTCTTCCACCTTGAGGTCCCGCATGCTTATCTGCTTGGTTCTCGACCCCGTGGGGGCCTTTTCGATGTAGCTTGTGCTATGCACTGATATAAATCATGTCAGTGGCTGTTCAGTGAGCCCAGTCAATTGAATTGCTTGTACTTAAGGACACACTTGGAGCTAATAGGGTTCCTTACCCACACATGGCCTAAAAGCAGTTGCAGCCTTTAACAGTACAGTTAGCAAACACAACGGATGCCTGTGGCCTGAGTGAAATAAGCACTTAAAACAATACATATCCTGGGCTGGGGATGGAATCCAGTGTAGCGTGCTTGTCTAGCGTGTGCAAGTCCCAGGGTTGAATTCCTGCCAGCGTTCTGATAACCTAGAGGCGGGGCTAAGTAAGGAGACAGACAAGTAGCCTGGTGTTGGTGTGAACTGCATAGTCTGTGTTTTCAGGTCTTCCATGGTGCCGACTCCGACATAGAGTGGCTACAGAAAGACTTTGGACTCTATGTGGTGAACATGTTTGACACACATCAGGCAGCCCGGCTTCTCAACCTGGCTCGTCATTCGCTTGATCATCTGCTGAGACTCTACTGCGGTGTGGAGTCAAACAAGCAGTACCAGCTGGCAGACTGGAGAATACGGTCAGTCTGCCTGTGGTAGAGAGGTGCAGGTAGCAGGAGAAGGTCTATTGACTTGGAAGCCTGGTCCAACTTGGTCACTTTCGAGATAGCCAATACTTCCCTGAGCATTTCTTCAGTTGCACATGCCATATTTTTTGTTTTTTGAAACAGAATTTCTCTGTGTAGCCCTGACTGTCCTGGAACTCATTCTAAACCAGGAACTCAAGAGAGAACCGCCTGCCCCTGCCTCACAGGTGCTCAGATTAGAAGCATGCACCACCACTGCCAGGCATCAGACATAAAATATAAAAAGGAAAATGTATTTGAACTGATGATACAGTCCCAATATGAGAAGAAAATTAGTAACATTTGAAAGCCACTTTATTATTAAGCTATTACCCTCCTCACAGCACTTAGTGTTTGCTCACTTTTCATAGCGGAGGTAAGGAAGCACAGAGAAGCTAGGCCATGGTGACGCACCTGTAACCCCAGCACTCAGGGAGGCAGAGGCAGGTGGATCTCTGAGTTCAAGGCCAGCCTGGTCTGCAGAGTGAGACCCAGGACAGCCAGGGCTACATACACAGAGAAACCCTGTCTTGGAAAAAAAACAACAGAAATCACAGGGTAAGAACAGATAGGAGCTGCAGGGCACCCCAGAACTGTAGCACCCTAATTTTAACCATAACATTACTGCCTTACTGCCCCATGTTAAATAATGGTTGGTCTTTCTGAGATGCAGGAAGTGTCCATGTGCCGTTGGGAAGGAAAGATCTTTGGAATGAGAAAGGGGCCAAGAAAGTCTGTCACCAGCACATACAGTCTGGAGTGCTTTCCCTGTGACAGCCACTAAAGCTGTGTCTCTCTTGCAATTCTAGCCCTCTGCCAGAAGAGATGCTAAGCTATGCCCGGGATGACACCCATTACTTGCTCTATATCTATGACCGAATGAGGCTGGAGCTCTGGGAGAGAGGCAACGACCAGCCTGTGCAGTTGCAGGTGGTGTGGCAGCGGAGCAGGGACATCTGCCTCAAGGTACCACGTCACCACAGCTACACAGACCCCAACACAGCTACACAGACCCCAGCGCTCAAGCTGTTTCTGACGGAGTTCCTCTGCTTATTTTCTCTAAGTTAGCAAGAGCAAAGAATTGGCTCTTGGGGCTGAAGGGCTGGTTCAGTGGGTAGGAGTACTTGCTGCTCTTCCAGAGACCAGTGTTCAATTCCCAGCAGCTCACAACTGTCTACAGCTCTAATTCCTCACACAGACATACGCAAGCAAAACACCAGTGCACACTAAAATCCCACCACTCGGGAGGCAGAGGCAGATGGGTCTCTGTGGATTCGAGGCCAGCCTGGTTAGAGTGCCAGGATCTAAAGAAATCCTGTCTTGGGCCGGGCGTGGTGGTGCAGGCCTTTAATCCCAGCACTCAGGAGGCAGAGGCAGGCGGATCGCTGTGAGTTTGAGGCCAGCCTGGTCTACAAAGTGAGTCCAGGATGGCCAAGGCTACACAGAGAAACCCTGTCTCGAAAAACCAAAAAAAAAAAAGAAAGAAAGAAAGAAATCCTGTCTTGAAAAAAGAGGGGGTGGGGGAGCAGGACTCTTTTACACATATGAGTCTTTCTCCTGTCTTCTTTTTCTTCACCCTTGTCTCCCACCCTCCTTAATTGTCCCCACTTCCTTTTTCTGAAAGCCTTCTGCTTTCAGTGCAATTGTATTCCATTACTGACTTCTCTTCCCCTCAAGATTGCTTCTCTCATCTACTGTGATGACCACACACATTGGTCTAAGTCTAGGTTTTACATACATGGGAAGGCTTACAGTAGCTGTCCAGTATCTGGCTTATTTTAACATGGTGATCTTAAGTTCCCTCTGTAATCCCACAGATGTCACAATTTCTTCATTTTCCTTTATGGCTGAATAAAATTCCATTCTGAAAGGATGGCTTAGTGGATAAAGTGCTTGCTACCAGAACCCGATTAAAAAAGCAAACAAACAAGCAGGGGGGTGGGGGGCGCGGCACACACCTTAAATCCCAGCACTTGGGAGACAGGGGCAGGTGGATCTCTGAGTTCAAGGCCAGCCTGGTCTGCAGAGTGAGTCTGGGACAGCCAGGGCTACACAGAGAGACCCTGTCTTGAAAGGCCCCCCCCCCAAAACAAACAAACTGGAGTTGGGGATTTAGCTCAGTGGTAGAGTGCTTGCCTAGCAGAGCCCTGGGTTCAGTCCTCAGATGGGGGGGTGGGGATGACAACATAGAAAACAATGTGGGGGTGGTGGAGAGATGGCTCAGCAGTTAAGGGCACTGACTGTTCCTCCAGAGAACCCAGGTTCAAATCCCAGCACCCACACGGCAGCTAACAACTGTCTGTATCTCCAAGATCTGATGGTCCCGCATGGACATAAATATAGACAAAAACACCAACACACATAAAGTAAAGGGAAATTTAAAACAAAAACCAATGCTGGGCTTGGCATGGTGGTGCACGCTTTTAGTCTCAGCACTTGGGAGGCAGAGGCAGGTGGATCTCTGTGGGTTCGAGGCCAGCCTGGTCTACAGAGGTGTCCAAGACAGCCAAGGCTACAGTAGTTGCTCTGTCAGAGGGCCCTGGTTTGATTTCCAGCATTTGCATGATGGCTCATGACTGTCAGTAATGCCTCCATGGGCACCAGGTACAAATGTGGTACACAGACTTGGCAGGCAAAATACCCAAACACGTAAACTAAATAAATATTTTGCAAGCCATTCCCTGTTGGTGCACACCTTTTCAGAGGCAAAGCAGGCTGATCTCTGAGTTAAGGCCTGCCTGGTCTACAGTGAGTTAAAAAGACAGCCAAGGCTACACAGAAATGCTGGCTTGAAAAAACAACAACAGTAATAATTATAATAATTGCATTTTCCTGATGGTGAGGAATATTGAACGTTTTTTGTTTGGTTTGTTTTTGTTTTTGAGACACGGTTTCTCTGCGTAGCCATTATAGACCAGGCTGGCCTCGAACTCACAGAGATCTGTCTGCCTCTGTCTCCCAGAGTGCGGCATTTTGGTTTTTCAAGTCAGGCTTTCATTGTGTCACCTTTGTAGACCAGGCTGTCTTGAAACTAACAGAGATCTCCTGCCTCTGCCTTTGAAGTGCTGTGATTAAAGGTCTTTCAGTTCTTTTTCTTTTGGTTTTTGAGACAGTTTCTGTGTAGCTTTGGCTGTCCTAGACTCACTTTATAGACCAGGCTGACCTCGAACTCCTAGAGATTTGCCTGCTGCCTCCCAACTGCTGTGATTACAGGCGTGCCCAACCACACCTGGCAGTTTTTCAGGTTTTTTGTTGTTGTTGTTTTTCGAGACAGGGTTTCTCTGTGTAGCCTTGGCTGTCCTGGAGCCCACTCTGTACACCAGGCTGGCCTCGAACTCACAGCGATCTGCCTGGCTCTGCCTCCCGAGTGCTGGGATTAAAGGCATGCGCCACCACCGCCCGGCAGTTTTTCAGTTCTTTACGAAAAGGTCTGAGTAGGTAACTCACACTGGCCTCTGGCTTGTAGTAGTCCTGTGTTAGCTTCCTAAGTGAGCCACCAAACCCAGTTTTACTCTTGTCCTTTAATGAAAGAGAAAAGCATTTTGAAGAGCCCAGGGCACAGTCTTTTATCCCATTGAACCTCTTTTTTTTTTTAAACAATGTTGAGAATCGAGCCGGGCGTGGTGGCACACGCCTTTAATCCCAGTGAGTTCGAGGCCAGCCTGGTCTACAAACTGAGTCCAGGATGGCCAAGGCTACACAGAGAAACAGAGAAACCCTGTCTCGAAAAACCAAAAAAAAAAAAAAACAACCAATGTTGAGAATCAAACCAGGGCTTCATGCACGTTGGGCAGTGATGGCCACTGAGCCTTTCCCCGATTCTCACTGATCTCAAATATTCTCTGACATTTTGCAGAAATTTGTCAAGCCTGTCTTTACTGACGAGTCCTACCTTGAGCTGTATCGCAAGCAAAAGAAACACCTGAACTCCCAGCAGCTGACAGCCTTTCAGCTGCTCTTTGCCTGGAGGGATAAAACAGCTCGCAGGGAGGATGAGAGCTACGGGTGAGGGATGATGCTGATGGCCCTGTTGGTCCAATTATGGAGGCTGGCTGCTATCTCCTGTGTTGTAGTGTTCAGCGGACCTTGCTACTTGAATTTAATGTGATCCCGTTGTGTCTTGTTCCAGATATGTTCTGCCAAATCACATGATGCTGAAGATAGCCGAGGAGCTGCCTAAGTAAGTCTCAGGGCCGAATGACATGCGCGCTCAGCCCTTCCCAGCGGGCACTGAGTGCCACTGCCCAAGGCTGTGCTCAGGAGAGGGTAGTACTCCAAGCTCAGAAGGCAGCGAGGCCCAGGGAGCCACAGTCCCTGCCTGAGGGCTCCTGGGGAAGAGCTGAAACTGAACTGGCGTATCCACAGCCACTCCTGCAGTCCCTTAGAGAGGGAAGTGTCCTGAGTTCTTTCCTGTGTCTCGCCAAATTAAAGCCTCATAGTTTTTAAGCATTTTGTAATATTAGTTGGAGCATAAACAGGAGTAAGAAATTGGAAATCAGCTTTTTTTGCGGCTTGTCTCCAGCTCTCAGAATCTAAGACAGCCAAAGGAAAGAGTGGGCTGAGAATTGGCACCGCAGAGATTACATGTGCAGGTGGCTGGCCTGCGCTGGTTCATGTAACCTCTTAGTCCATCTGGCCTTTGTATGGGGGGATGGGTGGAGACTGGTCCTCACCCCTGACCAGGCTGGCCTGGAACTCACCACTTAGCAGAGGATGACCTTGAACTTCCAATCCTCCTGCTTCTACTTCACAAGTGCTGGGGCTGCAGGTTTGTGCTGTGCTGGGCATGGAACCCAAGGCGTGGAGCTAAGCAAGCTGCTGAGCTGCCACCGCTGCCCACTCATTGCTGTCAGGAAGCTTCCAAGGGCTGCATCTCCATGATGAGCTAAGTTTTTGTCCTGCTTTCAGGGAGCCTCAAGGCATCATAGCTTGCTGCAACCCAGTACCACCTCTTGTCCGGCAGCAGATCAATGAGATGCATCTCCTGATCCAGCAGGCTCGAGAGATGCCCCTGCTCAAGGTATGCGGGATTTGTCCAGCAGGGCCTTTCTCCCTCCTGTGGCCTTGGCAAGGCCTGAGTGCTCTCCTGTGCTAAATCATCCTGAGGAGTGCTGACGGCTTGGCAAGTGCCTGAGTGTGTCGTATTAGATTGAGGTGCTTTTATGGTTACTGGTTTGGCTCAGGGCTTGGGGTTCTGAGGTTTTATTTTTTGATGGTAGGGTTGAAGCCCAGGCCTTCCCCGTGCTGCACAGGTGCTCTTTTGCTGAGTTATTGCCCGAGCACTCTATGTACTCGTGTGTGTGTGTGTGTGTGTGTGTGTGTGTGTGTGTGTGCGCGTGTGTGCGCGCGCGCGCGCGCACGTATTCCATTGCCCTAGCCTATGCACTCTTTACGTACCGTATGTGTGTGTACACGTGTGTATGTGTGTACTCCACTGCCCCAGCCCTTTTTATGTGGGGTGTGTGTGTGTGTGTATGCACGTGTGTACTCCATTGCCCCAGCCCAGTACTCTTTACATACTCTGTGTGTGCGTGCAAACATGTGTGTTCCACAGATCAGAATATATATTGCAGCGCTCAGTTCTGTCCTTCCACCATATGAGTGCCCAGGGATAAAATTCAGGCATACTTGGAATAAAAATCCTTCTCGGGGCTGGAGAGATGGCTCAGTGGTTAAGAGCGCCACCTGCTCTTCCAAAGGTCCTGAGTTCAATTCCCAGCAACCACATGGTGGCTCACAACTGTGAGTTGTTGCCAACTTCTGGCCTGCAGGTGTACATGCAGGCAGAACACTGTATAAATAATAATAAATAAATAAATCTTCAAAATGATGACCTCCTTTTAAAAAAAAATCCTCACCAGCAACTGCATTTTTTTTTTTTTTTAAATGATAGTCATAAGCTAAGCTTTATCCTGCATATGGTATGGCCTTTTTGGTAATGTGATAGCTGGGCCATTTAGTGGTTGCTTTAAGGCAGTTGATCCGGTGGGATGAGTTGGAGTAGGGATCCCGGTGTAGAGAGCTGGCAGTGGGAACCCCAACCTGAAGCCGTCACAGCCTGGTGCACATGGTTGGACCAGTGTGGAAAGGCCTGCTAGGGAAGCCCCAGAGGGAAAAGTTCCTGGCACTTGGTAGTGGATGGTCACAAAGGGCTGCCAGGTATTTCTGAGCCTAAGGACGATAGAGGAGTCATGTACCTGGATGGCAGTTAGATTTGCTGATCAGGGGGTAGGACCCAGAACAAAAAGCTCTGCAGTGGGCCAGGGCGTGGTGGCGCACGCCTTTAATCCCAGCACTGGGGAGGCAGAGGCAGGTGGATCTCCATGAGTTCAAGGCCAGCCTGGTCTACAGAGCGAGTTCCAGGACAGCCAGAGCTGTTGCACAGAGAAACCTTGTCTCGAAAAGGCAAAACACAAACGAGAGGAAGGACAGAACCACAGGTGGGATGGGAATCCAGAGAAGGAAAGGAAATAGCCAATACCTGTACTCCCAGCACTTGGTACAGAGGCAGGAGGGTCAGGAGTTCAAGGTCATCCCCAGCTATCTAGTAAGTTTGAGGCCAGCCTGAGCTTCATAAGACCCTGTCTCAAAAAAAGATCAAGATGAGATGGTATGGGGGCTGGAGAGATGGCTCAGTATTAAGAGCACCATCTGCTCTTCCAGAGGTCCTGAGTTCAATTCCCAGCAACCATGAAGTGGCTCACAACCATCTATACTGGGATCTGTTGCCCTCCCTCTTCTGGCATGCAGGTATACATGTAGATAGAGCACTCATATACATATAAATAAAATTTTTTTTTAAATGGTTGTACACGCCTTTAATCCCAGCACTCGGGAGGCAGAGGCAGGTGGATCTCTGAGTTCAAGGCCAGCCTGGTCTACAAAGGGAGTCCAGGACAGCCAAGGCTACACAGAGAAACACTGTCTGGAAAAATCAAAAAAAGAGAGAGAGAGAGAGGTCACAGGCACTTGCCAACAGCCTGATGAGCTGAGTTTTCAATCCCCAGGTCCCTTGTGGTTAAAGAATCAACACCCTCAAGTTACCCTCTGGCCTGTTTGTCGTGCTGAATGGATGAATGGTTGAATGAATGAATATAAAGAAAGAAATACAGACACGTGTCTTAGTGGGAATGCAGACAATAAAACTTGTTAAAATTCAACTTACAGTTCGAAGCCAGCCTGCTCTACAAAGTGAGTCTAAGATAGTCAAGGATACACAGAGAAACCCTGTCTTGGGGGGGGGGGGATTCAACTTACATGGATTCTTTTTGCTTAAGTTCTTTTTATTTATTTGTTTATTTTGAGGTAGGATCTTAATTTACAGGGTCTTTCCTAGGCCAACCTGGAGTTCAGCTGTGTAACCCTGTAGCCCTGGCAGGCCTTGAACTTTGAGTCCCTCTGCCTCAGCCTCCATAGCAGCTGGTATTACAGCCACCACACTCACCTTCCTTGGGACAGCTTTGAATGTGTTGACCTGGTAGCAATATAAATGTGTGATCGGTCATTTATTACCTTTAGAAAGACTTGACCCACAAGAGTCTAAATGAAAGAAGAGAGGATGTTTGCAGCTGTCCTGCTAAGATGTCCTTCTGAGTAGCTCAGGGAAGATGTTTGCCTCTCATCAGGGAGGCCCTGGGTGCCCCTGCGCTGCCACCCCCTACACACACACACACACACACACACACACACACACACACACACACACACACACACACACCACACACCCCCACACACACCCCCCACACACCCCCCACACACCCTTTCTTAGGTTCCCAGTTTGTATGAGTAGAAGCATGCTGGCTGCCAGAGAAGGCTCCTCCAGGCTGGAAGCCATTGAGTGTCACCTCACAGGAGCCACTGGTCCTTGACATAGTAGTACTTGAGTGTCAGGTGCTGACAGGGTGAGGGATGAAAGGTTATCTCTTGGCCCTTGGGAGACAGCTGTGGGTGAGCACGGTCTGCTGAGTGAATGCATGTCATTGGCTTTACACAGCTTTCCTCTCCACCCCCACCCCACCCCCACCTCCCAACCCCCATTTTGCTTTCTTTTTTTTTGTTGTTCTATTTTATTGTTGTGTGTGTGTTTGTTTGAGACAGAGTCTCAAGTAACCCAAGATGGCCCTGACCTTGCTTCTCCTGCTCCCACCTCTGGAATACTGGAACTATAGGCATGTGCGGTCCCACCCAGGGCTTCGAGCATGCCAGGCAAACACTGCCAGCTGGCTACATCCCTGGCCCTACTCTCCTTTCCTCCTTAGTCTGAAACTGTAGCTGGAGTGAAGAAGAGCGGACCGCTGCCTAGCACCGAGGTACAGTGTCACGGCTGCTGTCTCACCTGTGGGAGGGGTGGAGACCACAGCCCCTGACAGGTCAGTGCTGTCCCACTGGCCAAGAGCTTCTGTCTTGCTTATGAGTTTTACATATGATCTACTGCTTTCTCTTTGGTGCAGAGGTTGGAGACTGATCTCTTTGGACCCCATGACTGCTCCCATGCCCCTCCAGATAACTACCCGATCACCCCAGCTGATGGTAAGAGGAGGCCCTCTGGGCTCCTAGACAGATTGAGCCAGCTTCCTGGACCAAAGCCCACAGGTCTTGACCTTGCTGATTCTGTCTTTAGGGATTGTGCCATTTCAGAAACAGCCGAGTCTCTTCGCTGAGGGCAAAGGAGAGACCTCTTTGGATGCCAGATGCCTTCTTGCTACGGCCGTCATCACTTTATTCAGTGTGAGTAACCAGAAAACTCACCAAGGTGACTCAGGCTTCCTGGTGTTGCGTGGTCTTATCACGTGGCTGTCTGCCTGGAGGTTTGCATGCACATTTGAGACTAGTGCTAAAGGTAAAGCTAGAGAGGTGAGGACAGGTGAGCTCGAGCCAGGGAAGGGTGTCCCATGAGCACTGTGTGTGAAGAAACCTTAAGAGTACAAGCAGCAGCGATGGCTCAGAGCTTAAGAGCACTGGCTGCACTTCCAGAGGACCCAGATCCAATTCCACATACCACACGATGGCTTACCACTCTCTGTAATTTGACCTTCTTTCAACCTCTGTGAGCACTTGGCACGCACATGGTACACATATATACACAGTGGCAAAACACTCATGCACATGAAAAAATAAATCTCACCGGCCATGGTGGCACACGCCTTTAATCCCAGCACTTGGGAGGCAGAGGCAGGCAGATCTCGATGAGTTCAAGACCAGCCTGGTCTCCAAAGTGAGTTAAGGACAACCAGGGCTACAAGAGGAACCCTGTCTCAAAAATCAATCAATCAATCAATAAAATGTCTTTTTTAAAAAGAAAAAAATGGGGGGGCGGGGGGCAGGCAGTGGTGGCCCACACCTTTAATTCTAGTACTTGGGAGGCAGTGGCAAGTGGATCTGGTTTTGGGGCCATCTTGGTCTACAGAGTGAATTTCAGGACATCCAAGGCTACACAGAGAAATCCTGTCTCAAAAAAAAAAGAAAAAGAAAGAAAGAAAGAAACCTTAGAGGCAAAAGTGCCTGAGGTGAAGGACTCTTAGGTTGGTATGACAGACAGGAGCAGATCCATCCATGACAGGACCAGACCAGCTGGATGGCCAGCAGGGTTCAGCAGTGCATTCTTC